>NC_082689.1:28744165-29046461 GCF_949987515.2 Delphinus delphis | reverse complement strand
CCCTACGCTTGTGTCCCTTCTGATTTGCTTAGGACTCCCAACCAGCTGGGAGTCACTGCTTCCCTCTCATAGGTCACATGACCCAATTCAACTGCCTCTATCACCAAGTCAGTGTCAACAAATCTCATGCACACCCGATGAACAAGGTTCATTTCATGCTTCCCTTCACATGAAAATGTACCTTGGTCTCTCCAGTACCCTGCCACCATCCCTCGGTAATGCCAGTAACTGTCACTGCAAGGCTGAAAACTGGCAGATGTTAAAGGTAAGCAAAGTTAAGATTTCAGATACATCTTTATCCCCAAATCCTTCTCCCAATCATGCAGATCCAGCAAAAGTCTTACTGCTGTTCAAGTCACTGTTGCCTTCAGTGCCTCTAATTCCGGCATTTGATTCTAGATAGAAGGTTAAGCATCCCCTGTTGCAAATCATACTTACATCAATTCAATCCATTTGCTGTTAAAGAAGCATTACTCTTCCCAGAAAGGTTTTTTTTCCCTTTAGCTATGTACCAAGCCAGAATCAGACAAATACGACCCGATATGTTTATCGATATTATTCACATCACTCAACAGGACGCAATGGCAACTCACCAATCCTGAGGCAGAACTTAAGGAACAGAATGTTCATCGCATCTGTATATTTTTAAAACTGCCACCACTGATGACCATAAGTTACCTACTGCTTTTTCATATACAGATTTTATAAGGAAGTGCTGTACAGTAACATATCATTAAAGCCTTAACTGACATGCTTAGTCAAAATCTCTTGCCTGCCATGATTTGCTGTGTGATGTGAAAAGACCCATTAGCTTTTCCTTTTCTTTACTTCCCTCATTTTTTTTCCTATGAAAGGAATAAAATAAATCTATTAGAAAAAAGAGTTGAGGTTAAAAAAAAAACCTTTAAACAAAAATATACTTACTCAAACAGTAACAATACATATAGGATACAGAGCATGACAACCTCTTTGTTTAGCAAGGTTAAAACTCCAGCTACATACATAGAAAAGAATTTACATACCCAGGAGGAGACTAGTAATATATGAAATACAGGTGTCTAAAGGTTGTAAGTATCCTCAACCCAAAATGTCTGTTCCATTTTATATTTCCTTTTTGAGTGGTAACTATACACTTCCAGGAAAAAGGTTTGAGAAGAACATTTTGGGAAGTATATAAAAAAGCTATGAGATGAATAGGAAAATTCCTTAACTATTTCAGATGTGACTGGGAAAGTCACTGAAGAAATGTTCTCTCCTGACGCCCTATTCTTTTCCTTATATGCCAATCACAACGCACACATCCATATGTACCTATTTATCTTCTGGGTCCACCTCTAGACTCTAAGCTCCATGACAGCAGGGACAATATCTGTTTGGGTCACTACGACATTCTCAGTGCCTAGCACAATGCTTGGCACATCAAAAGCTCTCAAGGAAGGAAGAGAAGGAGAAAGAGAGGAATTAAATGTATAAATTAAAGAAAAAGAACCAGAAGAGTGACATCACTAAGATGGTGATATAGGTGGTTCCAGACTTCACAAGAAGAACAACTAACAGCTATTCATGGACAAGACGTCACTGAGAAAATCCTAAAGAAAGAGAACCAAACAAAAATCAAGAGGAGAAATGAAGCACAACTACAAAACTGAGCGTTCTCTACTTCTTTCTCCAGAATCCTGATGGTTTATTGCAGACGAGTGTGACTGTTCCAACTCCTTCACCCCTCGTTGGTGGATGACAAACTCTGATCAGCAAGGGCCAGCTGACTTCAGGGACTAGGAGTGAGCTCTGTTCTGACGTGAAGTGGCCAAGAAGAGGTAAGTGGACAGGTGGATAGGTAAGGGACAAAGCAGTCTCCACAACCAGAGTGTTTTGGAGACACAGGATTCTTCTGTTCTCGTCTCTCCACCTCCACCACTCTTCTGTTAAGGCTACCTGCCTATAGTCTTCAAATTCTTTCCATTTTCACTTGCAGGGTGAGGTCGGGGGAATTCAGGACACACTAGAACCGGACACGCTCCAGGTCGCTCCCCTTCCCAGACTGCTCCTCCTTCCTTTCCGGCCAGTGGGCCTAAGACAATGGACCCTTGAGCCCCGCCCCTGAGTCAGACCAATGTAAAACTGTCACCCTGAGCCCCTCCCCTTGCTGTGCTGGGCTTCTCCCTGCCCTCCTCTGGAACTCCACAGAGGCACAGGGTTCCCTCTTCCAGAAGTAAATATCTCCCAGGACATCCTGGAAGTAAAGCTTCCAAACTTCTTTTTACTTCCTTCCCTCACTCCTGCCCAAGAAAGAAAGTGATCAGTGATACTGGGAGAAAAAACATTAAGAAAAGAAAAAATACTGGAGCCTGTGCTCCTCTCTTGTTGCCCTGACCTCTTCCTGGAAGGTTCTGCCACCTGCCGCAGGGGAAGCACTGAGGGGCCAGGTAGGCAGGCAAGGCTGCGAACCTGCTCGCTGTTCTGTGGAGCACACACTTCCCGTGGATGGGCCCGCCCACAAGCCGCCAGCGGGAGGGCGACAGGAAATACTGGGAAGCCAGAGTGACATCGCACCGCCCGGCAGGGTCCAAACACAGCTTTATCAATTTTTACACCTGATATTTAACCTCTCTCTCTCTGGTTCCCGTATCTGTTTTCTCAAATAGGTTAGGGAGGGGAGAGGTGGGGTTAATTTATTGGCCTCACTAAAATAATGGCAATCATGGTATAATTATAGACAACTGTCAACAGTCCAAATTGTTGATAATTATTGATCTTCTCAAGAGGCTTGGTATTTTTTAAATGAACATAAGACTAAAATATATATATATAAAAAACACGAGGAAAATGTAAGTGGCCCATCACTCCATCACCAGGATTGTCTTAAAAAAATTAAAAGTAATGACCACATGTGAAGGTCAAAAACATTTAAACAGAACAGAAAAGGTGTAAAATCTCCCTTTTCTATCTCCCAGCACCCTCTCCTCCTCCTCGAACTGTCAATGAGTACTTTCGTATATCCTTTTATTTGAAATGTTATGCATATCAGCAAATAGACAGCTTTATTTCTTCTTTTTTCTCATTTACACAGAACGTAATTGGCTTTTCATTTTGATAGCTGGGAGGTCCCAGGTAAAAAGAGGCTGGGGAGGGGATGGCCTGGATTCCTTCTTGATTCCCCCTCTGCCCCCTGCCCACAGCTCCCTTTGCCCCACAAGGACATCACCCTGCTTTCCAAGGTGTTCCCTCCTACCACACATGCCCGACTCCCTCAGAGCAAGTGCCTCAAAATGAAGTAAGTCATCTGATAGCTATAGAATAAGACATCGCCACTGGGGGAAACACGGGACTCTGTATTGTTTTTGCAACTTACTATGAGTCTATAATTATTTCAAAATAAAAAGTGTTTTAAAAATGAAATAAGTTAGCACTTGACTGGGAAAGCCACAGTGGAGGAACCTGAAAGCGAGAGGACAAGGAATAACAGATGGCGACAAAGCTCTCTGATAATATAATGTGCCAGTGCCAGCCCCAGCCTCTGCTGCTTCCATGGTGTTCACTGGCCAGGACTATAGCATCAGCCGGGTCTTGAAACATCTTAGGATGCGTTTGATTTTCTTTAAAGAACAAAACAATGTTTTCCAATAAAGCTGTTTGTTGCAAACTTGAAAATGTTACCACTAGGTCTGAAGCAATTTATGTTTTTTTCTTAATAGTTGAGTGTGTTTCTATCCTCTTTTTAAAAAAAAATCAAAACTAAACTTTAAAAGTACATAAATATTTAATTTTGCAGGGAAAGGTATGGCTCTCCAGATGGGGAGTCCATCCAATTCATGATCTCAAGCATTTTATGGCCACACTTCCCTGCAAATCACATTGATGGCAAAAATCCAGCTGCATACCTAAGTGTTTTGTCACATTCCTGACCCCAGAATCAAATTTCTCATGTGGGAGGTTGAGCCAAAGGTATGTCCTGACAAACCCCTACAGAAGTAGATTCCTGTCCCTCTCCATCTCCACTTCCCCTTGAAAGTCTGCAGCCACGGCAAACAGGCAGCTGCGAGCTTCAGGGACCCCCTCCGACTCTACCTAGGGCGAGGGGAGGGCCGTGGCTGCCATCTGACCCAGGCAGGCAGAACAAGAGAGGCCCGTGCAAGCCACCACATGGGCTGCTCCCAGGGCCATCGAAGTTGCAAGCCTTCGCTTTGAAAGAACGTAGACAGACGGAGTTACTCAACCCCCCAAAACAGGGATGGGCTAAAACCCTAGTGGCCTCATAGACAGTGATCCAGATGCACCCTCATTTCCACCAGTGCTCCAGATGAGGCAGTAGGAGAGTGAGCCTTTGGACCTGACACTCTGGGCCCCCAAATTCTTGTCAATAGGGCACCTGTCTTAAGCAGCATGGAGATCTGAGCATCCTGAGTTGAAGAGTTCATGGAGCTTGACCAACATAGTGTGGTCCTCATGTCAGAGAAATCAACCTCCCTTCTTATCTACAGTTACCTCCTACCAGGGTTGTCTCGGGCAGGATAAAAGTCCATGTCCCAGAGAGCACGCATGCTGCTCTGTCACTCCAATCCTTGTGTAGCATAAGCTGGGTTTCCCTGTAAGTCAGCTGAAAGGTCCTGGTAAGTCCAGGACTTCCTATCCAGGCAAGTCCCCATCTTCTTATCATCAAACAACATGAGACAGACATTGTTAATGAGTCATTTTAGCCACCCCAGACTTCCACTTGCAGAAGCAAAATGTCCCCAGGGTTCTCCTTTCTATACAAAATCCAAACTTCCTTCATCCTTGGGCACCAACACACATACACACACAAATGCACACAATTGTTTCATGAGTGTGGTAAAATATTTTAACTTTTAAAAATTTATCTTAAAAAATCAATTAAGCTAAATGTATTATCTTAATCTAGTAGTTCTGACATACTATAAATTATATACTAAGTTTACTTTTTCAAAATTTATTTAAAAGCTAACACACACACACACAAAGAAATTAGAAATTATGTCCCCACTTCTAGAAAACCAGTAGGAAGATTTTTCAAAGTGCCATAATTAAGGCACAAGTAATAGCCCCATTTGAACAAGTAAGAAGCTACTATATCCCTGCTGAGAACACTACACAGAAATCATAAGGAAGAAGCAAGTCAGCAAGGAGTGCTAGTTTAAGGTTTGAGACTAAAGTCTCCCCTACCACAGAATAGAAAACAACAACATTATATAGCATATGACAGTTTACAAAGCACTTTCGCAGCCATATATCATTTGATTATAAGAATCCTATTATTATAAACCCCATACTACAGATGGGAAAATGCAGCTTAGCAATTTGCCCTGGTTTATACTTACAAAGTCAGGCCTAATTCCAGTTTTCTGACTCCAAGTCCCTTGATTTTCTACCACACCAGCATTCCTCAAACTTCATTTCATTCCACCTTCATACATTTTTACCAAATCAGCATTCCATCTGTGTAATCATTTCCCTATTATTTACATTTTTAACTGCCTCACTAAGGCATTATGTATTAAGGCTGAATATATTTTAAAATACTCTTCCTGTAAATGTTCATCAATAAAAGATAATCATAAAATTAAAAACAATAAAGCCAAAATGATATTATTAACTTTTAGCTGAATGTTTGCCTGTCAAAATCTCTGGGTCTGGGATCTATTGTCGGAAGGAAGGAAGGAAGGAAGGAAGGAAGGAAGGAAGGAAGGAAGGGAGGGAGGGAGGGAGGGAGGGAGGGAGGGAAGGAGGGAGGGAGGGAGAGAGAGAAAGAGAAAGAGAGAAAGAAAGAAAGGTAGGAAGGAAGGAAGGGAGGGAGGGAGGAAAGAAAAAGAGGCAAGAAGGAAGGAACAAAGGGAGGGAGGGAGGACAGGACAGAGAAGAAGGCGGAGGAGAAGAAAAGATTATCAAGCCTTAAAGACATACTACCACAAAGCTGAGTCTTTCTCCTTGAGTTAGTCAGAAGGATTGAAAGAAAACTAAAAAGGGAATAATAAGGCCTCCCAAGGTGATTCTGTTGTTATTTAACGCTGTGCTCACGAAGCCCTTGGAGTGCAGCCCACCCTTTGAGAAGCACTGCCTTGAGCCATGCCACACCATGCATTGTGTTAACATGAGAATGCATTTGAAATACCGAAAAGGGATAAATTGTGAGTTTGGGATTAACATATACAAACTACTATATATAAAATAGATAACCAACAAGGACCTACTGTATAGCACAGGAAACTATACTCAGTATCTTGTAATAGCCTATAATGGAAAAGAATCTGACAAAGTGTGTGTGTGTGTGTGTAACTGAATCACTTTGCTGTACACCTGAAAGTAACACAACATTGTAAATCAACTATACTTCAATAAAAATTTGAAAAATAAATAAATAAAATATTGAAAGGGGCTCACAGTTCTTGATGGTCCAATACTCGCTTGGACTTAAATAATGTTCTCTAAAGCTCAGGCAGGTTACCCGCAAATTGAGGAGAAGGAAGAAAACAGATTGCAGTGAGATGTCTAATGGTCCTCAAATTCTAATATTTGTAAAATCCTAGTCTCTATGAATAGGGAGCATAAAAACAGAGATCATGAATGCAAAAACAGGAGGAAAATGTAGGCAGGCGCATCCTGGATAGGAAGACAAATGGTTTGCATTCCGCTTCTCTTTCACAGAAGAACTGTGCAAGGACATTTGAAGTCCACATAATGTCTTTCTTTCCTTTTTCCTTTTCTTTTCCTTATTTTCTATCTTTCTTTTCTTTCTTTCTTTCTTTCTAGGGATATTTTTTCAGAAATATTTTAATAGCTGCCAATTCACCCAGTAAGATAAACAGCTGTTAGTTTAAAAAATTAATTAATATATATATTAACAAGATAATGAACCTGGACCTTTACTTAACACTCAGAGTTTTTAAAAAAGAAAGAAAGAAAAAGTAATTGGAGATTGGAGAAAAGGAGAAATACCCCGCATCAAGTAACTTAATGGAATGACAGGGGTTTTTTTAACAGGAAAAGAATGACCCTGAAAATCACCAGCTGGTCAACCTAAATGATATCCTTAGTAATATCAGGGAGCCAATACAAAAGAATAAATTTTTTTAAACACCCCTAATGTAGACTAGCATCCTGAAAGCATTAGAAAATGAAGGCCAAGTGCCTTGCTGGCAGTATTTGAGTGCCAAGCGTAGGAAAAAATGCAAATTACTTGATTCTCAGGAAAGTACTTTATTATAATTCCCTGGAGTTCTTCACACAAAAAGCATCACTTCCTCAGCGAAACAAGTCATATAAAATCTACTTCCACACAAAATAAGCAGTTAAAGCAGTTAATGGGGTTCTGTACAACATGCTTCTATGTCAAGACTAAGAAACCTCAGAAATGGTTACATGTTTTTCTATCACAAAAAGGAGTTTTTCCCACCACTGACCAGTTGGGTCTCAGGAGTGACAAAAGAAACAGTGACAATGGCAGTCATTTGTTAATGAGGGCTGTTAGACCAAAAGAACTTTTTGTTTGGTATTGTCCCATTTCACTCCCATTTCCACCAAGAAGAGGCCGCAAGCTCAGGAAACTTAGAGTCAGTTTCCAAATTGGAAAATGTTGCAAATACCAATAAGTAATAAACATGCTCTGCAGACACTGCTCAGCCCAGGCAGGGAGAGGGGTAAACCAGATGGTCTTTTCCAACCCAGATTTCGATGATCTACAACAGAACCTGGATGACTAGGAGAAATTGAGAAGCAATTTGGAATCTGCTTTATAAAACAGAATCCCAAACAAAGACATTCAACAAGGCAGAGAAATCTAAAAAGAAATGAAAATGGATTCCAAGTAAGAGTAGTAATCAAGCCAGCCTGAGACTGATAAAGAAATAAAGGTTGTCCCCAAATCACAGCGTTTTGGAGGGGAAGGTGACTTAGAGAGCTGCCAGTCTGGGGGTCACAAACCCAAATGCATGCTCACCTGGCCAGAGATCAGAAACGAAGCGAGGTAGAAATAGCGGAGACAAGGTTAATTGAAGAGTGCATGATCTGTCTAAAAGCATTCCAATTAAAAATAAATTGAAATATGTATGCTGACCAAATAAAACAGCTCTTGAAGCCAGTTTAGCCCAGGAGCTTCCTGTTGGTATCTCTGATCGCCGACTATTCCTAACTCTACGCTACTATATACACATGAGGAAACTGTGGACCAGAGAAGTCACATCATTTGATGATAAGCACGGAATAGTGTTTGTAGGTAGCAGAGCCAAAATGATAAGATTATATTACACACTGAGATGAAGTTAAATAGAAAAAATGAAATGACATTAAGGTAAAAATCCTGCATGTCCTTGGATCAGGTACTAAGTTCACATGGGTTATTCTTTCAGAGGCCAAATTATATTATCATCTAGCTAAACACAAAGCTTCTGAGAACTGGGGGAAGATGTATGCAAGGAGAAGTTGTACCAAAAAAATAAATTAAAAATTCCTAAGTAGTCAGAGTCAGATATTCAATTTTTCAAAAACAATTGTTAAATCCATAATTAACTTTGTCACAATGGTCCTGAGTAAGATGGCAAATGGAGCTCCTGACTTCCATTTTCCAGACAGGAAAAACGAGGTACATAGAACTCTCACGGCTTTTTTTTTTTTTTTTAATGGATTCTTTAAAGTTACATGTTCAAGGTTCCTTCTAGACACTCCTCAAAGAGCAAGGTAAGGAAAATCCTTTCCATACTTGGTACTGGGGAAGAGTACATTTTAAAAAATTGGATAAGTTGAAGACTCTTTTTTTAAAAAGTGAAATTCCAAGGGAAAAAAATCTCTTTGAGATATATTAAGTGGTGTGAAATCTTCCTAGGAAATCCATGAAGTGCAGAGAAGGATGAGAACATCCTCCCTTGGGGCAGCTGGAAACAGATGAGACAAAGAACTGGAAACCTTCTTTCTGGGAGCCCTCCCTCCTGCCAGCCAATGGGACCTTCCTTCCCTGGATTCTGTGTGTCTAAGAAAACACAAATACACACTCCTCAGAAGGAGGAAATGCAGTCTGCACACAGGGCTGGCATCTCTAACATAAATCTCCCCATAGGTGCTGGGCTAAACCTTCAACATGAGGAAATAATATTCGAGTTTTATAGCAGCATAGGCATGATTCTTCCCCCTCCCCCATAAAACTCGCAACATGGAACAACCACATCAAATTATTGCTTTTCAGAGGCCAATTCAAAAACACCCACTTTATCACAGAAAGAATATTCCTTGTGTATGTGATTGCTTCCATTATGTCTTATTTGAAGGGGGGAAATGAAATAAAAATCCTATCGGAGATATTTATAGATCTCATAAAACCTGATTCACTCTCATAAGCTGCTGTAAGCTCAGTCATCAGGTAAGGCAGAAAAGGCAGGTGTAGTAACCAGCACTGTATTATAGTATATGTGCCTAATTCTGGCTCGTAAAGAAAAATAACCGCATGCTGGAAAAACTTAAGGGAAGTAAGTCAGAAGTAAGACTGGAAAGAAAGGGAACGAGTTGGACATTTGTGTGAGCAAGTCAAGCAAATTCCAAGGATATCAAAGGGGGCTGAGTTTTGGGGACAATGGATATTGCTAGTATTTCCCCACTTCTACGCACCAGTGACTTCATGAGAGCTCTCTTGTGGGATGGATAAAGGAACACCATGTCCAATGCCCAGCATTCTCCCTGGCCTGGCCTTTCATCATTCACCTTCTCTTAGACATTCCAGAATCACTGGGATCTTAGAGAGACCAGTGATACTATTTAGAAAAAGAGCATTGTGTCACTCTGCACTGTTTTCAACAGGAGGAAGGATGGTTGAAAACGGGGAAGGAAAGAGCATTTGTTGAGTGGATGCCATGTACCAGACACTGGGCCAGAGAGCCAACATGCCTGCCCTTACCTAGGCATTATTAACTCCATTCCACTCATGACAGAATGAGACTCAGAGACGTTAGGTGACTTTCTCAAGGTTCCAGCTCTGTCTGATTTCAAGGCCTCGTGTAATTTGACTACTACAAACACTACAACATTAAGGAGCCCTAGCACAACCCAGTTCTTTTTCAGATGAGAAAACCAAGGCCCAGAAAGAAGACAGACCAGAAAGCTGTTCAAACCCAAACAGTTCCACTGAGTCCCAGGCCATGACCTTTGGCTCTTGCCCTGGTGTCTCCTGCCTAACTAGGAGTCAGTATAAATGTAAAAATTTGGAGTCCTGAGCATACTGCCTGGGTTTGCATTCTGGCTCAACCACTTACAAGTTGTGTGACTTTAGGCAAAGTCATTTAATAACTCGAACCTCAATGTCTCCATCTGTAAAGTGGGGATAAGAAGAATATGTATCTCACAGGGTTGGTGTGAGGATTAAATGAAATGATGCACATAAAGTGCTCAGATGAGATCATCTCTAGGAAGTATTTGACAGATATTAGATATTATTATGATGCTTATTATGATAAGAGGCAGAATAGCCAAGTGGAAAAAAGGAAGAGGGAAGTGTGTTCCACCACTGGTTTTGCAACTCATTTGCTTTGCGGCCACATTAAGACAACTTGCTTAATCTTCCTCTGCCCCAATTTTCTCACCTCTGAACGGGAAATTCTGTAATACCTGTCCGTTCCTTAGTTACAAAAAGAATGTGCCGATGACAAGAGGTCCTGAGCAAAACACCCTGAGCCCTTAAGAAAAAAAGTTCAATACAGATGTTTGTTAGACTCTCACAAGCCAACATGAACATCTCCGTCACAGAGGAAATCATATCTTGGTCCATATCAAAGAAAGCAAGGACCTTGATATAGGGAGGCAAATGCACAGGGGAGGGCTGAGCCATCTTGGAACGCAGAAAGCAAAGCCAGAGACGCAGTCTGTCATTGAGCAGCATCTCAGGGAGCTCACTGGAGAATCAGTCCTACACAGAGGCCTCCTCACAGAAGACATCCTTCACCCCTTAGGCAGGAACTGTGCTCTATTAACAGGCTCTACAGTGGCCATATGAACAAACACTAAGAGCTCAAAAGGTAGGGCTGGGGCAATCTATTTCCACTCCTTTGTGTGATGAGCGAATTTGCTGCCTCTCCAAAAATAAGAGCCAGCACTGTGACCACGCCATTGAATTCCTGCTACCTCGGCTCTGCAAGGTGAGTGTGAAAGCGGGGTCAGGAGCAGGCGGACACTTCCTTGCAGAGCAATTGCTCCACAGCTAATTGCCATTTTCACAGCCGGGTTGAGCTTTCCAAAAGATATCCTTCAACCCTAAGCTCTGAGCTCCTCTCATGATGTTCTCTCTTGCCAACCGTACCCCCATCAAAGACAGTTTATAGATGAAAGGATGTAGCTACAGTACATACATTTTTGCAAACATCACAGTTTGAAATAGAGGCATTTCTAAGGCTTCTTTGTGAACATCGCCACATGCCCACAGTCATTACCACAAGAGCTAAAGCCTTCTATGGATGAGGAGGCAGCCTCCTTGCCTGAATGTCCTCAGCGGCAATTCTTCCACAGTTTATTTTTGCTCCTCTTACTAGAAACATGGGTCCTTTGAAATTCTTTATAAACAGAGTCTACTTGCAAACAGTGAGGTCAGAAAGAAATATGTAGAGCTGCTACCTAATGCCTATCTGGCATCATCCAACAAATGTTTGTGCATGCATCCATCCCTTTAAAACCACAGAGCAGGCTGAGGTAAGTGGAAAATCATGGTCGAGAGCTTGCTGAGAATGAATTATTTGAAGCACGGCATGGTTGGAGTTTAATGCCCACCACCACAAAGGTACCAGAAATGGAATTTGACCAGGTTAAGCAAACCTCTAGTGGGTCATAGGAAATGTGAGCTAAATGAGAAACACTTTAGGGTAAGGGAAAGTAAAACAAGGAAGATGAAACAACACTTGGACAGTTGCTATTAACCGAGGAGCTGGATGAAGTACATCCACTGTCCTGCTTTATTATAAACCTCTATTACACTTAGATTCCAAGTTATACAAGAAATGAAATATTTCCATATAAGTAGTAGCCACCTGCAACTCTGGTATCTCTGATATTAACCCTCTATAGATTAATGGCTCAAAGCCTTGGCTGCATACTGGAATCACCCAGAAGCTTTATAAAAACACTGAGGGAGTTCCCTGGTGGTGCAGTGGTTAAGAATCCACCTGCCAATGCAGAGGACGTGGGATCCAGGAAGATCCCACATGCCGTGGAGCAACTAAGCCTGGGCGCCACAATTACTGAGCCTACGATCTAGAGCCCACGGGCCACAATTACTGAGCCCACATGCCACAACTATTGAAGCCTGCACGCCTAGAGCCCGTGCTCCGCAAGAAGAGAAGCCACCGCAATGAGAAGCCCACACACTGCAACGAAGAGTAGCCCCTGCTCACTGCAACTAGAGAAAGCCCATGCACAGCAACGAAGACCCAAAGCAGCCAAAAATAAATAAATAAATAAACAAATAAAATAAATTTATAAAAAAACAAAAACAAAACGACACTGATACCTGGGTTCCACCCAAAGGAATACTGATTTAATTGGTCTGGGGTGCAGCCACAGTTGTGAACCATTACTACAGACATAGTCAAATCTTAAGTCACATCATTAAGCCCTAAATATCTATTGAGTATCTACCACGTGCAAGGCTTTCTAAGAACCTGAAGGGTTATGTACTAAAAGTTTATTATCAAAATTATAACCAAGGCATGGACTCTGCTCTAAATCATGCAACCTAACTGGAAAAATAAGGCAATGGGGGAAAAAAAAGAAAAGAAAAACTATACTACAGGACAAAACTGAAAAGCATCATGAGGAAGTAAAAAGTTCTACACAAGAGTATAGAAACAGCAGCAATTACTGTTGGCCAAGGGAAAGCGAGGGAGTTTCCTGGAAGATGTGGCAACCATCTGAAAGTTAAAGGATGGGTAGAATTTGGACAAAGAGACTCAAAGAGGAAGAAGAAGGAAAAGGCTGAAGGAAATGACATAAATGAAGAGAGAAGCAGGAAAAGTACAGTCATCCAATTTGGATGGCGGTTACCGCACATGGTAACAAAGGGGGAAACTTGTGACTACTACCTAGACCCAGTCTTGGAACATCGTGACTCTTAGACATTTGGCCTCATCGTATGTAAAAGAGGGCCCCCTTGACAGTTTGGAGCATGGTGATGGAGGCAGAAAGTCAGTCCAGCTGAGGTGATGGGGCTGCCCTGGGGCAATGGCAGAGCAAGAAGAAAGTGGTAGACCATGGTGACGTACTGTAAGAACCAAATCAATGGGATTTTTCAACCAATCAGAGTGAAGGGAAAGAGAGGAGACAAAGATGGCTGGACCTTCAAACCTGGATCACAGAAGAAAGGTCAACTCAATAAAAGAAACAGGGAAGCCAGGAAAGGGAGGAAAGAAGTTGACGAGTTCAAGCTTTGGGACATATTCAGCTGAGGTCTTCATGGGACAACCCCAAAAGCCTTAAGTGTCAGCCCCAGGTTTCCAGTTCAAAAATGTGGGCCTGAAACTCAGGAAAATATTGGAGTTGGAGCTGTAGATTACAGCTTTGAAGAAATAAAGAAGTTGACGTGTTCAAGCTTTGGGACATATTCAGCTGAGGTCTTCATGGGACAACCCCAAAAGCCTTAAGTGTCAGCCCCAGGTTTCCAGTTCAAAAATGTGGGCCTGAAACTCAGGAAAATATTGGAGTTGGAGCTGTACATTACAGCTTTGAAGAAATAAAGAAGTCTCCATTTGGGAAGAAATCTTCAGTTTCTAAGATCTTAGAGGTGAAACCAATCTGTGAGCCAAGTTTCAAGAGAGAATTTTCACCATCATAACTATACTAGAGATTGGGTGGAGAAGGGCCAAAAGTCACTGAGCAGAGTGAAGAGCACCCTGCGTTTCCTTTCCTCACTAGGGACACTGAAAATTGAGCCTTGGCTTCACCCTCCCACCCCATAAGGACTTTTTAAAAACCGCACAGAAGTTGTCTCTCTTCCCAACTGCTTATCACAATGTGCAATGTTTTTTGTTTAAATTTGTAAAACATTACAACCTCACTGCCCATCCAACCCTCTCAAGAAATTTTAAAACACTTCAAAAGAGATTTTTCTGAATTGGCACATGATAACTGCTACAGTTTCATGCAGTCCCTTTGTTGGCAAGTTGTCAGAGACAAAGCATTTCAAAACTTCGCATTTGACGCTTTCCACATAAAACCCCAGTTCTATCATCCATCCAACTCCCTACCGCATATATCTCAATGCACCCTTCTTACTCTCGCTCCGTTTGTTATCATTTAAGTGACAGCACTTTTTTTCATAAGGCTGGAGTTGCAATTGGGGGCTTTTATTTTGTTTTTTCAGTACAGTGTACATTTTCCAGGTTACCACACATTATTAAAAATGGAAAAGAGATTAAATTACACACATAAGCTTTCTCCAAGATATTCAATATCTTGGTTTAGGGCCCAGACAATTCAAAAATTCCATGTACTAGTATTGTTCAAAGTAAAATGGGGGTTTTCTTGCTTCCCTTTAAGGGGAGAGGGGGAAAGAGAGAGGAGGAAAGATGAGAAGTGACTCAAAGTATATTCAGAACAGTGTGATGAAAAGCAAGCAAACTGATTTGGGCATCTGAAAGAGTACTGGGCCTGGGACCACCATCCATGTTAACAACAGCTGGGTGACCTTGGAAGGTTCAATGCTTCATCTGGCTTCAACAATCATTTGGTCCTAGCCTAGTGTTTTAGAGTTAAAGAAACCAAGACCCTTTCAGGATTTGAAATTCTAAAATTCTCTGGGTCTAGCTTTGGTACAAGGCCTGGGGCTTGACTTTCAATATGACCTCAGGAAATGTCAATAAACCCATATTCAGAAATAGATATTGCATATGGCTCTACATTAATTATTTTAATTACCTATAATCATTTCCGAATGACACAGACATGGATGCTGTTTCCTGGTCATTATGGACATGCGTATTCATTCACACTGTCGACTCATCTGCCCTAAAAGGGCCACCAGCCCCATTACACCATTAGCTAAAAAAGCCTAAGAAAATTTAGTAAATCTCAAGTATGTTTTATAAACAAGGTTGTAACGAGGTGGGTAAGCACAGAGAGGCATGGGTCAGTGTTCAAATACTGGACTTAAAATCTCTTTTTTTTTTGGCAGCTGTGTTCTAATACTGTATTACTTAATTCTGAACATGCTCACTCTCCCCTACTGAAGTCAAGCTCATAGAGGGCAGAACTATATCCAATTCAAATTCGCATCACCCAAACAGTATTTTGCACATAACCAGAGCAAAGGAATGAAGTACTGGCGGTGAAATATTTTCCATATTTTAATATAAACAGAGAAAAGCCCACAAGGTGTGACTGACTGCCTCTACCATCTCAGAGGCATGACCAATCTTAGGTAAAAGCCTGTTCCAGTAATGCTCAGTCAGGAATGGTATCACTATGAAATCAGAAGTCACTCCCACCTCAAGCAGGCTGATTCCGGACTGATCACAAAGCTGCTGCCGACCCCCCGCTGTCCATCTCTATGTCACGCATGTGGTGGATGGGGCAGCTGGAAGCTGCTCTAATGGAGAGTGCAACGGACACAATACACTTAGCAGGACCAAGTTCTCAGGGTCACAGCAAAATGCCAAGTGAGGAAAACAAAAAGGATTCAAGGCAGGAGAAATGATTCTCCAAATTAGCAGCAGAAAATGAAGGCCAAGGAACAAGAAGGGAGAGGAACAAGATCATGACCGATCTTAGGTAAAAGCCTGCTCCAGTAATGCGATATTTGATTTGGGGAACACTTAAATTAAACTAAGTAAGGATAGCTTCTCACGCGGGTGCTCTAAAATGAGCACACAATGTAACTGGGAGGAGGAGTGTTTCTTAACTTGTGGATGTTGCATGTAACATTAATGATTAGATGCTGCATCTTGCTCCACCGACTTTAACACCATTAGTACTTATAGAGCTTCCTAATCACTGTACTAGGTAAGATTTGGCAATTTGGGTTAAAATATTTCCACCTGTTTATGCTAAGCAAGCACTCAGCTAATTTGGGGAAACAAAGGGGTTTATTTGTAGAGAGATAAATCTCCACCCCTCACCCTTCTGGCACCGCTCAGGTTACGTTGGGGAGCTGTCCTAAACTTTCAGCAAATCCCAATTCCAAACATACATGCTAACTGATAGATTGAGTGAACCGGAATCACAGAGGCGTTCTCTGCATTCACCAATCATGGAGTCCAGCAAAGGTGATTTAAAACCCCTTGCACGCTACTGACAAACTGCAGAGATAGCGGGTGTCTGCCACCCGATCTGGCCAGCTATCCCATCAACATGAGCCAGTTCGGACTGGCCAGAGGAAACTGTCTTCTCTCCCAAATAAGCACACAGTGATTAAAGAAGACTGCATTGCCTTCTCGTACTCAAAAAGTTAAAATACAGGAATTCTCTGAAGGGAGAAGAATCTGAAGATTTATAAGAGAATGGCTACTGAAAGCTCCATTAGGACCTTCTCTAAACTATTCCCGTTCAAGTGGAGAGGCAAATAGCCCCCACTGGCATTTATATTTAGAATGGGCTGGGAGAGAGGAAGAGCACATTTTGAACGCTGAAGGTCTCTGACATACCCATACATAAATCATTTCAGGGTGAGGTGTCACATCTTCTGCTCTGCCCTTTAAATGGATTGGACCCCAACATCACATCCTCCTCAGGGTAGGGAGTGGGGGTGGGAGTTTCATGGAGAACAAAGAAGTCACCACTTCCTTTATCCCCCCAACTAAAGACAGATGTAGTAAAAACATCTGCGTTGTAACATTCACTCACTTCAAAATACCAAACTGCAAACAGGTAGACTGAGTGATAATGTTTGAGAATCCCTAAATCTACACAAAGATGTATCTATTAAAAAGAACATGGAAATTAAAATTAAAAAGAACATGGAAAGGCCAACTGTGTGATAGATGGCATTCACATGTGCTTTCATTTGTAAAGCTACATTTATTGAGTGACTGCATCCTTATTTAGAAAATCTGGAGAACAGGGGCAGTTCTGATTTTTTTTTCATCTATCAAGTCACTGTTTCAAATTTAAAAAAAAAATAGAGTTATGGTAACTAAAGAGCACACAAATCACATACAAAAAAGAAAAAAAAAAAAGCCAGCTATTTTATCCTTTCAGTGTGGTTAGCAAGGCTCCTTTGTGTCTACAAATTTCCCTGGGTGGTGCTGTTGCCAAGAAATTCTAATTCATGACAAGGTTTTCTGCAAATTGGGGACAGAGGCAAACCTGCGGATGCAGGGACCCTACAGTTTGCTTTGTCTTTCTGGCTGAGACAGCACCAGGCTGCTCGGGCCTGTAGAAGGCAGTGCAAAGGCAAGATCCCAACATAGGAGAAGCGATGTAGCTCACAGATCAAATCCCATCCCTTGCACCATGAGGCTGTTCTTGGCAGGCAACCATTTTTGTAAGTTGTCCCCTAGAGATGCTTCATACCAAAGGCCCTTGTAAAAAGTGTTTCAGGGTGCCTGAAACCAAGATGAAATTGCAGTGTTATGGGGACGCTGTAGTTCTTACAGTAGCCAAGTATGCCATTAGTTTAAAACAATGGGGGAATGGGGGAGGAGGGAGGAATGTTCTATGATTTATTTATTTGTTTCCAGTAGCAGTGGAAAATTTTCTCTGAGCAAAAAGGAGGCCTGAAACTGACCCCATCTGCCAATTATGAATCAGCATTAACAACAAGCATAATTCCATAAGAGTTTTCAAGTAAACATACCATGCTCCTCAATGGCATGAAGCAAAGCTAAGTGCAAATAGACTTAGAACATCATTACTTGACCTGCACTCATGAAATAGCAGTCTAGGTATAAAGAATATATCCAAATTCTAAAAGTCTTTGTAGCTTCCCAAAGAAAAATAACCATCAGTATTGTACCAAATCCTCTTTTATTTCCCAAGTCAGCAGTGGGTCCAGAAAAATCATGATTTCTAATGGCAACAAAACTCATGAATGGGTCCCCCTTTATCCATCATCAAGTGGTACCCTATACGCTACTCTTAGTTTCTGTCCTACCTTTGACTTTTTCCTACTTTTCCTCAGACAGCTCTTGGAAATTTTCCTTCAAGTTTCCAAAGAGCTTAAGGCTGGTAGCCTTAAGAGTTGTGCGTCAGCTGAATTCCATAAAATAACAGACCACATAAGCACAGTGTAATTTACAGTTATATGACAGGCAGGGATGATGTTACTTGGGCCAAATGCTTAAGTATGCAGTCAGAGCCCAGGAATGGAGAGCTGTTAATGTAGGATGTCCATCTGGATTTAAAAATTACACCAACAATGGTTTTCATAGTTGGAGCTGTATGAGGCTCAGACAATATTGCCCAAAAACCCAATGTCAAAATGACGACCCCTGTGACAAGAGGGCCATGACAAGCTCACTGACTATTAAGCAGAACTATTATCCCAGACTTGAGTTTAAAATAAAAACTCCAAAGAGTCCATCCTTAATTTTCAAATGCACAGATGGTCTTGAGTTTATCATCCAAGCCACTCTGTTTCTTACGAATCAAATCAAGACTACTGGAATCTCTGGACTTCGCTCATCTCCTCAAGGTACACTGTTCACTTTCAGGAGTACATCTAATAACTGCTCCTCATTTGACCTCTAAAATCTGATTACCCCAGAGCATCAGGAAACTTCCTCCTGCCTGGGGTTCTTTGTAGCAACCTTCTTGAGCTGATTTGAGCACAGGAGCCTTAAAATTTCACCATGTGATGGTTGATTTAGAACCAACAGTTGCATATAACCACACTCCCCTCCTTTATACTCAGAAGAGGCAAGAGGGAGGGGGCAGGTAGAGGGAGGAAGGAAGAGACAGAGGTTGGAGGTTATGTCATCAGCATGAACTGGGAGGCACAGTCACCTTTACAGAAAGCATTTGTGACTACAGAGCCCACAGAAGAAAGCTCCTTGGAACGATGTCTCATGTAGGACCGCGTCCTCACAAGTCATGTTTCAGTATGGATTACGAGCATGCCTCTGAAAGAGCTTGGCAAAGGGTTTTAAGCTGAGGGCAGTTGGCAGTAGGAGAGGATTAACGCAAGAAACAGGGGGGTGAAAATTTATTTGCCCACAGATACAAACTAAGCTAGAGATGCCCTGAAGGAGGTGAGATGAAGGATGAGGTGGGTGGGAAGCGGAGAAGGCTTCTAAGGAAACAAAAGATCCAGTACATCCTCTAATTTTCACACCAATGATGTTTCTTTACAGATCTAGACCTTCTCAAGGATGCTCTAACCAGATCTAGAAAAGCAGGTTTCCTCTGGAGAGGCCTTCCCCCAAAGCAGGCTTTACTACTGTGAAATCTTGAACCAAACAAAGTTGTGTGATTCATCAGGAGGGAACGTTGTAACCAATAAAGCCAACTTTCTTCCCTCCAACCCTGCTTAACAGTTAGTCACAAACAAGGGCTGCCTTGGGCAGGCTGACTAAATCAACAGATTCTCTTCCCTAACCTGTCTAGACAGTTGTTAATAGGCAACCGATTCAACACCAGTGGGCTGACAGTGTGAAATGAAGACTATTTCAGAAAATGAAATTCTGGCAACCTTTTGGTTTAATTAGCATGTGAAATAAAAGCAGGAAAAAGCTCTAGTGAGACCCTTCGTGAGATAGTCTCATCAAGGATGGGGGAAAGGATGCACTGGAGAAATGCCTTCTGCTAGAAACATGTGAGCTGTGCGTGCATTTAGGGAAAGACAAAGTCAAACACATCTGCCAGCATCCTTGGGCAGGAATGTATGTGTGGAAGCACAGACACCAGAGGCCAGTACCTGGAGAAACTCCAGCCTCGAAATCAGGGGAGAACAGCAACTAGCAACAATGGTACACAGGATAGGCTCCTTATACCACAAGCCAAACCTCACTCGCTAAAGCAGCAACTGTTACATCCCAGGCTCAAACTGGCAAATCCCGCTTTGTATCCTGTCGGAGGAAATTCAGCCGTTCATTAGCCTTAACAAGCTGCTGTCACGGAGCAGAGAAGTTACATGAGCAGCCACACACCAAGCCTCCTGCCGCCCGCCCCAAGGGCAAGCACGTTTCTCCCAGACGGATTGTGCACGTTCACACTTCCAATGTGCAAATCCGAACTGTCTTCTTGCACGTTCCATGATGCACACTGTAGAATTCTGAAAGAATGTTCGTGTCCCTCCATCCCCACCCACCATCTTTCCTGCAGAATGTCCCCTCAGCAGCTCCTAATCCTTACTGAGAAAACCACTGTTTCCGCAGCAGATCTCGCACTTTCCACTAACCAGCACTTTCTTTATTCCACTTCACAAAGCCCAGTGAACTTGTCACCAGCCCCGCTTCCCCCTCACTGGGACGCCTAGCCAACTTGGCATCGGTGCCCTTCAGCATCTTAGGAGTTTCTTGACTAGTCCTCTAAAACAAAGTCAGAGGCATGGAAGCACACACCACCCTTTGTCGGAGGTTGTGCTAAGTGGAGAGGCACACCAAACGAAAGAGAAGCAAGGACACCCACAGACGGTGTTCTCCTTCCGAAGACACCGCACTGGGGAAACCTACAATGCACGGTCAGCAAGAGATAGACACATCTTCCCATCCTCTTCCGAGATAGCTTTGAGTATCCTTTTATCACTGGGCTCCTCTTCCTTCTGCCCAGCTTCTAATCTCAAAATCAAGTTCCTATTCTTTACTGATACTCGCTAATTACTAGGAAAACACTCCGCTTTGCTCCTACCCCCTCCCCCCCATCTGACGGTCGTTAGCACCAGTTGAAAGAGATGAACCTGATTTAAGGTACCAAGGAGGTAGAGCTCGTGCATGTAGGGACGCGGTACCCGTCTGTGATGGCTCGTAAAGCCCCAAACCACCTTCCCACCCGGCTCCTCCGAACCCCAGAAGTTAGGCAGGTCTCTGCTGGGGGGCAGTGAGCCGCACAACGTGTGCGCAAGGATGTGTGTTGGTGACTGAAACGCAGGCAGCTCCGACCGGCCGCTCAGCTCAGCACACTAAGGGGTTAGGGGGTGGGTGGAGAGGTAAGCAGATGACTGTTTCCGAAAACATTTTAAACAACAGACAGCCAAAAAGGGGGGGGGGGAATTCAACAAACGAACAAACAAAATTCAACCCCAAGCCCACACCAACGCAGCCCCTGCGTCTCCGCCGCCACCACACGATTTACACAAGTAATTTAAATCATTCACCTGCTGCCAGGTCTCCTCCAGGGATGGCAAAGCTGAGAAGTAGCCGGTGTCGTGGACAAGTTGTAGCTCCTGGAATATACTATAACTAGCCAACACGTCCATGCTGCTGCTGCCGGGCAAAACGGGAGGAGAAACCCTCCCCCGAACACAGTTGGGTCTGTTTGTTTGTCAGTCTGTCTGGCTCACCCCCCAAGGAGGCAGACATCCAGTGGCCCTTTTGTTTTGTTTTGTTTCAGTCAACTAAAAAGGAAAAAAAAAAAAAAATCAATGCAGAAGAGAGGGAGAGAGGAGGTGAGAGAGGAGAGACTGAGTGGGGTGGATGGAGAGAGGCATCCAGCGTGTACAGTGCAGACGGCTGCCAGGAAAAGGGGACTTCACGGGAGTAACAATTCCCTTCCAGGGCTCTAATCACTCCAGCTCGTGGATCAGGAAGGGGGATGCAAACTCACTGACACGAAGCTGCCATCTATTTCTGCAGCGCTGTTCGCTCCTAATGCAATCTTTGCTCTTTATTTTGGGAGGTGGCATTTTTTTTTTTCTCGCGATCGCTTCTCTCCCCCTCTTTCCTTCCCTCCCCACCCCCACCCCCATCCTTGCTAGTTTGTAGTCTCTCCCCCCCCTCCTCCTTTTCTCCTCCTCCTGCTCTTCCCCCTCCCCAAACTCCCTCCCTCCGCCCGGCTCTCCGCGCAGCCGTGGGATCTCGGAGGAGGGCGTCCATTAGGCCGCGTGTGACCATGTATGGTAAACAGGGGGCTCATGAAGTCACTGAGGACCAATGGGAAGCGTGGAGCAGGGCCTGGGGCGGGGCTTGGCCCTGGCGGCGGGCGCGGATTGGCACGCTGCGAATCTCCCTGCTGCCTTACAAGGCGGTGCGAGGCGAGCTATTTTTAGAGGGCTATATAAGGGGGCTGAAGAGGCCGTGCGGCGCCCGGGGAGCGCGAGCGCGAGGGATTGGGAGGGTCGCGGCGACACTTGCACCGGCTCCCGGTACGCTGAGGCGACTGGGCTCGGGCCGCACACCGGCCTCCGACCTTCGCTTGGGTGCCAGGTGGAGCCCCAGGCGGCCGGAGCCTGCGCCCCTCAGAGGGGAGAGGGTCGCGTATCGCCGTTCTGGCGTGGACGCGGCCGGTTAGGAGGTGAAAGTCCAGAATGCGGGGTCAGGATGCCTCCCGGAGGAAGAGCGAGGCGCGAGAACGAGGAAGCCGGCATGGGGAGGAGGGCAGGTCACTTCCCACTCCGCCTCCCTTCTAGGCCCGAGGGCAGGGAACCGCGAGGGCGGGGCAGCGCAAACGAGTTCCTCACTTCCTCAGAAATAAACCAGGGGGTTGGGAGGAGGGCGGAAGAAAGAAAAAGTCACCAAAAGCCCCTTCACGAATTCCCCACAGGCTGCCAGGGTGCCGAGAAGAAGCGCCAGAGGAGGAAGCGCCACACAATGGAGCAGAACAAAGGGGAATGCGCGAAAACAGCGGCGGGGGCCCGCCTTGCGCGCCTCGCGCAGGCCCCGCCCCCAGCCCCGCCGGCGCCCCAGTGCGTGCCGCCGCGCCCCGCCCCACCCCGCCCGCCCAGCCTTCTGAGCCGACGCCGGGGACCGGGCGGGGGTCAGCCTCGCAGTTAGAGTTGATTGGAACTGGACGTTTTGCTGGGGAGTGTGTTAAAGACAATAGAGGGAATCCTTGTAGACGTGGGGTGCAGGCAGGAGCCGGCAACTTGCTTGGGGGCTTAAACGTGAGACTTCCCATGCGGCTTGGAGAGAGGGTGTCCGTCTGCCTAGCTGCGGTGGTGAGAGGAGGACCTGAATTGCGCTATGGCGCTGACATATAGAGATGTATAGATAGAGAGCCTATTATCTCTTAGCTGAACTACGCACGTTGTGAGGGTTGACCGGTTGTTTGCTTGACCTTAAATGGTTAGTGTGGTTAAAGCTTCCCCAAAATGCAGTGTGAGCTGAACTTCCACTTTTGGAATGATTGCAGAATTTGGTACTTATTCTGAAATGAGAAACTTAAATTCAACTCATAATGGAAGAAACACATCCACCTTAATCGCCCTTCTCAGCTGTCTCTCCTTCTGACTATGTGGGACTCCATATCACAATATTTCGAAAGTTCTACTTTATAGAACAAACACAGTTTGAAGTTCAGTATTTGCCAGGGGAAATTAAACGGGAATTATTGAGTTGAGGCGTAAAGTCTAGTTTATTTGCTTTTTGATGTCTGGAATTCTGTTGGTCAGATCTCCAGCATCCAGTGTATAATTGGTGAATGTACTGTAAGTGTGTGTGCATGGAATGTACAAGGATCTTGGTACATTTAGCATTATGTATTATACACATTCGTGGTGCTAGGGGATAAATGGTATGAAAAGGGTAAAAGTCCTACACGAATAAAGTGATATTATGATAGCACACATATAAGTGCCAGTATGAGAAGTCTGCGTGGGCCTTTCCCAGAAGTAGAAAACCATTTAGAGCCATCACATACCAATTAATGCATTAACTTGATCTTGATGGCCATTGATACTGCCACTTACTACTATGTGACTTTGAGCAAATTACTGGCTCAAACCCTCTGGCTACCCTTCTCAGACACAGGAAAAGTGGTATCTGCCTTGCCTGATTGTTATGAACAATCAAAATGTTATAATGTTTGTTAACTCACCTAGCATAGTGTATCTGGTGCTAATAGGTGAATACTAAATGTTGGCCATCATTATCTCCTGACTTTAGCTGAGTAAATTAAATAATATCTGAACCCATCAGACTTGTAGGGGGATATACCAGTCTTAGAGAAGAAGAATGTAGAAACCTCTTGCCAGTTTGGAATAAGGTCTGCCCCTGCAACCCAACATGCTATCCTGATTGTGTGTGGGGATGGGGAAGAGATCACTGACAAGTACTGGGGCAGAAGACATGTTCAGGAGTAATAGGGGAGGGAAAGGATCTTTGGCTCAGCGGCCATGGCTCACGGGCCCAGCCGCTCCGCGGCATGTGGGATCTTCCCGGACCGGGGCACGAGCCCGTGTTCCCTGCATCGGCAGGCGGACTCTCAACCACTGCGCCACCAGGGAAGCCTGGATCTTTTTTTTTTTTTTTTGAATTTTATTTTATTTATTCTGTTATACAGCAGGTTCTTATTAGTTATCTATTTTATACGTGTTAGTGTATATATGTCAATCCCAGTCTCCCAAATCATCTCACCACCACCTAGGGGAGGGAAAGGATCTTAAACGTAGGAAACGCAAGAGGCAAAAAGCAAGGCAAGACCAAAGAACATAATTTGTTTGAGACTCAACTGAACTTGTTTTTTGTTTTCTTTGTGTTACACTATTACCATTTTCAACAAATTATGACATACCTGTTAACTTTGAGGATTTTAAGCACAATGTGCCAAGCTGTATGGGCACATAAACATTTTCTATGCTGTGTCTTATTTCATCCTCATGGCAGCCCCAGCGTAGGTATTTTTATTATCCCCAACTTTATGGATAAAGATACCCAGACTTGGAAATACTAAGTTGGTCAAGGTCACACAACCAGGAAGCAGCCAAACAGAGGTTCAAATCCAGGACCACCTGACTTCCAAGACTGTGCTCTGCATGGGGCTCTCTGCAAGGTGAAAGACTTGAGTTTCTTGGCTTTAAGTCAAGACTTGTTTATAAAAATTGCTTGGGTGTGGAGAGGGAGACTTCCATTGAGGTTTTTCACATGTAAATATCAGCCATCCAACTTATAGAAGAACTCAACCAAAATTTTACAATGTAAATCCTAAAAACCTCATTATGAGTTTTTTCAAAGCTTTATAGATTAGAGATCTAAGAGATTTATGTAACAAGGCGCTCCTAAAGGCATATTTTCAGTATTAGTCATATTTAGCTACTTTTAATAGCCTAGAGACCCTAGGTTCACATTGCAAAGCACATGGAAAGAATCCGAATGTACAAAATAATCAACAAATGAAGATCACAAGGGAAATTTGGCAGCCAAGCAAACCAAAAATAAAGAGCACTGCTACAACTACTGCATACCGAATGCTTTCTCTGTACCTGGCATTTTACACATGTTCACATCTAATCTTCACCACAATCTTGTGAGGGAGCTATTACTGCTCCATTTTCACAGATGAAGATACCAAAGTTCAGAGTGGGCACATAATTTGCCCATTGTCATATGTCTCTTAAGTGGCAAAAGCAGATTCAAATATAGGTCTGGCTCCAGGTTGACTCCAAAGTCTATGTCCTCTACATGGGTTGCCTTAGAAGATACTGATGATACTTTTTAAAGTATCACCCTTTGGAAGTGATCCTGTAGGAAACACCTAAGAGTAAATAACAAGTTACCCACCAAGAACTGAGAAATGAGGATATTTTATAGACAAAATAGTAAAAATTCAATATGCAAATAGAAACAATCAAGACATCAGACTGTTACTACTAGAAAAGTTCTGTGTCATTAGCACAGAAAGTCCTTAATATCCTATTGTGATTAGCACTGGGAAAGCCTCAAAGTAAATCTACTTAAAACACGGACCAAATTTCAGAGCAGTTAGTGAAAAAAGGTTTGCTGGGGACTTGTCTTGAAAATAAAACTCAACATTTTTAAAACACATTTATTCTATCCTACATTGAACAAAATTGATAAGTACAACCATGTGCTAATTATAGAATGAATAAATAATAAATCAAGATGATTATTGTTGGCTTAAATTTTTCCTAAGCATTGTGAAGCACCTTACAACATGCTTTATTTCATATTTGACTTTCAGAGAATAATAAAAAAGAGGGTCACTTTTTGTAAAAATGTTTCAGAGTTTCTTCAGTTTTCCCAAGGGTCTCAATTAGTTCTTTGATGTTCAAACTATTCTCTTCTGAAGTATCAATATAGTCGTCAGCCCAGTTGATTTTACCTTCATGTGTTTAACTCCATGGATCCTCATGTGCCAGTTTTACCAACCTCACTTTCACTGACCTTACACCTTTTGCAAGATTTGCAATAGAACTGAATGTGTTTGCATTGTGCTGTAAATGTTCACCATCATTGTGTGTGTGGGGGGGGGGGGAGGTGTTTAAAAGAGGTGTTTGAATGGAGTATTAATTTATAAGTGGCCATATCATTAATAATACTTTCATATACCATTGACTTTTGCTTCTCTTTACAATCTTACTATAGTGGAACAAAGTGTGAGCTTAGGCAGCAGGCTTTGTTTGTATCAGAGAAAATAAGAGTGACAAGGAGATGGAGATGGAGATGCCAAAGAATGCCAAAGACTCTCTGAGAGACAGTTTGAATCTGAAAGGAAATGTATGTGGCCATACATACAATGACATGCATACATACATACATACAACCAGAGAGTTATTTCATGATTGAAAAAAAAATGGCAGCTTCCTCAGGCCTCTCATGTCCTGGACAAAATATTCCTTGAGGATACACATCTCTTCTTGTTTTCATTCTCTACTTACTTTCAGCTCATAATTTGGCTTCCCACTTGTTCTGCCTGCAGGGAAAGAATGTGCTGGTTACAACCACAGGAGCCTGGTGGTCATTGTGACAGTTCTGGTTGTTTTTGTCCACACAAAGTCCTTTTAGTTGTACGTGTGTCCCTCGTGAGTTCAGTGAGCATGGGTCTGACTCCCTGGGTGTGTTCAATTTTGAGACTCTTCCATGTTGAGGTTTCTGGACATGATGGGTAAAAAACAAACACCACCACCAACAAAACCCTTTTCTCAGTGAATTAACCAAAAACTCTTGGCACGTAGCCTGCTGATCTCCAGAAAACATCCCAATCTTGCCACTGACTCTTCAGAATTCTGTGGGTATGTAATAGTTTAATAAAAACATTTATTTTTTTAATCAGATGGTAAAGTCAACCCTGAATGTTGACTTTGCATTGCAGTGGGCTATGCTAAAATGATTAAGGGGAATACCTGGGGTGCATCACCAGTGATGGGCATGTTGTTCTGATGCAAGAAGGCAGGCTATTTATTGCTTAATAAAAAATTGACTCACCGCAATGATAAAGAGAAGGAACTCAAGAATTCAGCAAAAGTTCACTGTCAGGAACGTCCTGTCCAGACCTTAGAACGTTGGACATTTAATGCCATTATGACCTATGACGCATAATTCCTATGGAGATTAATGACGGTAGCCACATTTCCAGCCTGAGCTACGAGCACTTAGAAGTGTCAATATTCTCCAATGAAAAACAAAATCATCATCTTAATTCAACCAGTCATTCAACATATATTATGCAAAACATTCAGTCATTCGGCATATATTATGCAAAACATTTGGTCATTTAACATATATTATGCAAAGTGCATAGGTTGAAAATAGAATGGTAAACACAGACATGTTTACCACTGTAAACAATGTCAGATAGTAGAGCTGTATCTCAGAAGTTAGAAAAAGCATTTGAAGTATCTAGTCCTACTTTCACAGGTCCACTGCTTCCCTCAACAATATTCCTTCCAGGAGATGCCCCGTTGCTCCAATGATGGGGAAATCCCAGCAGGCACTGGGATAAACCACTATGACTGAGTCTGGCTGGCTAATTTTTCCCATCTGAGAATAGCATCACAAGCTATTCAGGGGTTTCTGGACAAGGATTTTGGAAAAGAGGCTGGTAGAAGATGAGAAAAGATTTTAAATAATAAAAAGAATTCCTTTGACTATGTAATGATAGAAATGCCAAGACAGTTGTGAAGCTAGTGAGAAATTAAGTTGCTAATGTTTTAGGGATTATTGTCCTTTGCAGTGTGTGAGGCAGTTTGTAGGATTGTGTTATGTTTCATCCTGAACAATTTTTATTGTGACATGGTGAATACAGCACAGCATTACTATTAATGTATAAATATCACTGTCAATGTTTTATCAGGATATTATCATTTTTCTTTTACATATGCCATTTCCAAAGGGTTTGGTACACATTTAATGGGATTTAACAGCAGAATGCATCTCAGATTTGGTAATGGAAATCAATGAGAGGATAAGATTGATTTGATAGAAAGTCTGGACCGCTAACTTTGCTGACAGTGACCATTCCTTTAAGTGAGGGATACCTATTCCACAAGTGCCCAATGATAAGTTTTTATGTGGATGATAGATCTGGGTAGTTTGGAAGATTAATAATGTCAGCAGCAGTTTTTTGCTGACTGGTTGCTCATTTGCATTTCACCGACTTTGCTTTACCAGAAGGATGCTTATCTGAATGGTTAGAAGAGTCAGCTGAGTCATAGTTTTTAATACTGGTTACTGCTTTTCTCAGGAGTAAGCAAGGCAAATGCCCTAAACTTCCATTTATGCAGTCCAAACGGGAGGGGCCAGAGGAAATGCCTCAGTGTCCACCTCAGAATGCTTCACAGCCCTCTCCTAGCTCTCATCATCTCCCCCTACTGCTTTGCAACGCTCAAAAATTGTTCTAAGCAATCATCAGCATCATCACATTTTGGTCATGCCCAAGCTGGTTCCCATGTATGACATGCTCCTCTGCTTTGCTAGGAAGCTAGGGAAATCCCATTTGATGAAGACCAACAGTGAGTATAACTCAGAGAGGCTCACTCCTTCCACCCAATTTGCCCAGATGTGAGATTCAACCCAACTCCTCTGTGCCATACATTAACCTACCCTTTGATTTTCTGCAATATCGATTCTTGATCTTTGAGGATGTTCTTGTTAAACCCCTCTTAAGCGTTATTGTCCTTTCCACATGTTCATGTGCATCATTGCCCTTTTGAGATTATAAATTCTTAGGGAACATTTGTCTGATCACCCTATAGAGAATCTAATATCTGTTATGATAAGCACAAACTTTTTTTAAAACTAACTTTAAAAAGATCATACAAAATATTTTTAGTAAAATTTAAAAACAATTTTACTCCTTCTCCAGTATTGTTAGGACACTATTGTTTGTGCTGGCTTCTGTTAGGTTGACCTAAGCAGGAGGAAGTGGCATTACCTTAAATGATGTCAAATATGGTTGAAAGAAAAAAGATCTAAGGCTCCTGGCAAAATTCTCTGTAATTAAAATACCAAAATCTGGGCTTCCCTGGTGATACAGTGGTTAAGAATCTGCCTGCCAATGCAGGGGACATGAGTTCGAGCCCTGGTCCGGGAAGATCCCACATGCCACGGAGCAACTAAGCCTGTGCACCACAACTACTGAGCCCACGTGCCACAACTACTGAAGCCTGCATGCCTAGAGCCTGTGCTCTACAACAAGAGAAGTCACTGCAATGAGAAGCCCTTGCACCACAACAAAGAGTAGCCCCAGCTTGCTGCAACTAGAGAAAGCCCATGCCCAGCAACAAAGACCCAATGCAGCCAATAAATAAATAAATTAATTAACTAAAATTAATTTAAAAAAAGTTTTTAATACCAAAATCTACATAAAGTATATGAGATATGTTATCAAAGAACCCACTTTACTGAGTGATTCAGAGATAATGTAATTTTTAAATAAGGTACTACATAGTCTATCAGGAAACAGCCACTGTTACATGTTAAGAGAGACTGTAATCTTGAATATTGTAACATTTCACAAAGTGTTGTAATAACAGACTTTTCTGGGAAGGTTAGCAAAAAGGAAGCTGGAGAATAGAATTTTTTAAATTTGAGTTTCTTTTATAATGACCTGGGGTAGAGGATGTCCTGATGCTAAATGACCTTTAAAGATCACTTAGACAGACTAGAAAAAGATCTACTTTAGTAGCTTGAAAGTAAGTTATTTGGCAACCTTGAATTTCCCCTTTCTGACTTGTCTTTACCATGGCAATCTTCTGATCTATCATTTGGTCTTCTGAGTGGACTGACTTATACAAGATTGCCCTTTGTAAACACGTAGTATCGATTCTATTTATTTACTTACTTGTTTATTATTTCTTCTACTTCCAGAGGAGAAGTATGAATAAAGACATTAAAATACAGGAAACGTAATACAGAAAACTATTAGCCTTAAAGAAAAGACAGAAGTACCAAAGAATAAGGGAAGAAGAAATATAGAAGGTATCCATTATCATTCCAGCTATGTCTCCCATTAAGCACTGATCAAGGTATGTTGCTATTTATAAACTACTTCCTTGTAAATTTGCCTAGCGTGAACCAATGTGGAGAATCTTCTTTCTGTGAATGTAGTCATTTGGTTTTTAAACTGGCAAAACTGAGCTTCATATTTTTCAGTTCTGGTGGACCCACTGAGATGTGCCCAGGTGGTCTCATTTAAAGCCACATCATTTCATTTACTCAACAATTATTGAGTACCTATTTTGTCAAGCACTAGGCTGGGGAATGGGACTATAAGGATGAGTGAGATATGATTCTTGTCCTTCTGGAACTAACATGTTAAGTGAAGAGAGATTTAAATAAAAAGTAACATGAGGGCTTCCCTAGTGGCACAGTGGTTGAGGGTCCGCCTGCCAATGCAGGGGACATGGGTTCGTGCCCCGGTCCAGGAAGATCCCACATGCCGCGGAGCGGCTGGGCCCGTGAGCCATGGCCGCTGAGCCTGTGCGTCCGGAGCCTGTGCTCTGCAACGGGAGAAGCCACGACAGTGAGAGGCCCGCGTACCGCAAAAAAAAAAAAAAGTAACATGAGTAATATGGCAGACTAGATTATTGGGTCAGACTCCCTCTATGTAAAAACAACCAAAATGCTAGGATATAAGTCTTGATGAGCTGACAAGATAATAAGGAATTATTGAGCTAAAATCTAAGCCAAAGTGAGATTCAACATCACTTCTGGTAGTGAGCACTCTTAAATTCAATATTCTCAGCACTAGCTGTATATTAGAAAGAGCTTAAAAATTATCACGTGTGCTTCCAGCAAAGGTCGACTAGCTGGTATTGGATAAACCCTGCCCTCCCCTATGCCAAAGAACAACTGGAAAATCTGGACAAAATATAAAAATTATATTATGAAGTAACAATGCAGAAATAACTCATCAAGCCTAGATCCTGGAAAGAAAGGAGACCAAAGAGATAAACTAAAAAATCAGCATGGGGCTTCCCTGGTGGCGCAGTGGTTGGGAGTCCGCCTGCCAGTGCGGGGGACACGGGTTCGTGCCCCGGTCCGGGAGGATCCCGCATGCCGCAGAGCGGCTGGGCCCATGAGCCATGGCCGCTGGGCTTGCGCGTCCGGAGCCTGTACTCCACAGCGGGAGAGGCCACAACAGTGAGAGGCCCGCGTACCGCAAAAAAATAAATCAGCATGGTTTTATCCCACTGGAAGTAATTACCTAAGAGAAAGCTGAGAGGCTATGAAGCTGAGCAGAAAACACAACTGAAAAGGAAGCTGAGCAAAGGATTCAGTAAATTCAAAAGGCTGGAAGTATAAATATTAGAGTTTAGAGTTGACCAGGAGGTTGAGGGAGGAAAGATGTGGAGGACAGAAACAGGCTATACCTTACCAGGACTGAAGTCTGGCTTTGACATATCACAATACTTGATTGGAGTAAAGTAGTCTGCCCCTAGTCAAGCTCCATTCAGAAGAAAAGAGTAAATCCTCTCTGCAAAAAGATAATTCAGAACCTTGAACTAATCTACAAATTTTTTTATACTTAATGTCCAGCACTCAATTAAAAAGAAAGAGGCATAAAAAGGTAAAACTTCCCCAATACCAGGATTTAAAAAATCAGATAGTAGAAGTTGACCCATAAGAAATCCAGACATTGTCATTATCAGACATACAATTTAATTTTTTTTTAATTTTATTGGAGTGTAGTTGATTTACAGTGTTGTGTTAGTTTCAGGTGTACAGCAAAGTGATTCAGTTATACATATACATATATTCATTCTTTTTCAGATTCTTTACCCATATAGGTTATTACAGAATTTTGAGTAGGGTTCCCTGTTCTATACAGTAGGTCCTTATTGATTATCTATTTTATATACAGTAGTGTGTGTATGTTAATCCCAAGCTCCTAATTTATCCCTCCCACCCCTCATTTCCCCTTTGGTAACCGTTAAGTTTGTTTTCAAAATCTGTAAGTCTGTTTCTGTTTTGTAAATAACTTCATTTGTATCATTTTTAATATTAGATTCCACATATGAGTGATATCATAGGATATTTGTCTTTCTCTGTCTGACTTCACTTAGTATGATAATCTCTAGGTCCATTCATGTTGCTGCAAATGGCATTATTTCATTCTTTCTTATGCCTGAGTAATATTCCATTATATATATGTACCACATCTTCTTTATCCATTCCTCTGTTGATGGACATATCGGTTACTTCCATGTCTTGGCTATTGTAAATAGTGCTGCAGTGAACATTGGGGTGCATGTATCATTTCAAATTACAGTTTTCTCCAGATATATGCCCAGGAGTGGGCTTGCTGGATCATATGGTAGGTCTATTTTAAGTTTTTTAAGGAACCTCCATACTGTTCTCCATAGTGGTTATACCAATTTACATTCCCATGAATAGTGTAGGAGGGTTCCCTTTTCTCCACACCCTCTCCAGCATTGATTGTTTGCAGACTTTTTGATGATGGCCATTCTGACCACTGTGAGTTGACACCTCATTGTAGTTTTGATTTGCATTTCTCTGAGAATTAGTGATGTTGAGCATCTTTTCATGTGTCTCTTGGCCATCTGTATGTCTTCTTTGGAGAAATGTCTGTTTAGATTTTCTGCCCAATTTTTTATTGGGTTGTTTGTTTTTTTTGTTTCATTTTGTTTTTGTTTTTGTTTTTTGACATAGAGCTGCATGAGCTGTTTGTATATTTTGGAGATTAATCCCTGTCAGTCACTTCGTTTGCAAATATTTTCTCCCATTCTATGGGTTGTCTTTTTAATTTATTCATGGTTTCCTGTGACACTTTAAAATAACTGTCATTAATATAATCATGAAATTAAATGACAAGATATATAGATATAGATAGATAGATAGATATCTCTATATATATATCTCCTGTTGGTTCTGTTTCTGTACAAAACCCTAATCCACAGTTTAACAACAGATTAGACACGGATAAAGAGAGAATTGGAAGTTGGTTAGAAGAAAATATTCAGGCAAAAGCCTGGGGATGCAAAAGATGGTGAAAAGGAAGAAGAGCACAAGTGGCAAGGGGACAACATGAAACATTCTCTCATATGTATAACAGGATTCTGTAAAAGAGGAAAGAGAGAACAGGAGAGAAGGGGATAATGACTGAGAATTTTCCAAAATTAAACAAAAGACATCAAAAGCCACGGACTACAAAGAGGTATAGACTCCAAGATGGATAAATACAGCAAAACTATTTCTAAGCAATTCATAGAAAAACTGCTGGCAACCAAAGAAAAATCTGAAAAGCATTTAAGTAAGTGGTATTTTACTTTCAAGAGTACAAAAATAAGATTGAACTCTTTATTCTCAACAGAAACATTGTAAATAGAAGGCAATGGAATGACATATTCAAAGTACTGAAATCTAAAGTTCAATTTAGATTTCTATACCCAGTGAAAATGTCCTTCAAAAATTGCTGGGGGCAGACCCACCCTAAAATATTACTAAGGAGAGTTCTGAAGGCAGAAAGATAATGGTGCCAGATGAAGATATGGCACCTCTGGCTAGGTCATCACTTAAACAAGGACACTGGGCTATTTGGCCTGACTCCATCTTGGGGCATAGATACTGGTTCCAGGGTATTGTGGCTTCTCCTTTTGGATCCATACAAATTATTAGTTTAATAATTAATTCAAGAATTTTGCTAAGAAATGGTGTCAAGATTCAACATACAATCTGACCCAGGAGGGGATCTTGGTAAACCCCAAAATAGATTGTTATAAGGATACACATGGTACTAAGGAAAACAGGATTCTTGGCTGTGCGTCTATCTCCTGGGTACCCTAGCATTGCTTTTTAAAATTTAACTAATTTTAAAATAACATTAAAATAACTTTTAAATAACCGCTCACTCCGTTCTAATGCCTTCTAGACAAGTCTATACCATTTGTTTACAATTTTCCTTGATTATATGTCTCTCCTTCCAACTTCTACACATTCTTTTAGAATCTGAGCTTATTGAAGCTACCCTAAGACAGTCAAGGCAGTATCTCTAGATGCCTTACAATTTTTTCCTTAGTAGAGTCATTCATCAATATGTTGTCAGAATTTCAGTTCTGAAAGATTCCTATCCTTTTTGGGTTCAGCTTCCTTTTCAGCGATGTAGATCTTGCTATTCAAAGTGTGATCCTTGGACCACCAGCACTGACAACACCTGAGACTTGCAGAAGGGCAAGCCATACCCCAGACCTACTGAATTGCAATCTGCATTTTAACAAAATCCCCAGGTGATTTGTGTGCATGTAAAGTTTGAGAAGCACTGTTATAGGCCAAGGACTCATCACTTCTCTTTTTCTGAACTTGTTAAAAATGGCTTCCTGAAGCCTAGAGCCAGTACCATCTGGCTACACCCACCCGCCTGACTCCTATTTACTCTGAGATAATGGGGTTGTTCCCTGTGGTGTCACTGCCACTTCACAATTGGTGCTTTCTTGTTGGTAAGAATTAGATTTAGAGGAACCACCATTCCCCTTTCACTTCCTCTAACTTCTAAGAGAAGTCTGTTTTGTTTCAACTTTCCTTCATTTCCAAGACATAGAAGCTGAACTACCTCCTCCTTAATTATCCTTTTATATCTGAACAGACTATTTACAACATACTATATGTAAGTTCAAAGGTACTTTCATATCTGCTACTTTACTTGGTCCTCACAACAGTTCCACCTAGCATTAAAATGCTCAGAGTATAGGTTATTATTCCCATTTGTCAGATAAAAAAGCTGAAGCTTAGTTGCTAAAGCAACTTGAAACCATTTAACAAGTAGTGGCAATGTCAGTGCTAGTGTGCAGACCCCTTGTATTCTTGCCACTGCTCAGTCAGCACGCCAAATCATTAATTCAAATCTCTGAGCTGTGTTGGAGGGAGAGCTACCCGTCTTAGCACAACCAAGCAAATACTCTCTCCCCTATGGAAAATGCTCTGGCTTATCTACACAATGCCCAACTTCCTTTTTAAATTTGCTGCCAGAATCCTAATGCTTTGGGTGGACTATGTTCAGCTACATACGTATTTTCCCAGCCTCCCTTGTAGTTAGGGGTGGCCAGGGGTACACTTCTGGCCAATAGGATGTAAATAGAAGTCTTGTGGAATGTATTAGTTTGCTGGGGCTGCCATAACAAAACACTACAAACTGGGTGGCTTAAACAACAGAAATATATTATCTCACTGTTTTGGAGGCTAGAAATCTGAAATCAAGGTGTTGGCAAGGGTGGTTCCTCCCAAGGGCTATGAAGGAAGTATCAGTTCCAGGTATCTCTCCTTGGTTTGGCATTGGCTGCCTTCCTGTTCACGTGGTGTTCTCCCTGTATGCGCATCTTCGTGTTCAAATTTCCTCTTTTCATAAAGACATCAGTCACATTGGGCTAGAGCCCACCCTAATGACCCATTTTAACTTGGTTACCTCTGTAAAGACCCTATCTCTAAATAAGGTCACATTCTGAGGTACTTTGGGTTAGTACTTCAACATACCTTGATTAAGGGGACACAATTCAACCCTAACATGGGGAGAGTATGGGCTTCTGGAGAAGACTTTGCTTTCCCCATAAAAGGGGACACCACAGTGTGCCAACTTTCCACTGTCCTTCCTTCTTTCTGCCTTATATACTGTCTCAGTGGCTGGAGCTGCCCAGCCTTATTGGGATTAAGAGCAAAAAACCAAGAGAACTAAGGAATTGAACCAACATTAGGAACTGCTTGATTCTTCATCTTGTTACATGAGACAAATTAACCCCTACGCTAAAAGTCCTTGTAGCAGGTTTTCTGTTATTTATAGCTAAACACATCCTATTATATCACGTTTTCAAAGAACTGGCTTTATGTGATTTTATCAAATAACACCAATTAATCCAGAGTAAAACTGCTAGTTATTATCAAGCTATGTTTACGAATGATTAGATTGAAAACAGGGTTGACTGAATTGAATAATGAAAGTGCCATAACTTTGCAGACATTCTGGAAAACAATGTCTAAGAAAAATACGTATGTTGGAGGCTGTCCACCAACTGCCACCCAACTCCCTTTTGTTGCTTGTTCTTGAAGGTGACTGGGTCTTCCAGCCCCAAGTGGTGTTCTTGACAAGCCAATAAAAAAGATCCTGCTTGCTATTCTTAGCGCTTATACTAAGGCTCTAGGGTGAGAAATGAGGTCATGACTTGTAACCCTCAACAGTGGAAATTTTAGCAAGTCCCTCCATGTACTTCTTTGATGACTGAACATGAGATCATCTCTGCAGTTAAAATTTATAGTCTTAACTGCACCTCTGTTCCCTTTCACACGCCACATCCTGTAATGATCTCTTTTGGAATTCTTGGGGAAGTTAAAGAAGTCTGACAGCAGTGACTGTTGTTTCTCCAGATACTGAAAGTGTGAAAGAAAGCGCTGGGGAGAGGGCAAGGTGCAGTTACCAACAAGCCAGGCGGGATGCCTCCGAAAGACAAGGACTAGAATAAGGCAGGAGGGGAACCTCGGGGGGAAGAATTTAAGGAGGCGCTTACACTTAGCACCAGGCAGTGCAGGCTCAGCACCTCTTAATTTTTGGCCTGACTTTTCTCCTGCCTCACCCTCGTCCCAGCCCTGCCTCCGAGCAAGAATGATCTCTAATGGACTATTACCCCCTTAAATTCATTTCAGTTTCTACGTCTGCTTTTTGCTTCTAAACTGTATGTTTTATTAATTTCAGTTGAATGGTTATATTTTTCACCATAATCCTGATAAGAACACAATTACAGAAAAAGATATTTTCTTTTCTTCCTACCCAGGCATTTAATTTTTTTTTTTTTTTTTTTTTTTTTTTTTTTTTTGCGGTACACAGGCCTCTCACTCTTGTGGCCTCTCCCGTTGAGGAGCACAGGCTCCGGGCACACAGGCTCAGCGGCTATGGCTCACGGGCGCAGCCGCTCTGCGGCATGTGGTATCTTCCCGGACCGGGGCACGAACCCGTGTCCCCTGCATCGGCAGGCAGACTCTCAACCACTGCACCACCAGGGAAGCCCAGGCATTTAATTTTTTACAATGATAACTCCAAATAAGTGAGTACCTATGTGCCCAAGCTGTGTAGTGTATTATGTGTAATACACACTAAGAAATTCTACAGTCTAGGCATCCATATCCCACCTGGTAGATGAGTCCCAGAGACAGTAAATGACTTGCCCCCAGCCCCACAGAAGATAGGGTCACTCCAACAGGAGTGCCACAGCTGCACCTGCTACCTGCGCTCTCTTCAGGCCTCAAAATCCATGGTTTCCAAGCCTTTCTTGTTTTAATCCCCTTAATCACCACAAGTTCTACCTCTTCATCTCCTGGTCAGATTTTTCTTCCTTGTCTAAAAGATTTTACTATTGCTTTGCTTTTGTGGTTTCTTACTCTTTTCCAGCTTAAAAAAAAAAAATCATTGAGTTTCAGAGTAGATCAGTATGTCAGGTTTTCTCAAAACATTCTTTAAAGCCATTTTCTGACTTAAATGTCTAGAGGGCAGAGCTAAATGGGGCCACCAGGTAAGAAAGCAGGACGGCTCCGCACACTTAGAGAGGATGAGGAGGGAGAAATGGAAAGGAAAAATCTTATTAGGCTTTGTAGGTCAGGGAAATCCTTTCTAGCCTGGATTTTTAAACCTTCTGAATTTTAATTGAAAGTATTTCTCCAGGGTATTTACTTTAACATGACTGTGCACTCTCAAAAAAATATTCCCTATCCATATTAGAAAAATATTACAAATCTCAGGAAGACAAGATTGCATTAGAGGGAAGAATCTGATGATGTGCCCTTTCTGCTTCAGACAGTAACCATGAAATTGTTGGCAACTACAAAAGTTGCCAGACTTGTTTTGAGCGTCTCTGCTGGGAAAAACCTAATGCTTGTGGGTATGATGCATGACTATCTGGTCCCACCTAGGAATCACCGTTAATTCTTAAAAGAAGTGAGCAATACTCCTTTTGAGAGATTTATGATCATCCACACCAGAAAGTGCTCCCAAATTAGACAGTAAAAGATTAGTTTTAACCTCTCATAATAACCTGGGGGCTATTGTTAGAAACGTATGAAAATTAATAAACAAAACTTGAAGTCATCCCAATTTCCAGCTTTGGTCTTGAATGCAAAATATTGCTTATTCTTTTTTTTAACTTTTTATTTTATGTTGGAGTATAGTTGATTAACAATGTTGTGATAGTTTCAGGTGTACTGCCAAGTGATTTAGTTATACGTATACATGTATCTATTCTTTTTCAAATTCTTTGTACAGTCCCCCCCAACACACACAAATACACACTCCAAAAGATAGAAATTCTCAATTGTTTCCTTATAACAAAGGCAAAATTCAGTGACAGCTAAGTGTTGCTACTCATCTTTTCTTAATTTGTGTGTATGTACATTTTTGCTCAAACTAGAAATTACTCTCTTCTTCCTGCATATAGGAGTATCACTACAACTGTGATTATTAGTAATAATGGAGATTTTAATAGTACACTTGTTTAAATAGTACTTTTTGTCTTTCAGGCTCAATATATTTTTTTATAGCATATCTTCTCATTATTATCTTCCCATAAAGGAGGTGACTTATGATTTCTGATGTATAGATGTAAAAGTCAGGGCACTAAAAAGCCAGGTGACAAAATGTGAGGTCAAACAGCCATGAAAAATTGATCCTCCAATTCACTTCCTGAATTCAAATTATTTAGTTCTCTTTAAAGACAGAAAATGGAGTACAGTAATAAGTAAGAAAGAATTTTCAATTGAAAGAGTCCTTCAGCATTAGAACACGTTTCCAAATTAGGGATCTTCCTTTCCAAATTCCTTTAACCATAGCATGGAAGACTGGGTATTTTGGATGGGTTCAAGGCTGACCCACCTGAGCCAGGGCATTTACTGGATAATCCTGTAAGGAATCTGAGTAGAGTTCTTGTGATGCTATGACTAAGTGATCATGCCCTGCCGGCTTCATCCACCTCTTATCATATTTTCCCAGCACTCGCTTATGAGGAATCACTTTGGCCCCTCCTTGGAAACATACTTTCCCACACTACTTCAGAGTTTTTGCTGCAACTCCGCTGCAGTATCCCCACTTGACACTGTGCTCCCCGCTGTGGGATTAGAAGGAAGTTTCCCTTCCCTGGGACTCAAAGCTAGAAGTAGTCTCAGCACTAATGAAGGATGCGCAATATGTCCATTGCTCAGCCATCCGTTCTGATCCCTGCGCTCGGGTGGAGGGGTCTCTTCTCTCCAGGTTGCTGCCTGATTCATTGGAGCCAACTCTCCACCTTCAACCTTGCTGCTATTCTGCAAGTCTCAGGGATCTTTGCAGTCAGAGGAGGCTCAGAGATAACAGTATACGGGCATGGCCATGACCTCCACTGTCAGCATTTAGAATACAGGATGATTCAACCCAGCCATGAAACGAGAAGGTAGATGGGGTGGAGATGGGAGGGCAAGCATCCACTCTCTGCAACCCGTGAGACTGTTAACTTCCCACCTTAGCAGGGGCAGGGTAGCAGCAGCACGAATCAATCTAACACACAGGCTCTCTGGGTTTTAACTCTAGCTTAGGTGCTTTTTCTGCTGCGGTTTTCACATTTAGACCTAACAACATTTTTTCTTGATAATGACTATGCCCATCAGGTATATGCTCCCTGCTTTTACATATAATGGTTCTAGTGGCCAGCTATTGATTTTTGGTCCTCTAGCATCCTGAGTTGTCTGCATAGGTAATCCTACTCTGATTTTCCTCTGAGAGCTACCTCTTTTCCAGTCATAGCCCATGAGCTTCAGAATGGACTTCATGCATTCTCAGCTCCAGAGCTGACGCATGTGGATTAAGCATGGCCCATCAGAATTTCATATTTCCCTGGATTATGTGAACTGAATCTCAGGACTTCCCTAGAAGCTACCTGAAGAGACTTGCTCTAGCTTTATCAATCTGAGTGTTGAGTGTTGTCATACTAGGAGCCAAAGGCCACTGAGCCATATCGCATAGAGGCTAACAATTTCATATTGGATCCGTATGGCAGTTTTGTTGAGGACTGAATCCTACTGACCCGAAGCTGTACCTATTCCTACACTTTTAGTAATAAAATTCCTTTTCAGCTTAAGCCAGCTTGATTTGGGTCTTCTGTCACAATATTTTGCAATTTGCATAAAGACTGATTGAGCTAATACACAATACTGTTGTAAGCAGCACATGAGATAACGCGTATAAGGGAAATTTCAAGCGTAGGAAGAGAACTATGAAAGCATGAAAGATTATTGTTGATCTACCATAAAGGTAAGCCCTCTTGCTATTCTCCCTCTTCAATCATGATATTTAAAATCTGATTCCTGTGAAGAAATTGTGCAAAGTGATGTATGAAGACCTAGCTCATTAAAGGTTATTTGGCTGTATTTTTCTGTCATTCCTTTTGGAATTGAGCGTAGTAAAACACGAACCGATGAACAAGCCTCTCATCCTAAACTCCTGTCACTCTCTAACTCCTCACCTCCTATCACCAAGTCTGTAATATACTTCCTTAATTTCTATTTAGTCTGTTCATTTTCTGCCACATCTATTGCCACTATTTTAAACAGGGTCCTCATTATTTCTTATGTGAGTTATTGAAATTAGAATGTGGTGTACATGTCTGAAGAAGGGGACACTGGAGGAGTTTTAGGCTTTGTTAGAATATTGGTTATATACTTGCTGCATGACCCCAAACTTAGTGTCCCAAAACAACAATAAACATTATTTCACATGGTTTCTGTGACACAAGGTTTGAGAGTGGCTTTGCTAGATGGTTCTGATTCAGGTTCTCTCACGCGATTACAGTCAAAATGTTGGTTGGGGCTGCAGTCATCTGAAGGCTTGACTGGGACTGGAGATCTGCTTCCAGCTTGGCTCCCTCACATACCTGGCAAGCTGCTGCTGGTTGTTGGTAGGGGGCATCTTCCATACCACACAGTCCTCTCCATGGGGAGGTTGAGTTGATACTGACTGGGGTTCTTGGCCTTCCCCAATCAATAGTAATTAACTAGAGGCCAGACAAGAAATTCAGGCAAGGCTTTACTGGGACCCCTGCTGCAGCAGGGGGTAGTGAGAACAAATAACAGTTTGCCTTGCTTGCTCTCTTGGGGTGGGGTGGGAGGACAAGCTTGTTCCTTATATGGAGTGAGGGTAGGGGTGTGTCCAGGGGTCCGGCCGGAGGGGTGGCTTAGGTGTTTTGCCCACCCCTCTGGTGGTGTTGAGTGCAGGGGGCATGCTCAGTACCCTGCTTTTGCTCCCAACACCCTGTTTTTGCTCCTGGCTCTTCAGAAGTGGTAGTAGGGTTTTTTTGGTCTTTTTGTATCTTTTGTCCAGAATTTGCCCCAACTGGGCATGCACACAGTTATTTTTAGTCCCATATAGTTTCTTTGTATTTTGTTGCTGGAAGAAAGGTTTGTCCAGGTACAAACATTGCAGCACCGCAGCAAAGGGTCCCAGGTGCCAGCCTGTCTCAGAGTGTTCTCATGACATAGTAGGAAGCTCCCTCTAGAGCAAATAATCAAGAGAAAGCAAGAAAGAAGCCACAATGTCTTTTATGACTAAGCCTCAGAAGGCACTCTTCATCATTTCCACAATGTTCTTTTGGTTACACAGGTCAGCCCTAACCAGTGTGGAAAGGGGTACAAGGGCATAAAAATCAAGAGGTGGGAATCATGAGGGGTCATCTTGTGGCTTGGCTACCACTGAAAACTTCAGTCTGGGATGTTCAGTTTTGAACATAAAGTACTTATCAAGCACTATCAAGGTGGGGATGGGCAGTAGAGAGCTGGACTTCTGGGTCATGAATCAGAAGAGAGATGTGCACAATGAGTCATCAGCAAAAAGATGATAGCAGAAGACATGAGAGTGAATAAGCTCACCCAGAGAAAGGTAGAAGGACTGAACCACTGATATCTGAGGATGGACAGAGAAGGAAGAGGCTGAACAGAAGACTGAGAAAAATCAACCAGAAAGGTGGAAGAAAAACAAAGATAGACTGATACCATCAAAACCAAGGGAGTTTCAAGGAAGGATAATTGCTAACTTCCCACTGAATTCTAGAATTCTATGATCCCAGTTGACAGTTGTAATGATATCAGGTTTTGCTAAGAAACTGATACAATTGAAATAGAATCGTAAAAATCCAAAGGTTTTTGGAAGTTCATACCTAACAGATTGTTAAATTTCTAATTGTCTTTGCAAGCACAAAATAAAGAATTTTTTTGTTTCATCTTTGGTGGAGGTGACAGATTTTGTTTGTTTTGCTTTACAAGTTAGTATTTTCTTTCTCTATACATTCTGTCCATATAGTTCCTCAAATTCTTTCCTGGTTATTAAAAGAGTACTCATCATTATCTGAAATGCCAGACTCAGTTATCAACCTCTCCTATTCTCCTCCTATCTCTTGAGGCAGCAATCACTCCATTACCTTCTCTGTGATTTTGAGGGTTCCAGAATCTCTAGACCACCGCTCTGGTCTGTGACATCATGGGATATCAGAGTTTGTAAGAATTCTGTCAGGCTCACGGTTTTGGGTTGGTAGGTTGCTGCTCTGGTCATCTACAGTTGTGAGAAAAAAAACTTTAGGAAAGATACTTTAAGTAGAAATATGAACTAGTCATGAAGACACTAGATATTTTTGTTTTGTTTGTTTGTTTTGCCTTTGAAAGTCTTCAGGTTGGATGTGTGTGGCTTAGAGATTTGTTCTGTTTTGTTTAGGGCTATTTTAGTCAATCTATGATCTATTTATCCTGCACCTGACCAAATATATTTGCTCTGACCCATTTCATAGATAGCTGTTTGCTGTTTACTTTCCAGGGAGAAAAGTTCTTGTTCAGTCAAGGAAAATATTGCAAATGTTAGCAAGAGAATCTGTGTGACAGCTTAGCAAACCAATTGTATTTTGACCCTCTTCTCTGTATTCTAAAGAGCTCAAGTTCAGGAGGAAAATAAACCAAATTTATATTAAAGTAGAAATCAAATTCTTTCCATGAAAATGAAACCTACAAATAAATTAAAACTGGCACTCCTAAATACCTCATAATAGCACCTGACAGCACTATCCCCAATTTTCTTTTCTCTCCATCTCTCATTACAGAAAAGACACAGGAAACATTTCATTCATTTCTGGAGTAGGGCCACTTCTGGCATGGTGAGCAACAAACTTGATTTAACAGCACACAATAAAGCATTTCACAATAGTGTATAAAGATAGTCCAGGCCAAAAATGCTACTGTTCAGTGTGAATTTATCTGTGACTTATCTGGAATGCTGTTGAGCTGACCTTGGCCACTATTTATGAGTTGAATTGTGTCCCCTCAAAATTTATATGTTGAAGTGCTAACTCCCAGTATCTGAGAATTACTATGTTTGGAGATAGGGTCTTTAAAGAGGTAAAATGAGAGTTGAAATGAAATCACTAGGATGGCCCCTATTCCAATATGACTTGTATGTCCTTACATTGTATATGTTCTTATAATATGTCCTTAAAAGAAGAGGAGATTAGGATATAGACACACACAGAGGGAAGACCATGTGAAGACACAGGGAGAAGGTAGTCATCTACAAGATAAGGAGAGAGACATCAGAGGAAAACAATATTATTGACACCTTGATCTCAGACCTCCAGGCTCCAGAACTATGAGAAAATGATTTCTGTTGTTTAAGCCACCAGTGTGTTGTGCATTGTGTGGGGCCCAAGCAAACTGATACAGCCATGGTGTCAGGCATAAATAGTTCTACAGTTTGGATTTACTGGGGGATTGCATCTCTGAATGCCAGAAACACAGGATATGTTAGGCATGGTGGTTCTCTCTGCTTTTGCCCCAGTCAACCAATCAGCTCTACTCTGGACTCTCACATCAATTCACTCTTGAATTTAGTTATTTTTAAAAATTCATCTATTACCTATTACAATTTAAGCTAGCCCCACCAATAAGTGCCTAGAGAGCTATGTTTCTCTCAGTATGCGCGCGCGCGCACACACACACATGCAAACATACTTTCTGTGTTAATAACTAATAAATATTCTAGTAAGTGTTCTAATGGCCAACAAGAGGCAAATTCTTAGCAAGCTGAGGTACTTTTGTAAATGAGCTACATGGGAGAAATTCAGAGTCCATTTACGTTATTCCCCTTAAATCATATATTAAGACACAGGGATTTAATACGAATCTGTCGGGTACAGTGAAAAGCCTCTCCTAGACATTTTTCTTGGCTTCTTAATTGAACTCAGAATATATATTTGGGATAATGCCCACAAACATGAATTAAACATAGGAAATGGATATCATTAACATATGAACTAAAATAAGTGCTATAAAACAATTTTTTAATCTGAATTAAATTACCCCAGTTAATGCAGAATGTTTATGGAATTTTTGATCTTTAGGGCAACAGTGTTCTCCTTGGCTCTCCCAACTTCTCTGGAAGGGAGGGGGCAGAAAGAAAAGGGAGAAGAGCTTCAGTTTACAAGTCAGGAGACAGAGGTGCAAAGAAAGACTGGCACTGCTCCCACCATTTAATGCAGGGGTCTTGACTGGGCACACCTACCTCAAAGAAAATTTTAAGCCTGCACCCTCGAAGTATATCTTTTTATTCATTTCTTTGTAAGTGATATATACTTGTTTCACTGCAGTAATATATTACGTACATTGTAAAGCATGCACTAAAAATAGAGATTCTGTAAGAATGACTTCAACATTCGTCTTCTTGTCACAGATTTTCCTGTGTCCTCTCTGCCTTGGAAACCACTGAATTATTGAGTGGGGCAGATCGGGCAGAGCCCCACAGGGGGCTGATCCTCGGGCTCCCTTCAGCACATCTGTTTGATCACACTGCCTCTCACCAGTTTTCGGAAGTAAATAACTTTGTTTGTGCAAAGGAGCACGTGCCAGGCACTGCTTATACTCAGGGTCACCATATCATCTCTCTAGAAACTCCCTGAGGGTCAGACATTAAACAGAAACACATGGGCTTTCTTTCCTTTTGGCTCGGTGGTAGCTTTCCCCATGGTACCAGTGGTCCAAATACACAAGTTTAACTGGAATTACACTCTAAGGTATAGTCATGGTTGCACTGAAATATCACAGTAGAAGAAAATAATCAAGTAATGGGAACAAGTTCAGCATTAAATGTTTTGGTCTCTGTACCTCCTTATAAGTGAACGTAGATGTGTGGGATAAGCTAGGGCAGAGGTCTCCTCTCCACAACAAATATTTGGGAGTAAGCATTCATTTTTAAGTTCAGTAATTCCCTTTGCTTCACTTCAGTTTCTTTTCATTTGTATTAAATTTGAATTAAATTAAAATCGATTCTTCCTGTTTAAAATAGTAAGTATAAAATGACCCAGTGTTATAAAAACATTCCTATTTATCTATTCTCAGAGTAGCTTTACCTGAGCAATCAATGATTCTGATTTCTGGGTTGTGAGGTTTAGTGTGGTTTTTCTTTGCTTCTTTCCTTTTTTTGTTTTTACTTTCTGCCTTTACTCTTCCATATTACTTACAATATCTTTGTAATATAAAAACATTATGTATATTGTATAAAAACTATAAAGGAATTTTCCTTTAAAAGAAATGTCAGATATTCCTGTCTCAGTCAATGAATAAATCAATCTGAAAAATCAGTTGCATCTAAAATTGAAAGGGGACTTTGCAGATCAGAGCAAAGCAGAGGACATTGTTCTTTTGGGGTTAACTGCACAGGCTATCCCTGTGGAAATGAAAGCATGGTCAGCTTCGAGGCCCTCCCCCAACCAAGGGAGACAGGGTCCACACTTCCGCATTCTCCTGCACTGTCTACACCACAAACAACAGTACCCTCATCTGCAAGATAACTGGCTAGACTTACAAGATACACCCTCAGTCCTAAAATCATTTTTTTTCTTTATATTTAGCTGAATGATTCACGAAAGCCCTAAATCCTAGAAACCTGGAATTTTAAAGCTGGATGATAGTTCAGAAATCACCTAAGAATTGTAATCCCTATACTTTCTAGTTGAAGTCACAGTGCGAAGAGATGCAGCATCTTGCTCAAGGCCACCAGGATGTGGCTGGACCCTAGATGGTAACCTTGTCCTTCTGACTTCAAGTTCAACAACAGCCACTCTGCTAACCCCAGAGTGGCACGTTTCTGGTTCTCTTTTCATTTGTCCTGACTTACTATTTCTATTTATGGCTTTATTATTGTTGCGATATTGTTGTCAGTTGTCCCAAACCATCTGTGGTAAGAGGTGGGGGACTAAATATTTACACTGTAAAGGACAGGACAGCTCTCCTAACCCCCAGTGCAAGTGTTCTCTCCAAAGAGGCTAGCGTGTCAGAAGCCTGGGGTCCACTGTTACTTCATGGTCACTGACAGTATCTGCTGTGTCCCTGGGGTCGTGAAGACTTGCAGTAGTGATAAACATACTGTGCACACTTACAGGCTTCCTTTCCAGCTGGAAATTCCTTGAAAGTGATTTCTTTTAATGTTTTACTGGCAAGTCATGTATCTATTCAAGAACTTATTTAATAATCATGAATAAAATTACCAAAGGTGAGAGTAGAAATTCTTGTTAGGACAGACTCACAGACAGAGAGAATAGACTTGTGGTTACCAAGGGTGTGTGTGTGTGTGTGTGTGTGTGTGTGTGTGTGTGTGTGTGTGGAGGGGGCGGGTTGGAGGAGGGATCGATTGGGAGTTTAGGATTAATAGATGTCAACTATTATATATAGAATGGATAAACAACAAGGTGCTACTGTATAGCACAGGGAACTATATTCAATATCTGTGATAAGCCATAATGGAAAAGATTATGAAAATATATATATATATATATAAGACTGAACTGAATCATTTTGCTGTACAGTAGAAATTAACACAACATTGTAAATCAACTATCCTATAGAATCAACAACTAAACTCTATAAAAATATTTATCTATATAACACTTCAGTGGTGGAAGGACAGAAAAAAACTGCATTGACTATTTCTGACCCTGAAAACACAACTAATTAGCAATAACACCAAAAGGACCAGTAAGTTGAGCTTCCAGGTCTGGTAGGGTATTAAATTAATAATGACTTGCAAAAATTCAGTTATAATCCACTTAATTATTTCATGCTAGATGACTGCTCAAATTGGTGTCAATAATCTTTTAACCAAAGAAAATCAGAAGAACCTGCTACATTAATATTTTAATATATTTATATTTTTATGCCCTCTTTATTTCCTCTCTTCGTTTGAAAAGGTACAACCAAGGTTATGGATTGTATATCTTCTATAGACCATTGACATCCTGATAGGGAATAGTGGCCATCTTTGAACAACCTGCCTTTAACTTACTGGTCTTAAATCAAGGCTGTCAATCATTGTTGGAACAGAACAAAGTGAATTTAATGCAGTGAACACACATCCATTAAATTCAAGTCAAGGAATAGGAGCTGTTTTAAATAAGGCTTAAACATAATACAAACCCTTCCATGGTCAAACACAGAAATAGGGCTCTTGATTATTCACTCTATTTGGTGGCGGAGAGGGGGGGCGGTTTACATACCATAAGAATCACATATAAAGAAATGCCAAACTCCAAGGCAAAACTTTATTTAAACATAAGAATTATATTGAGAAGTAGCCCAGTGCCAGTTTTTATCTTGTAGATTAATATAGAGAGGTGTTCATCGTCTTGTTTGAAAAATAAAAACTTATTATGTAAATGTGTATTGATTTCATCTCAATAACAAGATCAACAGTAAAAATAAGTATTAGACAGTTGTCGCACAAAAATTAAAGGCTTTATGCTCTGTGTGTGTTTATAATAATAATAACAGAACCTTAAGGTGTAGCAATGAAGAATTAGCTTATTTTAAAGCAATTGTGTGGGAGGCAGCTAATAAAATTACATTGCCATTATATACACTTGTCTTTCCACAAGAATAACAGCAATCAAGTCAAATTAAATTTAAAAGAATACACTAAAATACTCACTGCTCAAAGGTGATCAACAGATCTTTCTTAAGCATCTAACTGTGATAATTAGGAGGATAATGTTTGATTTGCCCATAAAACTCATTATTTCTTTTCTATTTCTGGGATTCATTTATCTCACTTACCTGTGACCTGTTTAGTATGGATCTGGGTCACTTTTAAATTAAAGAGTATACATCTTAGTGTAACGAAAAATCTACGAAAGGACTGCGGATATAAATAAAATGCGGGCATTCCCTAAATTACAAATATCCAATTTATGAACACACATGCATATGAGCAGAGACCTGGGGAATAAAAGGTATAACCAGTCTTGCCAGCCCCAATGCCTACAGCCTCATGCAGGTAAAATGAAATACATGAATAGAGCCACTCTTTACATGGAGGCAGCCTCTATGCAGGCTGCCAAATTATTGCTACATAGGAATAAGGGGCAGCAAATCCACTTTCTTACCTAAAATCTCTAAATGTTTGAATATTGGACATACCAATTCAAAACTTTTAAAAATATTTTGTAGGCCACACAGAAAACTTCTATAAGCCATTATGAACCTTCTTCAATGTAAAACTCATGATGGTCAAGAGAAATAATTCTCCAGTCTACGTTTATTCAAAATGTGAAAATCTTGTCTGTTCTGCTTTAAAACATGTTTTCAGAATGTAAAAGAGTGGTGAATAAGGGAACTGTGTTAATAGAACATAAATGACACACTGTGGCTTCCCTGGTGGCGCAGTGGTTGAGAATCTGCCTGCTAATGCAGGGGACATGGGTTCGAGCCCTGGTCTGGGAGGATCCCACCTGCCGCGGAGCAACTAGGCCCGTGAGCCACAACTACTGAGACTGCACGTCTGGAGCCTGCGCTCCACAACAAGAGAGGCCGCGATAATGAGAGGCCCGCGCACCGCGATGAAGAGTGGCCCCCGCTCACCGCAACTGGAGAAAGCCCTCGCACAGAAACGAAGACCCAACACAGCAAAAATTAATTAATTAATTAATAAACTCCTACCCCCAACATCTTCTTAAAAAAAGAAAAATGACACACTGGTTTTTCACAGTTTTCTGCCAGCACATTAATGTTTTGTGTCACACAGTGATGGCAGCTGGATGCAAAGTATATTAGCCTAGCTCAATGCAACAAGTCACAGAGGAATACAGTATTGGTCCGTCCACCCTGCTCTGTCTTAGAAGTGATTACTGACTTCTAAGACAGAGCAAAAAAAAATTATTTACACAGTTTTCCCCAATCTTTTTGTATTTTGGCCTTGTACCATTATCTACAGACTCAATACTTCCTTGAACATCCCTTTCGTCAAGCCACCTTCATTTTTAAAGTCTTATATTTGCTGTAGTGTATATTTATTAAGAAAACAGTATGACTGATTTATAAAATACTAGAATTTGATTGAAGTTACTGTTTTATTAATACTTCGTTTACAATGTTACCTCAGTGTTCAGTCGGTCCGCCTCAATCTTATTTTTCCCAAAAGTGCTGCTATTTTGGGTATGGGCTTCTACAGAACACAAGTTCTCTCTTAGGAGTACATATATCACATTATAGCAAAAATATTACCCATTGTTGACATATGGATGTGGGATTTCAAGTTAGATCTGTTCACTAATTAATGTCATTAAACTAGCCTTTCAAAATATGTGATTCACTTTTGGCTAAGCCCTTTATTCTTAATCGGTTTACACTGCTATAATATAAACACCATGGACTGGGTGGCTTAAAACAACAACATTTATGTCTCATAGTTCTGGAGGCTCGGAAGTTCAAGATCAAGCTACCAGCAGATCTGGCATCTGGTGAGAGCCTGCTTCCTGGTTTGTAAACAGCTGCATTCTTACTGTATCCTCACATGGCCGAGGAGAAAGAGACTGACAGGCATCTGGTCTCTTCTTCCCTTTATAAGGGCACTAATCCCATCATGGGAACTCCACCCCCATGACCTCATCCAAACCTAATCACCTCCCAAAGGCCCCATCTTCAAATACCATCACATTGGGAATTAGAGCTTCATGAATTTTGAGGGGACATAAACATTCAGCCCATAGCACCTTTCCCTATATGATTTCATTTAATTTTCTCAACTACCTTACCCTCTCAGCAGCTACAAACTGATTAGAAGTGGTACCAGGCAGCCTGCTCCTCTGGGGACATGGTGGTGAATAAGACAGATCTGGCCTGTAGTCTCACAGAGCTAAGCTCCCTTATCAGGTAGATGGAATAGTCCTGTTATAAATGCTTACCTGGCCGACTAAAGGGTAGTCTATGTCAAGGGAGCACTCTAGACCCCAGAGGCCAAGAGCATGAAGGAAGCCTCCCGTCACTGTGTTCCCTTTCACTGCCCTTGGGAAGGGGCTGGGGGTTGTCCCACACCACATGCCTTTCACCCCCACCACCACCATTAAAAGACACCATCAGCTCCCAGGGACTCTTTGTTGCTGACTGACTCTCGCCTCACACCTCTCAGCTGTGTGACCCTTGCCCTCTGACCTCAGAACTGGTTGTTGGGATACAGTGTTTCTGGGGCTTGAGCATAGGCTTTCCCTGTACCTCTTTAGCTTAAATTGCTCCCCTGCTCATGGTTCTCAGCTTTTGGTCTTGCCTGAGGCAAGTATCCCCTATTCCTTCTCAGCCCTGCAGAATGTCTGCATTTGGCCAACACCGGCTTCCTGCCAAGGAGGGGGTGGTGTGGGCGAGGGTTGGACATTGGGCTCCATTGTTGCCATGTCTGGGGCTCCTACACAAGCATTCCTCAGTCCTCCATGATCCCTCCTTGTCAGGCTCTGAAGCCATTGTCCCAGGGAAACAAGGTGTCTAAGTGCATAGCTAGTTCTTTCAACCACATTAAATTTATAATCTAAAAATCCCTACGCTTTGAAAAGTGTGGCTTGGAAGGGAGATATCCACTTTTGACCAGTGGGATATCTCATGGAAAACCACAGAAGACAAAGAAACGAACTTTACTTAGGAGATAGCAGAGAGTAGAGAGGAAGGAGAAATGTTGATGATTAAAGAGAGGGGTAGATCTAGGGGTTTACTTGCAGTGAGAGGGCATTTGTTAGGGACCTTGATATTAAAGTGAAGAATGTGGACCTTTATTGTAAGCAATAGGAAATTCTTGATCAGAGGAGTAACATGATGGTTTCTGCACTTGAGGACAGTTGCATTCCAGCAGGTTTTAGAATGGGTTGGACCAAAGAGAGGCAAAAATTAGAATAAACATCTAAGAGGTTGTTGCTATCTATCTATCTATCTGGCAAAGAGAATCCAAACAGCCAGGGGAGTTTGAGAATTAAAGGGAGGTACAGGGCTTCCCTGGTGGCGCAGTGGTTGAGAGTCCGCCTGCCGATGCAGGGGACATGGGTTCGTGCCCCGGTCCGGGAAGATCCCACATGCCGCAGAGCGGCTGGGCCCGTGAGCCATGGCCGCTGAGCCTGCGTGTCCGGAGCCTGTGCTCCACAGCGGGACAGGCCACGATGGTGAGAGGCCCGCGTACCACAAAAAAAAAAGGGGGGGGAGGTACAAACTCAAGGGACATTTTAAGAGTTTTTAGGAAGGAATTAGGAGGAACTTTGTCCACCCAGATCATCGCTTTTCAAAATGGAGATCTCAATAAAGTGAAATTTCCTGCATTTCTGCCAGTTTTTAAGACCTTCAGAGAGAGGAGTCATGGGAACAAAAGAATTTCCATAATGAATGAGACTCTCTGGTCCTTGCACTCAGTGTCCCATTGATCACAATAACCTGGGATGCCCTGAGAGTACCAGCTTCTCCTCTAGGAGTCCAGATGTGGGGTCAGAGGACCACTAAGTGTCTATATGTACACACACGATCTCGAGCCATTGATGTGCTGAATACAGAATATATCAGAATGCACTTCAGGAAGGGATGTTCAAGAAAGTACTCCCATACCGGTTATAAAACTCCACTGCAAATAACATCAGCATCTTAGCACCCGCTCTCCCTATGCTGTGTAATATCCACTCAGGAAGGAAACAGAGACTTGATGATATGTTTTTCTACTTTGAGCATGTAGGAGAGTTGGCCTTCTCTAGAATCCCTACCAACTCATGTCCTTCATTTTCAACATCTCATTTAAAATTCAATTAATTGAGGAACCTTTCTAAGGTTACTCCTAAACTTGGTGTTTTTCCTGGCCCAGGAGCCCAAAGTATATAACCCACATCAAGGAACCCTTTCACACACTTTAGAAATTTTAGTATCAATAAGTTAGGCTATGAAAAAAATCACTTTACCGTAAAGGACTCCTATAAATAGCTGTTTTTTTCAGCGCTTCGCAAGATTTAGTACCCATTCATCTTTTCAAGAATATAGCTATTGCACTGTTTGTGACGCAGCTATGTCTTATTTAGGCACTTCCTGTTACTAGTTTTGTAATTATATTCTTTGATCATTTTATGAATGCCTTCTTTCTGATTATATTATAAATTCCATGGGGGCACAAACCTACTGTATTCATTTTTTGGTATCATTTGTTGCTCCCACTGTTATTTCTTGGTACACAGTGGGCATTCAATAAATGCCTTTCCCATCAGATCAAGTTGTTAAATCAGAAGAGAAGTCAATGGTTTATAGTTAGGTCTAAATCTTTTGTGACTGGAGAAGAAAGGAAATGGGCAGGTATCTCAGCTTTAAAATGGCATGGGAAATTTGGGTTTTTCTCTGTAGCAATTCGAGTAGATGATATTGGATTAACCATGTAGCAGGGATCATGGAAGTGCAATACAAAACCCAGATGACAGTATGAAATGTATTTTGTGTGTATTCACAAAATTCCACAGAATCAATCACCCTCCCTTTGACCGAGTTAATATGAACTCCAGTGGCAGTAACCCACGGACCTTTAATAGAATTCACCGATGGGAAATAGTAACAGTTCCCATGGAGGCATTACTTTCGCTGCCGACTGTGATCTATGGATGACAGCCTCCCAGAAAACACATTGACACAATAGGCTGTAATGGCTCAGATGGGGCCTTTATGCTATATCGGGCCAGTGATCCGCAGACAATGTCTCGCCAGGAGGTTTCTCAATTGCCTTCTCCAAAGCTTTCCCTCATGCTTTCAGGGCCTGTCCATGTTCTTTCCGGAGCTCAGGGATGTCTGCCTGTGCTCTAAGGCTACCGAAGCTTGCCTCAAGGCATCTCCATTACACTAATGAGCTGCTGAAAAGCCAATGAGAATATGAAGAATAGCTACAGATGGAAGATTTTCTCCAATTTGCAATGATGTAGGTGTAGATGTGCTTGCTTATAAAGTGTAATTAAGCTCCAACAGTCAGATTTGGGCTTTATATCTTTTCAAGCCCTGTTAACCAGTTTGAAAACTGCTTTGTCCACACCTAAAGAGAACTTGTTACCCATAGGCCAGTTGGTCAATCAGTCAACAAATGTTTGGTAAATATGCATGTTCATAATTGTGCAAGGCATTGTTCTACAACACATAGAGAATAATTGACTTCTGCCCTCAAGGAGCTTCTGATTGAGTTAGAAGAGGTGAAACTGACCCATGTGAACCCATGTGTAATTATGGCCAAATTGCTAGGTTGGTGTATTCTTTGATCTGGACTGTTTTGACAATGATGCACTCAAAGCTGCCTAATAAACACCTGTACTTCACTCGTCAATGCTTTAATACAGTGACACAATGGGCACATGACCTGGCACTGAGCAGTAACTCAGATAGGTAGTACATGGCAAAGGAAAGAGTGGATTCACCAGCGGGTGCTTGAAAGACCTGAATCATACATTCTTAGAGTAAATCAAGGGCATGTGGGAAGTAGGATTGGGGAGAAGGGAAGAGGGGGAATTACTAACATTTAGAAACACGAATTACACACCCCAGACACTTAACAGGTTGCCTCATTTTCCCTTAACAAGTGCCCTGTTAGAGATTAACATCATTTTACACATGAAGAAATAGCAGCACAGGGAGATTACCTGTCTTGTCCCATGTCACACAACGAGAAAATGAGCAAACCAGGACTCAAATTGAGATCTGTCTGCTCCAAAGCCCACAACCTTTCCACTCCCTCAAAATCCCTTTCACACCTTCTATCATCTTGACCAAAGCAACTGTATAACTGCTGTCTCTTCCACCTTACTATGTGAATAGTATTCTTCAAAATAATTCTGGGCCCCTGATTCTGTGTTGGGTGGAAAAAGGGAGGGATGGAGCACAAGAAAACCAAGGTGAAGAACAGATTTCAGAGACTACCTTCTGCCAGTTCACAAAGTTAAGGCCAGGGCTGGTGTTCCACCAGGATGCCTAGTCTGGCATACTAGCCAGCATCCATTCTAACTGGTCAGTGCAGAAGTTATTGAGGATATGACATATTTTTAAAATATCATCCTCCCCAACTCCTTAATGGGTTTCTGAATTTGGAGGCACTGAATATTGGTTTTTGAGAGGAATAATGTCAAATTTGAATGCAGCTCTAAGGTTAAAGGAAGGCAATACAAATAACACTTATTGCTGGGAGAAACTTTATACTGAGAAAAAAATCATTATTTCAGTCATATACTTTATATATTTTTAAATACCCTTAAGATTATTAGAAAACAATCATAACATTTGTATATAAAATTTTAAATACATATTATAATTGGTCTAAGCTTATGACATAGAGGACTCAGATTTTTATTTGTTGTATAGATTCTTAAAAAACATAACTATTCTTCTAGCTACCCCAATCCATTTCAAATATCTAACTTCTCAGAGATAAGCACTTTTAACAGTTTAATGTATATCTAGGTGTTTTCTATCCATAGAGGAACAGAAAATATATTTGAAATATGTGTTTGCTTTACAAAAATTTAGTCATAATTACTACTCTGCAGCTTGTTTTTTGTACATAATGTACCAAGGACATCATTCCTTGTCAATATATAGAGATCCATTTTGTTCTTTTCAGTAAGTACATAGTCTGCCTGTGTATGGATGTGTCATAACTTCTCAAGCCTTACTGACATATATTTAGAGTGTTTTCATTGTTTTGATAAACAATGCTACCAAAAATATCTTTGTGCATTTTTCCCACTTACATGAATACTTTAATAAGAAAAACACACTCTTTTAAATACCCTGATCTCCTTTTAGCAAATTAATGTCAGATATTCATCTGTGCCTATTTTATAGAAATACATACATATATTTAGTATGACTGTGTATAATTCACTGATATATTATTATGCCAATATGATAAATTCATGTTAGGATAATATATGAGATGTGTTCTTGATCAGATACATCACCGAATATAATATTGCACTTATAATTAACAACAATTTTCTTTCAGTTACAGTCAATGGGTACCCAAAGCAGTGAAAATCAGGCACTATCCTAACAGGTTTCAGAAACACTGTCAGAACTCAGAATAGTAACTCAGCGAGGACTGGAATAATCATAGAAGGCTTCTTGGAAGAGCTGGACCCTCAACTGCCTTGAAACATAAGGAGGATTTGGAGAGCCTAAGAAGGGGCAGGTGAGAATATGAACCTGAGAAGTCAGGACCACGGACAGAGCAAAGATGGGCCAATGGAAGTGTACAGTTTGAGAGGAGCTGTGAGAAGAGGCGAGAGGCAAAATGAGGCTTCATGATGAGGATTTTGAAAAACAGATCAGAAGGTCTGGATTTGCTGTAGAAAGAAGAAATAAGGACCAATGGTCAGTTTGGGAGAGTATTTAACAAAGCTGACAGCCATAGGAAGTAGGGCTTGAAGAGGAAAGAAAGTGACGTATTGAAACAGTGGTAGATCCAGGGCCTACACTAGGGTAGTAACCCCACAAATAAAAAGGGTTAGTTAAGTGAGACATTCCACAGGAAAAATCAACATGATCCACAATAGTGGTTACTGCTTAATTAGAACTTACTCTGTGCCAGGCCCTGTGTTAAGTGCTCATCATCTCATTTAATACTCCTCATGATGACCCTTTGAGTCTATATGATAACTAACCTCACAGATAAGATACGCTAAGACTCAGAGAGGTGAAATGACTCGCCCAAGGTCACAGAGATTAGAAATTACAGAGCTGGGATCCCAATCCATTTCCATATCCAAAACCAGGAACCAGAGCTGAAATGCAGATTTATATCACAAACATTATGGAGATTCCATTCCATATTAACTCATAGCTTCAATAAAGGAGATGGTCCTTTATTTTCTAGAGTGTTTCCCTCCTTCCAAGAAAAACTATGAAAAGATAGTTTCCTAAAAAAAAATGACTGAGTTCAAATCATTTCTGGGATAGTTCCACTCAAGCTTATGAAGTGCTTCAGAAGCAAAATAACCTAAATTCTAATACCAGCTTCGTCAACTCACTGAGTTACCTCACCTAACTTCTTGGAATCTCACTCTCCTCATTCACAGTGAGGAATAGCAGATGATATAGCAGGTCCCTGCTAGCTCCTAAATACCCCAGTGTTCCTATTCTTTGTGCTTTTGTTGCCAAATGAAGCTGGATAGGGGACTGAGCTAACAAAATCTAAATCTTACTTGGCCCCCAGGACTGGATATAATCTCTTATAATTCTCTTATGCATTCCTTAACTTAATCATTTAGAAAATAAATATATCTTGAGTACCTACTATACGCCAGACAATTCTCTAGATGCTGTAGGTATAACAAGGAACAAAACATTGATTTTACCTTTTCAGTAGAATAATGATAGCTAAGTTTTATAGGGTGTACCCTTTGTTCTTATATGTGATTCAAGTATTAACTCATTTAATCTTTACACCCACTAATTATAAGATATTTCTTTATAAGAATGAGGCACAGTGAGTGTTAGTAACTTGCCCGAGATTACACAGCTACAGGCAGTTGGGCTCCAAAACCCCAAGTCAACCTCAACATTTTGCTCAATAATCATCACGCCCTGTTCCCCAGGAAGTATCCTATTACCTGTAAGTAAAGCCACTACTTGGCCAATGCTGAAATAAAACCTTCAAGAAAAGTCATAAGATTCTATGGCTCGAGTCTTTGTAATTCCAAGACTATGTTTGAATTCCAGTTTTCACACATGCTGGTCAAATTGGCAATTTTAATTTCTCTGAACTTCAGTTTCCCCATCTATGACATGGGGATAAAATAGCATCTACCCCATAGGGCTGTCACAAGGTAAAGGACAATGTTGAGTACCACAAAAGGAGTCAGAATAAGTACCCAAATTACTTTAAGAGAAAACCTAGCACTTTGGATGTTGGAAAGTATTTATTGATATAGAACCCATCTTAACTTCAGTCATCCGATCACCTACTTTGAAGAAACCTCTAGAGTCTAAGATGTGCTAATTCAGAACTGTAGGCATTTAAACATTGAAGTGCATTTTCATGGAACAGCAAATTCTTAGGGGTTACCCATGCATCCTATAAACACTATAATCACCAGGAACAAGGGTGGAAATATGCAAAGCCATGGAACATTCTAGAACTATCCACACTGAAGGGAGGTTAAGTTTCCTCTCTGATGGGGGCTGCTGAATATTAAAGATGCCTTGTGTTTTGGGTACCATTGATTGTATAATGATCTTCAACCCCTCAGGCTCATTGTGTTAGCACCAGAACAGCCCCATAAGGGAGATTAGCAGGACTATTTTGCACTTTAGTTGATTCCTTGAAACATTTCCTAGATGAGGCCATTATTTGCATTTTCCTAATGGCCAATCCAAATGCAGAGCTTCTATTGGTTGGGACGTGACACACAATAAGTTTGTGGCCGTGTAAAGTAAAAACAAAGAGGAATCACAATACTTAGTCCCATTTCTCCAAATGCTAAACCACTTTCTCTTCCCAGTAACTGCCTATATAAATAAATAAATAGGCAGTCCCATGGAAATACAATTTCAGAGTATGACAAAAATTCAACTAAAGCTACTTGTAATGGATGAGATATACTCAAAACTCCCCATGCTAGAATAATACAATACAAGGCAGAATCTAAATCACAAACATGACTGCTACTTGCCTAACGCTTACAACAGTCTTCAGTAATACAAGATCCAGAGCCAACAGATCAGGGTACAAATCCTGAGTTTCCAACTTACTAGCTGTGGAAATCACTTCTCCAAGACTCAGTTTTCTTATCTGTCAAATAGGGAATAAAAATGCTACTTACTGCCTTGGCCAATTATGAGAATCAAATGACATAATGCATGTAAACTGCTTAGCATGGGGCCTGGCAGATAAAAACTCGGATTTGTTCCTATTACTATTTTATATACATTTAATGTATTCTATGCAATACATCATACCATATACAAATAATGTCTTTTATTCATTGTTTTTTTTGACACTTTGTGTGTGTGTGTGTGTGTGTGTGTGTGTGTGTGTGTGTGTGTGTGTGGTACGCGGGCCTCTCACTGTTGTGGCCTCTCCCATTGCGGAGCACAGGCTCCGGACGCACAGGCTCAGTGGCCATGGCTTATGGGCCCAGCCGCTCCGCGGCATGTGGGATCTTCCCAGATCGGGGCACGAAGCTGTGTCCCCTGCAACGGCAGACGGACTCTCAACCCCTGTGCCACCAGGGAAGCCCAACACATTTTTTTATTATTATTATTTTAAATTTTTATTTATTTTTGGCTGCATTGGGTCTTCTTTTCTGCATGTGAGCTTTCTCTAGTTGTGGCGAGCGGGGGCTACTCTTGCAGTACAAGGGCCTGCGGTGGCTTCTCTTGTTGTGGAGCATGGGCTCTAGGCTCACGGGCTTCAGTAGTTGCAGTGTGTGGGCTCAGTAGTCGTGGCGCCCAGGCTTAGTTGCTCCACGGCATGTGGGATCTTCCCAGACCAGGGCTCGAACCTGTGTCCCCTGCATTGGCAGGTGGATTCTTAACCACTGCGCCGCCAGGGAAGTCCCTATACATTGTTTCTGATCTTTAAACAACCCTTCAAAAAAGGTGGTGTTAACCCTCTTGTATAGATATGGCAATGCAGGTTAAGACCAGTCATGTGACTTGCACCAAATTAAATAGCTGCTAAATGTCAGAACCAGGTCTTTCTGACCCCAGAGCTCAGGTGTTTCACATGAGGCATTCTGTCTCTCAGAGTTACCTTGGTCCCCATGCAAACCACCATCCTGACTGAAATGTTGAAGTAATTCCCATCCTAAGTCAGTTTCCACTGCCAGCCCAGTACTCCGCTCGAAGGGTGATGCTCCAGCGAGGCTCGCCTACCGGACAAAGACACACCAACATGAACATGTTTCAAAATGTCTTTCACCATAGAAACTGGCCACTTTGACAGGCATATTTTAGCAGGAAACAAAGCAGCTTGCTTTCCAAAGTGCTTGCTCTTGCATCTCATAACCAAAGGAGAAGAGCAGCACCTTGTTTTTTTTTTATTGGCCCAGAAGCTTTCAGTTACGTGAGTTTGGCACAAAATGACAGCTGTTAACCCAGCAGGCCATCTCTTGGCATTCCAGTGATGGCTACGTTAGTGCCACCACAGGCCCAGACCTGTCATAAGCCTTTCGTGAACCAAAGTGCCACTAATTTTCCTCTTATAAAGACCACAAGATGGTATCCAGGCTGTGCCTTTCAATTTATATTGTTCTGCCAGGCAGCAGCAAGATCATGAATTTTAAATGCCTACTGTGATTTGCTCCTATAACTCCACCATGGGCCTGATGCCATTACAGAGAGAATGGGGCAAAGTAAGTATAATATTATTTTTATGGTGAAATCTACTTAAAATAAATCCTGAGAATTGAGAATAAATTTTGTTGAAGATCCTCATTAACTACAAATTCCCCCTTCTCCCCCCTGCCCTCACCTCACCCTCTCACACATTATATAAGCCTTATTGTATAGGACTCAGCATAGGACTAAAACAAGCGTCTTACTGCCTTCCACAGATGCTGGTAATAAAGGGTAGAGATAGTGGAGATAAGATAGAGGAGAAGGATAGAAGAAGAAAGAACTGGAGGCCAGTGTTGATTGCTGCTTCATTAATAACTCATAATCTGTCTCTCCAAACCCAGGCTTCCCCTTAACTCTTTTTCTCAACTGATGTTACCAATATTCTCCTAAACATCCAGGCTTGAAGCAATGAAACCAAATCTTTGCCTTGTCCTCACTTTGCCACTCACACCTCGTCACTAAGTCTGTGGATACTTCCTTTACAATATCTCTCACCTCCAACCATTGTTTCCATTCCCACTGCCATCACTGTAATAGCGGTAATTATAACCTAACAACTGAATCATTGCAATTGTCAGTTTATTGTAAAGTGGATAAGAATTCAACTCTGGATGCAAACAAATCTGGGTTCAAATTCTGGACCAGCCACTTGCTAGCTGGGCGATCTTGGACAAGTTACTTAGTATTTTCAAGACTCATCCAAAGAACAGAGATAACAGTGAGTGACTACCTCTAGAGTTGTTAAAAATTATCAAGATAATACATCCAATGTGCTTACGTTATCTTTTAATTATTTTGCATAATCAATTTCCTCCCTCTGTACTTCACTCTACATGCCTATTTTAAGTTTCTCTTACTAAAATAAAGCAGTAACAGGTCATCTTCTGTTGCAAAACCTAAACTCTACTCCCAGCACATAAGACAAATACCAAATATCTTGGCCTCTCATTCAAGACCTTTTTCTATCAGAAGTTATCTTCCCATCCTACCTCCATTTCATTACTATTCACAGGTCATACCATTCTTTTCCCTTTCATCTCCATACCATCTCCATCAACCAAATGTACACAAACTTAGAGTCTACTTTCGATCCAGCATCCTTCATAAATGTCTTCTTGATACTTCAACCCAAGCTAGTCTCCTTTCTCTACCAAACCCTGTAGTTGACACCTATTTCCCATGTCATTTATGTTGCAAGGTACATATTGCCAAGCTTGAACTCCTTCTTTCATGTATTTACATCTTATTTTTGTAATTAAATGAGGATATTTTTCAGTTGCAACCCAAGAGACCACCTTACAAGTGAAATTGTCTTAGAACAAAGCCTTTTGATTCTATAGTAACTGATTTATTTGGTTGCAGTCCAAAATGTACACATCTCACATGACACCTTGTCTGATAAATTTCAGAAGAAAATGCCTTTAAACAATGTGAACTTGGACCCAGAAAGGACTAAGAAGATATCAGTGTCCTCTATGTTGGCTTGGTAGTAGCCAAGGTGAAGCCAATGGTGACTATCTCAGGCTGAGGTCCTTCTTCAAGGCAGATGCCTAAGGCGGGTCCCTGGAAACAGGGAAAGGGCTCTTTGGGCTATGGCCATATGTCAATGGACAGAGATAGAATCCTCATCTTATGGGGCAGAGACCAAGGAGCCATAGCCCACCTCACATGTTGAGGGAGCAAATAGGGGAACCCCATCCTAGGTGACATCCATAGTATTCCTGTTTCTGATAATGGAATTCATACCACAAATCGTGTTGTTTGAATGGAGCCTTTTTGCATACAATGAATCATAATGAAGAAGAACTAAATAAGGTACCAGTGTGAATGAATTCTATTTCATAAGATGATGAATTGTCTTCACCCTCCATATCCTTCTTCCATCCTTACTAAGCAAGCCATCTGTTTTTCCCAGCCAAGTTCAACAACAGAGCTTTGTCCCGATCCATTTGACAAGTTATAAAGCCAAGTTCTGCATTCCCAGAAGTCACTGACAGTTGGACCCAGAGCACCAGAAAGTGAGCCAAATCAAAACCAGGAACGGGGCTTCCCTGGTGGCGCAGTGGTTGAGAGTCCACCTGCCGATGCAGGGGACGCGGGTTCGTGCCCCGGTCCGGGAAAATCCCACATGCCACGGAGCGGCTGGGCCCATGAGCCATGGCCGCTGAGCCTGCGCGTCTGGAGCCTGTGCTCCGCAACGGGAGAGGCCACAGCAGTGAGAAGCCCGCGTACCGAAAAAAAAAGAAAAAAAAAAAAAAAACAGGAATGGACAGAGCAGAACCAGGAACAAGGAGAAAGTAGTGGTACGTTCTTCTCAGAAACGGTGTCACCATGGCAGCAAAGGAGCCATACAGGGAGGTCAATGGGAGATAAGATTGACATAATTTAAGAACCAAATAGTATAACCAGAAGAAAGAAGCAAGCTAACGGAAGGTAAAAGTGTTTGGACTATGATAATCTTCATCATCATCATCACAGTTGCCTCTCTGGACCCCTTAGCCCTAGGTGTGGTTTGGAATTCAGAATTTTTGGACTTTAGATCCATTGACTATATTAATGTAAATGCATCCATATTTCTGCAGCAAATCACACTAAGTGGGATTAAACAGAGCCAGTAAATAGCCTCCTGTCAGTTCAGGTCAGACTTTGCCATCAAATGAGTTTTGATTCCAATTTACAAACACACAAAACAACTTTTTTTTTTAGAATCCAGGGGGTTCAGAATTACAAATGAGATCATGGACTGAGAGAACGCTTGTGAAGTGTGAAGTGATGAAGGGTATGAGGACTTCCACATACTTGCTGGATTGAATCTTGGATGAGGGCATCATCTCCACTGCAAAAGGAGGAAGCTGAGGCCCCAGGAGATTAACAACACACTCACAGTCATCTGAAAACTCGCTTACAATTTGAAAACACAGCTATAGATAGGTATCCGATTTAGAGATAGAAATCCCACTTTTCTGACTATGTACATAGTCACAGTCAAAGCCATTCATGTGCAGTGAACCCAGATTTCTAAGAAAATTTTGATTTGATGTAGATCTATTTGACTATATTCTGGGGTCTGTATTCATCTCATACTGCCACTTTATTGGCATTACAATCGCTTTCAAATGTCTCCCGCTATTTTGGAATTCTTCCTTGATGACTTTGGGTTGTATTGGAGTAAAGAGGGTCACTTATTCTGACGCTGATCATTGACATCGGTGACTCCATTTTCTGCTAAAGACAATTTGTGGGGAATATATCTAAGGTTATTTAAAAACTCATTTGATTCCACAATATCACCAGCAATTATCTGATAGCATGAGGTCTGCAAGAGAGAATTTTGTTCAAAAAACTAATTTTTAAAATGGTACAAAAAGGAAAGGATATCACGTTGTCCTCCCTACAGTCTGCAGATCATATTTGTGCGTAACTATTATGGAAGCGCAACAGACAATTACGCGTCCACCCGAGCATGCAGGGACAGCTTCACTGATAAAACATCTCTGTCCCTGCACATTGGCACCTTGCTCCTTCATCTGATACTCATTCCATCCTGCAGCTTCTCCTTTAGGTAGAGAGCAGCTTCAAATTAGATGCTCCGTTAGGTCAGGGGTGCCCACTCCCAGCACCACTCTAAGGATGCCTCTCCTTTAGTCACACTTGCATCACGATCAGCTCAACTGAAACCACAATGGGAGGGACAGTAGAGCACACCAAGGGGGAGGGGGCAGAAACCACCCACCTTCCCTACCTTCTCCCCTCTGCCTACCTTCTTGAGCTCCTGGGTCTTCTCGACAACCTTACTCTGTAACCAGGCAACATTCAGAACAATTTAAAAAGCCATGATCCCCGAGGGATGTATCCTCCAGAAGCTTCTCCAAGTTTCATGGTACCCAAACTCTCTCCCTCAAGTGGACAGATCCTTTTGGAAAATAAATACCTATTATTTGAGACTTGTTTTCTCCAAGTATTGATTTTCCAGAATATAAACCTAGTCACTTGCCACATCTATTTCCCTTCGGACTTAAGTGTTCTGAGAAGTAAGTTGATTTCTTACACTTGAACCTACAAAAATGCAGTTTGGAGAGAGTAGGGTGTAGCGAGGCTAGGAGAACGAGAAGCAGTCCTCCTGCTAACGTGTGTGAAGATCTTCATTTGACTACTGTTAACATTAATGAGGGTGATCTGCCAAAATCCCTGTGCGCTGAAATGGAAATACGTGCTTCGGTATAGAGATTTCCTGTGACACTGTTTATAATTCACTGTATGAGGTGACCAACGTGTACTATAATAATGGCACTTATACGTCACACTTGGAAAATGCTTTTTATTGACTTAATGTGAATGTTATTGCCATCGTTTATTACAGACATGTTATCTTGTCGTAATTGAAATACAATATGGTGTCATTAATCATCCTGAATACAAAATGTTAACTTTAAACTGGTCACACTGTATTACGTGCTCCTTTACCCATAAAGCAATTTGATTTGCAAGTCTGTGAAAAGCTGGATGTTTAGGATTTAGTGGGACTAGCACATGGAACACATTTCTCTGTTAGACTTCTCAACAGTCTGCTTTAACTGAAGTAAGTTTTATTGTTTTGCTCGGGTAGGTTTTCCCTTTGATGAGTACTTTATTGGATAAAATGATTGTTTGAAGTCATTTTCACACAACATAAGAACAGGACTGTTTTCCCATCTCTTTGAATTGACCCTGAGAACTAGTTACCTACCTTCTCCATATTTGCAAGATTTAACAGACTGGGACCTTAAATAAAGTAAGTGATACTGTCAGATGAAAATAATTCATGGAGAGTAGCGGGATGATTGCAGATCTCTGCCCACACATCATTCTGGTGTGCACTGTTCCAAAAGCCTCATTTCTTATCAAATAGTGACTGAGATTCTATAGGTTAAGTGATTTTGGGGTCTCATGTTTCTTTTCATACGACTGAGTGTATCTAATTACAAAAATCACTTACGTCCTGCAATCCACGGGTACAGGTTTAAAAAAGTCTTGTTTTCTTTTGGCTGAGTAATACACAAAGGGAGAATAGTTTGGTTTTGGATGTAACATTTACCTTATAATGAAGAAACATTTCAGTCTACCTTTAACTCATCTTTTACACCAGAAAATATTTCTTAGGCATATGACAATTTACCTACATTATTAAATAGTTCAATGTGTAAGAAGCCGCTTTCTTTATTTAGTCATTTACAAAAATAACTCACCGGGTGGTATTTTTATATTTTAAAAATTTGTACCGTAATTCCATGCTGGTTGAAAGTCTTTTTGTGGATTACAGAAGTAATGCATGCTCATTATAGATAATCTACAAAATACAAAGAAAAAATTAAATCACCCATAGTGCCTCAATGCAATATTTTCAAAGACCCATGTAACCATCTGAATGGTGCAAAGATGTTTAAAATACTCTCTGAAGACTGTGGCCTTTCCTTTTTATTGGAACACGGCCATAAGCAGTTTAGGACCCTCTGTGTCATAGGTTACGGAGTGATTCTGTGTCATTTTAAATTCAACTTTTGTCAGTAGTACTTCTCCTCATAGAGACATTTATTTCTGACCACTTTGCAAAGAGATTAAAATGAAAATGTATGAAGAGTCCCAGAAGATAGCCTGCCTTGAAAAGCTGTTTACTTGCCTTGGGCATGATTTGGGAGGGTAAAGGTCAAGGATGAGTCACAGGAAAGCCCCATTCAGACGTGCTCAATACTCTTTCATCTCTCTCTGTTTTTGTTGACACCAGCTGTGTCTACCTTAGTCCTCCTGTGAGTTTACATTTTTTTTCTTAATAATCTATAAGCAAACCATAGAAAAGGGGCACGTGCTGTAGAAAGTAATGGTGGTGGAGCAGGTGATGGGAAGAAAAGGCAAAGGAAAAAGAAGCATAATGGGCCGTAAATTCCTTTTTATAAAATGTCAGAGAAAACAACAGCATATTTGACAAGACTTGATTTGACCCAGAGCATCAGTAGAAGCTGTGATTCTTAAAATTACCCAATACCTGAAACAAAGGAATGTTAACATGCTAATTTCTTAAAGAATCTCAAAGTGCTTCCTGCAGATTTTCTTTTTTGTATCATAGGTGACAAATATGTTTCATGATTTGAAGGATTTGGTAATCATCAACTTTAAATACAATTAGCCTAGAAGATTATATGCAATGCTGGTATTTTGCATGTATGTTTCCAATAAACAGGACTATCTAAGTAAGATGTTTTACCTTAATCCGCCCTTTCCTACAGCATAAAAGTAAGGGTGACACGGCATTTAATGGATTTCTAAACCCTTCAATGTGGGAAGTGTGGGAAGTAGGTGGTAGAAGGAAAATTGGTTCCTCTTAGTCAAAAGAAATATGTGAATGCATGGAAAAGATAAGAGAGGAGAGTTTAAAAGAGGAAGAAAGGAAAACAAGAACAGAGACAACAGAAGTCCTGAAACTACACTGTCATAGCCAACTATGTAATGAATCCAATTAAGAAGACATTAATTGCTTGGCTCTAGATTGATACATTTATTGATGGATAATGACCAGTTGTGGCCCCACCTGTGGAAGGCAGCTGTTGGAACCCTGAGTTGAGGTTTATAGAAAAAGCGGTGTTGATGCTGTGATCTACAAGGAAAAACAGAGGGCAACAAAAGCATCAAAGACAGAGATACCCTAGGTGACATCTAGGGAATTTTCAGCATATTATTATTTCATTTTTCTTTCAAAGAAAAAAAAATCTTTAATATGAACCACCAAGGTGGGGTGTGACAGGGAAAGGAAAGAAGAGTCATCTCTCTGGAGAGATGGGGCTTAGCCTGGAAGTGATGGGTAAGGCTGAGATGCTGAGTGCCCTGCAGTAACCCATGGCAACAGCCATTCCCAGAACAGCTGTCAAGCAGTGACTTAAGTGGATGACCCAAGTGCTGCGTTTGTTTTTAGTTGGTTGCTTATTTTTTAACCCTGATATATGGCTTTGAACACTGAGAGACTCTCTTTTTTGGAAGAAATAAGCTGGTAAATATTTTAGGTTGAGAATGTACGTTTTCTTAAATACCCAAGGGAAACAATTTTACTTCCAGGAGCACCAAGGAACTGGTTAATATATTACCCTTAAAAGGCCAAATCCCAAAAATGCCTTGTGCAAATACTATCATTCTAATTAATGCTTTCTGTGGTCTTAAGAAAATAGTGCTGCAAGGGCCGTCTCTCCCCTCCTATCCTAGCCTAGCAGAGGCACGCTACCTGGACCTGAGCTCTAAGTCCTGCAGCAGTTATTAGTTCTCTAATTCAAGGCAGCATGGACTCTTTCCACACCTCAGTTTGCACATCTACAAAATCAGGGTAATCACAGCAATGCTATGAGAATTAAGTGAGTTAAGGCCGGTACAGCACTCACACAGTGCATGGCTCATGATTAATGTCCAGTAAAAGTGAGCTAGCTATTGTTACCATATTTTATCAAGTGCAAAATGCCATCGTCGTATGACACCCCATTAGTTTATGGGCCACTATGAAAAACAATTGATGCCAATAAACTGCAACATAATGCTTTCTTAGCTTTTTATTTTATCCTTTTGCAAAAGTTCTTTTAAAATTATTAGATATGTATTTGATCACATATCACTCTTGTGCCTACATTAAAAGGGAAATGTACATTAAATAAATACCTTTGTATTCCTGAAGTGTTTTAGCACTGAAGCTGATTCTACTGAATTTCTTTTTGAATTATCAAAGCTCTGTACCAAGACCACCAGGGAAAATTGCTGATCACACAAAACTGGGTTTATCAAACTGCTGAACAAGAGAAAGCACCACCTTCATTGAGTCTCAGCAGCATTTTCTAAAGAGGAGTCAGGGTAGCTGTAGGATTTAGGGAAGTCTGCGAGTAGTCATCGGGTGGTTTGGAGCAGAAGACCGTAAGCGAGGGCTGGGCAGGGAAAGGTCAGAATTTGTAATGAGATGAGTTGCCAGAAGTCAGTGGTCTTATCTTGGAATGAATGGGTCCGAACAAGCTGATGTTAAAACACTTGAGTTTGCTGTGCATATCATTGTTTGTATAGTTTATCTGCTTTGCTAATCATACTACAGTCATGCCAGCTGTGGTTTCTGTTTTATTTTTGACGCTTTGTCATCAATGTCCACATTTTTCCACCCAACATCATGCTCTGTACCCTTAAGACCGTCGGCGATGCAGTGCTTCTTACTGCCTCCAGGATTTCCTTTGCAGTAGCTGGCACCTATTGTGAAAGTTTCGATGCCCGTGTATGGTGTTGACAGCCACGTCGTCGAAATGGCTGCCCTGCTGATGGTGACGTTGATATGCCGCCTGATTTCAGCATTGACAGAATATGAAAAAATGTGTGTCTTAGAATCAATGAAATACAGTAACAATTTGGTGACAATAAAATCTAATTCTCATCTTGGAGAGGAGAACCAACTATACATTTATGTTCCCATTAGAGGACTAGCCACTTACGAGAGATAAGTGAAAAGATCTATCATAAAATTACAGGACGAGAATGCTTGTCCCTGTAGATAAGCCCTTCTACCCCCTCAATGAGGCTAAAAGGGAGTTTTTATTGTCTGTTTTGTTCTGATCCTTATCATTTTAGCATTAATTTTGTTTCCTCAATTTAACAGTTCACTAATTTTTCAAATCTTTTTCTAGTGAGAAAGTATCTGATCACAGAAGAAATAATCTAAATCCTGTAGAGAGGAAAGTCCGGAGTGTCTTGCCTATAGAATCGTTGCTCCATAGAATGAAACTAGAAGAGATATAGATACCCAAAGGTATGTTTTTGTTTGTTTGATTGTTTGTTTTTCGCCATGAGATCTTAGTTCCTGGACCAGGGATCAAACCCAGGCCCCCTGCAGTGGAAGCACGGAGTCCTAACCACTGGACCGCCACAGAATTCCCTCAACGGTATGTTTTTAATTGGATTTTAAAAAACTGGGTGGATTTGAACTTCGTTCCACTGTAACTTTCCCAATGGCAAAAACTAAAAATGAGCACAATGACAGCTCCCAAGAAGATAAGTCCAGGAGCAAACAATCCATTGGGACCCTGACCTTTGGCCTCACTGTGATTTCCAAGAAACAGTGAGTATGTGTCTCTGTGTTCCTGTTCATATGCTGGATGGGGGTGCAGAGGGAGAGAACTGAAAATCCATTTCTAATGTCAATATTATGTTTTCCTCTGAAAGATTACCCGAAGTGTCCGGCTCACAGATAACAGCCACATCACCTTATGACTGGAAGGGGTCAAGAAAGAGATCTTATATATTACCAAGGGGCCCATGAAGCTCTTTGGAGATCCCATAGAGTGAATGGGCTCCATGTCCTTCCAGATCTGATAGGAACTCAAATTAAAATAATACTGAGTCAGAAAATAAGGGTAAAGAAACTCAAAAATATTCTGATTTCTCCATGACTATCTTCATACATTTTTTGAGATATGAAAAGTCTGTTTTTTTTTTAATTTCTCAACAAAAGAAATATGAGCCACCCCTGCACTGCTAATGTCCTGCACATATGCTTTGTCTCTCTGCTGGGTAATCCACACTGGGTGGAATTGCTTCTTGGCTTGCTTCTGGATTAGGAAATGCTCTCAGCTTTAGGCTGTGCAGAATGGAGACGTTCAAATAAAAGTGTGAACATTTTTTTGTGTTCATTTGTAAGCAAAATCCCTCCCCTACCCCTTTCCTAACCCAGTGTCAAACGGGTTGTTTCTCCAAATACGATTCAGATTTTCTTCACTGCAGATTATTCACCCTGTAGGGTTTCTTTATCTGAAATTATCCTGGGGAATCTTTGTGTTTGAAGCACAAAATGATATGAAAAGTCGAGTTAAGAAAAAAAAAAAAAGCAAACCTAAAAGCCGAAGGCAGATGTTGGAAGCAGGAAAATCATTCCTTGAACTCCCCAGGAGTTGATCAAAGAGACAGCCATAAATTGCAACAAAGGCAGAGATCTACTCTGCTCTGAAAGCCAGCCAGAAACACTGGAAATGTTTCATTATTTATTTCATTAATTCTGTGATAGCAATCTCTACTGACAAGATTTGCAAATCTAATCATTTATTAATGAAACGTGTCTGGTGGATTGTGCCCAAGATCTTCCTTAGGTCCCAGCCTCTGAGTGGCTGAAGCCCTTTGCTAGCTGCCAGCTTGCTCTCTTGCCACAATATGACATTGGGATTTCCAAGGTCTTCACCAGGGACTTCCTCTCTGAGCTCACAGGCATACTCAAAGGTGGCTGCCTGCACAGTCCTGCTCTGAGGACCAGCACGATGGCCATTATCCAGTATGAGTATAGGAAACCTGGTTTCATCTATTCACAGAAAACCTTCTCCGAGAGTCACAACACAGTGTGTGTGGTTTTAAGTCACGGTGCAGACAGGAATGAATCTTCCAAGCTGTATTTGCATTGTTGCTACTCACTCTGATGCAGAGAAGGCTTAACCTGACTCTTGACTAAGACATTGATTTTTCCTGGAAATTTCACCGTGGTTTCAGATATTTCCAAAATCTCAGCCTGTTTCCTTGGCAACTGTCTAAGCTTTATTCCCTATGAACCAATGCGGCATGATTCATCAGTAAACAGTGAAGCAGCATCCACCCAACTTACAGGCTTCCTAAAGATTCCCTGGAAAGTGATCCTTGCCCTGAACTATTTCACAGGCACTGTTGTTGATATTTCACAGAGCGCAGCTAAAAAAATAATAAAAGTCCCATAACCTTATGCATGGGGAACGACAGCATTGATGGAGATAATGAAATGCAGAAATGAAAACCCCTCAGCAAAGCCCCTTTAGATGTGCCTAAGCTATGTTCATTAATCTGTGATAATTAGACTTATTTGCAGAGGTTAACAGCAGTGGCACATGGTAATTAAGCACTCTCTGTCTACCAGAGGGATAGAAAACGCTTCTTGTGTGACGCGTGTCCAGTCATCAAGATATTTTATGTTTGCTTTAGGACTCAGGTTTCCTATAGGAGAAAGAAATTGTGTTCTAAACAGCCATGACCAGATATTACTTCCTATAATGTGCAGCAACATCGAATTCTAGTTGTAAGCTCTGGAGTAAGAGTGACCTAGGGTTAGAACCATTTTCTCCATTACTGACTGGTTGTATCAACTTGGACAAGTTGGTAAATCCTTTTGCCTCAGTATCCCCATCCTAAAACGGGGATGAAAACACCTTCTTTGGAGTGTTTTTGTGGTAATTTAGTAATGACAATGATGATAATTGTGAACATTCGCTGAACGTTTACAATAGCATGCACTGTTTTAAACTCCTTACATAGATCCATTAAATCCCATTTTACAGATGAGAAAATTAGAGCACAAGAGATTTAGTAGCTTGCCTAAGACCAAGCTTTGGGAGCAAATAATTTAATTCACTGTAAGGCATCTAAGTCCCTTATGAGCAAACTTCCCCCAAATGAGCATGGACTCGCCACTTTGAAAAACTCATTCTCCCTCTTTCCTTTAGAGTAAGAATAATATTTATGTACCGAAACAGCTTTATCTTTGGCAACAGTCATCACGTGGGCTTCGGCTAGGTGTAGTGGCATAATCCTATCTATGAAGGAATCCATTAATAAAGAACTACTGGAATGCAGAAAGGAGATGTTCCAATTCTCCCCAGTTTTAGCAATTGCACCAAATAAGGGAATATATGCAAAGCTCTTAGTGTGGTGCTTTGTGCATACTAAGTACTCAGTAAACAGTAGCTACTATTAGGATAGAAGTGAATGTGCAGAAGAGCTGCACAAAGGGTGAACCATATTTTTCACTTCACATATGCACATGAATGTGGACTTACTCAAGACTGCAGTTAGCCCTAAGTTCATACATGGTGGGATTTTGATCCATTTCAGTCAAACAGTAGCTAGATTGCTTGTAGCATTTAAAAGGATGAAGGAATAAAACTGGACCCCTATCTTACACCATCTGTGAAAATCAACTCAAAATGGATTAAAGATTTGAATTTAAGACCTGAAACCATAAAACTCCTAGAAGAAAACAAGTGACAAGCTCCTTGATATTGGTCTTGGCAATGATCTTTTTGGGTTTGAAGCCAAATGCAAAGGCAACAAAAGCAAACAAAACAAGTGGGACTACATCAAGTAAAAAGCTTCCACACAGCAAAGGAAACCATCAGCAAAATGGAAAAGCAACCTATGGAATGGGAGGATATTTGCAAACCACATATCGAATAGATAAAATGTGAGTATCCAAAATATATGAGGAACTCATGCAACACAATAGCAAAAATCCCACAAACAACCCAATTAAAAAATAAGCAAAGGACCTAAATAGAAATTTCTCCAAAGAAGATGTATAAATGGCCAACAGGCACATGGAAAGACGTTCAACATCACTAATCATCAGTGAAATGCAAATCAAAACCAAAATGAGATATCACCTCACCCCTGTCAGAAAGTACATCATCAAAAAGACAACAGGGGGCTTCCCTGGTGGCGCAGTGGTTGGGAGTCCGTCTGCCGATGCAGGGGACGCGGGTTTGTGCCCCGGTCCGGGAAGATCCCACATGCCATGGAGCGGCTGGGCCCGTGAGCCATGGCCGCTGAGCCTGCGTGCCCGGAGCCTGGGCTCCACAACGGGAGAGGCCACAACAGTGAGATGCCCGCGTACCGCAAAAAAAAAAAAAAAGACAACAGATAACAAATGCTGGTGAGGCTATGGAGAAAAGGGAACTCTTGCATACTGTTGGTGGGAACGTAAATTTTTAGAAGCACTATGGAAAACAGTATGGAGGCTCCTCGAGAAGCTAAAAGTAGAACTACTAGGACTCCCACGGTGGTCCAGTGGTTAAGACTCTGCGCTACCACTGCAGGGGTCACCGGTTTGATCCCTGGTTAGTGAAGTTCTGCATTCCCCACGGTGCGGCCAAAAAAAATAGAACTACTGTAAGAGCCACCAATGCCACTTCTGGGTATATATCCAAACAAAACAAAATCACTATCTCAAAGAGATATCTGTATTCCCATGTTAATTGCAGCATTATTCACAATAGCCACAGTGTGGAAACAACACGTGTCAGTCAGTGTATGAATGGATAAAGAAAATGTGAGATATACACATACATATATCACACACACACACGATGGAATATTATTCAGCCTTAAAAAAGGAAATCCTCTCATTTGTGACAACATGGGTTAAACTGGAGGGCATTATGCTAAGTGAAATAAGCCAGATGGAGAAAAACAAATACTGCATATCACTTATATGTGGAATCTAAAAAGCAAAGTTGAACTCACAGAAACAGAGAGAGTAGAATGTTGGTTGCCAGGGAGGATTAGGGAGAGGCTGATAAAAGTGTATAAACTTTCGGTTACAAGATGAATAAGGTCTGAAGATTTTAAGTATAACATGGTGACTGTAGTTGATAATACTGTATTGTATATTTGACATTTGCTAAGAGAGTGGAATTTAAAGATTCTCACCAAAAAGAAAGAAAAAAGGTAAACATGTGAGATAATGGATGTGTTAATTAACTTGATGGTGAGAATCCTTTCACAATGTACACAAATCATCATGATGTTGTGTACTTTAAATATATTACAATTTTATTTATCAATTATTCATCAATTAATCTGGAGAAAAATAAGGGAGGGGAGAGGGAGGGGAAGAGAGAGAGAGAGAGCTAAAAAAAGTAACCAAACTTTCCATTCCTCAAATCCTGGAAAGCAGAGTTTAAAAGCTCTCTGGTCCTGAGAAGGAGGGAGGTGTTTTGCCTGTATTTTAAGATGTTATCAGACCAAGTCTGAAAGTAATAATGGGATTATCGCTGCTTTGCCTCAAGACAGGGCTCTTCTTTAATAGTTCACCTTTGTCACCATTGCTCTTTATTCATGTGGTGGTTGAAGCCGTGCTCGTTTCTCACACAGTCTAGAATAAGGATCTCAGCAGAGAGATGAAAGCCCAAAGACTGAGCCTGGCTGATTTTCCACACACAGCTGGTACATTCATGAGCAGCTCCTGATTCCTCTTTCTACACAAGGGTGCAAATGGGCAGCATGGCACTTGTTTTTGCAAACCCTCTTTTTTCCTTTTTTTTTTTTTTTTTGGCTTTTGAAAGACAAGCGTTGACACTTCCCACAAAGAAAGAAAATCCCTTGCAGCACTAAGGAAAGAATTAATGGAGCTCTAAGGAATGATCTGGGAAGTCCTACCAGTCCTCATTCACGTGGGAAACCAGCCCTACACCTTCCTGCAGCTGATAAGCACAGAAGGCGGCCTCCAATTTACTCTTGGTTTGCCCATGCCTCACCTTTGTCATCTGACCTGAATTTCCCCTGCAAAATCAACCTTATTCAGCTTGTGGCATGCTGACACTGTTAATAGAAAACAGGCCACACCGACACCAACACGGCCCCGATTGCTTCAGCTCCTTTTTTTTTTTTTTTTTTTTTGAGGGGGGGCAATTTTCTAAACCGGCAACAAACAGCATCTTTCGGTGGGGTTTTCCATTTGTATACTGAAAGGAGACACAAGACTTAACTAAGTAATTGTTCAAGAGTAGGCCTTCCTACACCACCGTTCTGTGACAACGACTCAATGTGGTGGAGCTTTAGAAAAAACGTTTGTAAAGCTCTTCAGCTTGCCAAATTTCCAGCACAGGCAGGATTCTTTCTTTTCATTAATTGGACCAGACTTTCCAAACTGTCTTCTCAGTTGATGGCCGCTTTACTTAAAACTCCTTTTCCTCCCCAGTTTATGACAGCGGATTTCATGATGCAAAATAAGAGATACGCTAAGTCTCCCTGATAAGGTTCTACATGCGATTATTCAAGTAATTGTGTGTCTTGGGTTTGAATTAAGAGAATCTAAACTGAAAGGACAAAGATTGAAAGAGATAGAAAAAGATTCCTCTTGTTAAAGTAAATTAATTAGTTGGATTTATATGAGGAGACAGAAGGGAAGAAGCCAAGCTGTGTCCCATATTAATAACTCACTTGGGAGAAGCCAGATTGGATTGAAAGCAAAAGATGGGAGGAGGGGGAACACTGAGCCTCCTTATACAAGCAGCAGCCTCGGTTTTCCTCTCTTTGCACTCTATAACCTTTACACACACAAACACACAATCTCATTCTTGACCTGAAAATGATGTCATCTTTCTTTTTGACTCACCAACCAGACTACATTAATCCCCTGCAGCGTGAGGGCCAGCAGGAGGCTGCTTAAGGGACTTCAGGCCTGTGAATAAATGATGACCCAGTGGTTAGGGGCGGCAGCCTAGATACATTCAGGATGCATTAAAGCAATTAGCTGGAAGAGGAGTGAGCACAATTTCCAATCCCCAAGAAGGCCCAGGCCGTGCTTGGACCAGGGTGAGGAGCTTTACAGCCGAGGGCTGGTAAGAGCCACTTAGCAAAATGGCTACGCATGAAAGGAGTGTGGGGTTTGCTCCCTTGGCCTTGTTTGATGCTAGAGCCATTTAGGGGGGATTTCAGGATCATGGGAGCTATGAAACTAATTACTTTTGCAAATTGGTAGAGACAACTGTAGTGACAAATTGGTAGCCTTGTCACAGATGATTCTAAATCATGGTTTGCAAACTGGCATGCCAGTGGTTGAATCTGTGGCATGGCTGATTTTTGCTTGGCCAGACCGTTCATTTTAGGCCAATATGAAAAAGTGAAGAGATTTCACAAAAAAACCCAGCAAGTCTAGAATGGATGTGCCAGTGTTCCTGTTTGACACTATAATTTGCTGAAGCTCGGTACCAGCTTTCCTCTTATACCAGCCACGTGCTCTCCAGTTCGCCACAGTCCTCACCGCTCCCTATGACCTTACTCTCAATCCACTTCACTCATTTACTCGATTCATTTACATCTACCTGGGCCCTGCAGGGGGTTGAGCTGTCACCGCTACTTGAAATGGCTTCTGAGTTAGACTCAACCGGAAATAAAAGGTTAAATTCTAGAGCTCCTGAGCACAGTTTGCACATGGACACTCCTCAGTCCCTGCTCCTGGAAGGGTTACCTCCAGCCTTGCATGGGAGCCTAAACCCTTCATAAGGCAGCCATGCTCCCAGATGCAGACCTGCAGCTTTGGAATACACACACTCAGCTATTTCAGCCCGGTCAGGAACGGTGGCCGGGAAGTGGCAATTAGAACAAAAGGGCATCTGAATACGATTTTAAATTCAGTGACAATCACAGGTTTGGGCAGTTTCCATGCCCACCAAAATCTGAACAGTCAAAAATGTCACAAGCTAAATAAAATGCCAGCCAAGAACAGCCTCAGGGATCCAGAAACCGCTTGGCATGTTTTGTGACACTCACATCACAGAGCAGCGAGATGTAAGAAATAGCTCCTAACAGGTAAGAACCCCCTAGCCAAGGTCCACAGTGCTGATTTCTCTGAACAGGCACTAGCCTCTTGCCATGATGTTCCCTGCTTCCTTAAGTCAATACAGCTTTGTCTACATTTTTCCTTGTTCACATGAGCTTTCATTTGGAAACGTCACTTAAAGACAAAAGAAAGAGCTCCAATGACTTAAGGAAACCAAATCATGCATCTTCTCTGAAATTTCTGCCTCCTTCCCACTCTCCTCCAAATCTTCAGATGCTTTTCTCACTTCTTGCTTTTAATCTCTTTTCTCTTCCCTCACAGTCACTTAGCCCCAGTGGGAATGAAGTGCTAAGTGGCTGCCCCCTCCCTCCTCTCAGCTGGGACACGTTTTGGTGCTTCTAAAAGGCATCTTGCAGACTGCTGTTGACACAAGAGTCTATGTCAGCAATCCCTTTGCTTAAAACTAGAGGACAAGCATGTTTTAAAAAGATGGCTGAAAAATGCATGTGACTGTAATGCCCCAGAAGAGACTGTAACAGACTGCAGTAAAAAGTACCTGGTACAGGGTCAGAAAATGAATAATTCAAACTTTCCTCACATGCTGAATTAACCTTATTTCATGCTTCCCCACCCCCATCCCCTGACTTCTGCTTCCTTCCAGGCTGGAGTTGGCTGGAGTCATTCAGGTGTGCAATTTAATCCCTCTAGGAAACTTCTTCTGCTCTATTTGGATCACAGGAAGTGAGAGCAGTTGGATACGCTTCTCGCCCTGCGAGAAGGGGTGTCATGTGGAAGCTTGCAGAGAGAGACGGGGCCCTTGGGGCGTCCACCACACCCGTGGAAAATGACCACCAAATGTCCTTCCACTAATACTGATAACCAGAGGCTAAAGCAACTTGGGGTTTAGAAAATGTCCCTCTTTCTAATTTCACAACACTCACTTTTCTTCAAAGATTGTTTTTTCCCGCAACTTCCTCACTCACATTACCAACAACAGGAGCAACGACCTCCTTCACTCCACCCAAAACAATTAAAATCCTCTTTTCTCACTCAGCTGTGGAAAGCAGGCAGAAGCAGGCACTCCTACCTGCTTTAATGTCACCTCTCCCATCCCCCAGTCCATTACAGAGTGTGGCATCATCTTCCCATCGTTTTCCAGCCACAGAGCCATACAGGGCAGCAAGGTTTATGAAAGCTCAATTTTCACCTAAATTGTACTTGCAGGCCTTTTTCCCTGATAAGCTTGGCAGGAAGAGTGGAAGCTGGTTAAGAGACACATGTTCACATGTGCAGGGCTAAGAGGAAGATGTGAGCACGCCTGTGCATAGAGTGTGCTTTCTTGGTTATGGTTTGAAATAAATACTGTGTGTCTTATTGAGGATATGGGGAGCGGGAAGGGTAAGCTGTGACAAAGCGAGAGACAGGCATGGACATATATACACTACCAAACGTAAGGTAGATAGCAAGTGGGAAGCAGCTGCATAGCACAGGGAGGTCAGCTCGGTGCTTTGTGACCGCCTGGAGGGGTGGGATAGGGAGGGTGGGAGGGAGGGAGACTCAAGAGGGAAGAGATATGGGAACATATGTATATATATAACTGATTCATTTTGTTGTGAAGCAGAAACTAACACACCATTGTAAAGCAATTATACTCCAATAAAGATGTAAAAACAAAAATACTGTGTGTCTTAAATGTAATGCTATTGAGAGAAGATGGCATACTCCAAGGCAAAAGGAGATCTGGGTTTTACCTTAAGAAACTTGTTCTTGTCATTATGGTAAGTTCCATAAGAATTCTTTCAACATTGTCCAGTAGAACTTTCTGCGATGATGGAAGTGTTCTTTATCTGTGTTGTGCAGTATGACAGTCGCCAGCCACGCGGGGCCATTGAATACTTGAATTGTGACTGAGGAACTGCATTTTTTTTTTAAATGTGTGAATATGGTATTTTTTTTCAAATATCATCCCAATTTTCTTTTTTTTTTTTGAGTGGATAGTATTTCATTTTTTAAATAAGCTTTTAAAAAATTAAGGTATAACATGCATACAGAAAAGTGTGCAGATCCTAAGTGTGCAGCTCCATGAGTTTTCAAAGAAAACACACCCATATAACTAGTAACCAGGTCAAGCAACAGAATATTAACACCATGAGGAACTGCATTTTAAAATCTTATTTTAATTAAATAGCCACTTGTGGCTAGTGGCTACTGTATTGGACAGTGCAGGACTAGATGTCAAGACATATCCTATTCTCTTTTCCATTTTTTGTTGTTGTTGTTTAGCCAGCCTTAAGTATATCTAACTCCAAACACTTCCTTCAGAAATTCTTTCAGTATTATCAGAAATGAGGAAGGAAGGAAGCAAACTCTGGATCAGGCTCCTCCAGGCCCAGACCTGGGAAAGGTGCTTTCACACATGAACCTCATTTATGTTTGGTTGAAACTTTACAACTCTGTTCTGAATGATAACTATCCCCATTTCACAGCTGAGGAATCTCAAGGTGATGAATTTCGGTAAATGGCCTCCAATCACAAGACAAAGAGCTTGCAGAACTGGAATTTGAGTCTTTGGATCCAGTCCAGTACTGGTTCCATTATAAATAAGTGGTGTTATTCTCAATGCTATTCCCATTTCACAGAGAGGGGGAAAAAGTCATTAATTACAGAAGAAAGTCCAAGTAATTGCTCTATGACTGGTAGGCATGGAGATTTGTGGTCTTTAGCTACAAGTTTCATTCAGGTCCAAGTACACATTGAAAGTATTCAATGAAGGAGCGTACAATGAACTTGCACTTCTTGGTGCCAATGGTGTGGTCTGAAATGACCAAAGTCGCTCTTATTGCTACTGAAAGATTTTTGAGAACTGCAAGGAAGAGGAGGTGTGTATTAGGCAAAACCAGATCAAGAAATTTGGAATATGTCCAAAATAAAAGGTCCTAAGAGTCAGGGAGAAAGCACCCTCCATCCAAAAGAAATCAGTGCCTTGACTGCGGGAGAAAGTAGGAGAATTACCAAGGTTTGGGCAAGTCCTGTTGAAAGAGGCGTTTTTTTCTCTTCCCGGGCTACAGCTGGAATCCCTGGCTACAGTACTAACCAGGAGGGTGGTGAGCAAAAAGCCCTTCTCTGCTGGTAGCCGTTCACCCAAGAAGTTTCCTAGAAGGTGATGCTGGTTGTGATTAGAGCCTCCTCTCTGAGAGGGGGAGTTGTCTCAATTCCCAGTCCTGCAAATGCATCTGGTGGCTGGGAAGCTGCCGCCTGGCATTCTCTCCAGAGAGAGTCTCAGCTGCTCTTGCCGTCTAGAATCATCACTTGGTTTAGTTTCCCAGGGTAGGGGGTGAGTATGTCAGGGGAAGGGGATGGCGGTGATTCGCCTTGGAAGAAGCCAGTGACCCCTGTGCAAGCGATTTCTCACACGGTGTGCCTGCCCCCAGCGGGGCAGTGGGCTTCAGTTACTCTCCGGTCCCTTGCTGGCTGTTCACTTTCTACACCAATAGGCTCTGAGGTGACAAGTTCAATTCCCAGTTCTGTCAAACCTGCATTTTCTTCCCTGACCTACTTTTCCCACTCTGCAGTGTTGGAACAATGCCTTGCTCTGTTCCCTGTTTAGACCCATCTTTTGCCTGAGCTGGTGCAGAAGCCCGGGCCTTTGCCAGGCTTTTTGCCTTGAATCCCTGACAAGTGTTGATGGGAAAAGAAAAAAAAAAAGAGAGAGAGAAGGAAAAAAAAATCCTCACTACAAAACAGAGTTCGGCTCTCCCACAGATACCCCAATTCCAGCGGGAGTAAATGCTCTTGTTGGTAAGGAAAGAAAGCAAAAGGTCAGGCTTCTCCATTCACCCCTCTCCCCTTCACCCCAAGCTCCCAGGCGCAGTGAGACGCAACTGAGGCAATGCCAAGAACACTCCTGACCCCGTGAGTATCAAAGAGGCGGCTGCTGCATTTGCTGGCTCTGACTGAGGCTCCAACCAAGACGGCTCTCAGCAGCGCTTGCACAGCACGCCCTCTGTGAGCCGTTCCTGCAAGGAGCCCAGGGCAGCCTCTCACAAAGCCCTCCAGTACTGTCTATGGGGCAAGCACCACGCGAAGTTTTCTCAGGCTTCCGGCCACGAGGGGCTATAAAGAGAGCGGTGTGACCCAGCAGCCAGGGAGGCAGCACAAGTGAAGATTCTTTGTGATGTGTAAAGGAAATGCGAAGATCTGCCAACGAACGCAGGATAATCTGACACAGGAAGAGGTGAGAGGTAGAGAGTAACAATAAAATCACAGCCATCCTTAGGGACTGCATGCTGTGTGCGGGATTGTTACTAAGTGTACTAAGTGTCTGTTTGTCCCAAGATCCTATAAGGCAGGTACTATTATCACCCCCACTTTACAGATGGTGAGGTAGAGGGTGGTACATGGCTAGTCAGCGGTCAGGCTAGGATATGCACCCACGGGGTCTGCGCCTGTCCCATCCAGCCTGGACTCTGCCCAGCTAACACCATCCTCCCATCTAGCTCCTACCCACCCCCCTCATCTTACACTCAGGACAACTTGGTCTGCAGTGTCCTCTCTAGCACCCCAGCAGCCCTCTAGTCCCTCCTCACCCTCCGAGTCTAGGCTGCACACCTAGTCAGTCCTGTTCAGGGAAGTGTGCGCGGAAATCTCCCGGTGGATTCTGGAGGAAGGATTTCCTCTCAGAGAAAAAGAGAGCGCTCCACAAGGAAAATGCTCTTGGTTGCATCCCCTTTCCTGCTGGGTCTGCTGCTACGTGAGGACACAGAGCTTAGAGCTGTGGCATCTTTTCTTGCAGCCATGAGGGAGTTCACCTCTAATATACTGGGGATAAAAACGAGGGAAGAAAAGTGCTAGGAACTTGATAATACCATTGAACTACTGTACCAACCCTGGAACTGACAGCTTTCTGATATATGGTTTGATTTAAAAAAAACTTTAAAGTTCATATTATTAATCTACCACTAGTTAGGTATTCTGTTACTTGCAGCCCAAAGCACCTAACTAATAGAGGTACCTAGAAGCAGCCCTCTAGAAAGGGTGTGAATGACTTTCTGTTCTCAGTGTTGGTCACTGTGTGCCCCATCCAGACTCACACATCTGTTCCCCTCCCCAGGACACTCCGGGAAAGACAACCTGGCCATCATCCTGCCTCACTTCCTAGCTTTGGCCCTCACTACTCCTTCTGCAGGGAAAACCTCTCCCCAGATCTTCACAGGGCTGCGTTTTTCTCTTCACCCAACTCTCTGTCCTATACACTGTGTGTTTCCTTCATAAAACATCTCATGCTATGTAATTGTTTGTTTAAAATCTCTCTGCACTTGACAGTTTGCCTGTCTTACCTAGAACATCTCCTGGCTCATAGCAAGTGTTCAGACATTGGTGTGAAATCCCCAGCTAATTCTGCTGTGTGTTTGCTAAGGTGTCGCAGTGGGTCCTTCTCCTCTTTGTCCTCCGCCTCCTGTTCCTCCGTCCTCCTCTTCTTCTCCTCCTTCTCTTCTTCCTTTTCCTGTTTCATTTTTTATCTGCTTCTCTTCCTTCTCCTTGGTCAAATCTGACTGATGCCATTTATGCCTCCTTTGATGAGACAGATGAACTCTCTTCCAAGTTAATCTTCTCAAATTTTTAGAATCACTGCCCATGTTCAACAGCTGAAATCTCAATGATCATTTGATCATTTCCAGTGAGGCTCAGTTTTTACGCTCTCATTGCAAGTTGGGGTGCTTTGATGGAATGACAATGTGAGGATGTTTTTAAGTTTCTTGTGTTCATTTCACTATATCATTATGGTGGTTTTCAGCCTTTTAGACATTTTAATCTATGCTTAATTATGCTCATTCCCAGAGGCTCCTTAAAAGCAAATGACACAATTTTTTTAATCAAATAAATAATACACATGAGGCCTGCTAAGACTTGATAGAAGCCTGTACGATCAGCTGAAGGGAATGACTGTGATCAGAGGGCCTGAGAAACAGGGGCTGTTAGAGAGTCATCACCTTCCTCTCTGGCATTTCTAGCCCACTCAAGAAAAGTCTTCGAAGCCTGGGAAGACAGAGTTTTTGCCAACCCTGTACCCTAGTCTGTCCTCAGCTGGGATGGAATCTGCTAAATCTGATTCTTCCTGGTGATCAGTTTTCTCTGCAAAAGGATAAGTGTGGTTCATTCCTTCCCTCCAAGGTGGCAACATGGAGTCCATGTGGCTGCTTTGAGAAAAGGTGAAAGAACCTCTGCCGCAGTGAGTCCCAGAGGCTATAACAAAATACCAAAACCTGGGTGGCTTAAACAACTAACATTTATTTCTCACAGTTTTGGGAGAGTCCAAAGACTCTTCCAAGGAGGCTGGGGAGTCCAAGATAAAGGTGCTGGCAGATTTGGTGTCTGTTGTGACCCCTCTTCCTGGTTTTCAGATGGCCATCTTCTCATTATGTCCTCACATGGTCTTTCTTTGATGTGTACACATGGGGAGAAAGAGAGATCTCATTTCAGATCCTCATTTTATAAGGGCATTAATCCCATCATGAGGGCCCTACTCTCATGACATAATCTAACCCTAATTACTTCCCAGAGGCCTCACCTCCAAAAACCATCACATTGGGGATTAGGGCTTCTACGTACGAATTTGGGAAGAGCATGAACATGCAGTCCATAGCGGGCTGTCCTGCCACTTTGTAATGATGACAAGAATCAGTATAAGGTTAGGACATTGGACATCCCTTTCTAGAGCAATCTGGAACCTTTCAGCTTGTGATGGGCATCTGCTGATTCAGCCTGTCCAGAGCTTAGTCGCCCTTCTTCTGCTACACTGTGTACTCTTCCCTTGTCGTGAACAGCTTAGAAGAACTATCAGTTAAGTCTCCTCACCCTTATCTAACCACGAGGTTGACACGAGGCCCAAGCCGGGATCAAGCAGATTCTCTTGGGAATTTTAATCTTGAACAGAACAAGGACATAAATTGAAGACTCAGAACACTGGTACTTCCCCAGAGAGACTGTCCATTACTTCGTGCTACCTAAATTCTCTGGTTCTAGTATATTCTTACTTGGTCTTCAGCTTTGGCTTTTACTAAATGACTACTACATATCCTTCAATTAATTGCTTTTTTCCCTTGTGAGTTGCCAGGTTAATATGTGTAGCTTACAATAAAGGGACCCTAAATTATAGACTTTTTAAACAATGAAGCCCAGAGCTCTACACGTGCTGCCACCACTGAGGCCTCCGAATGTGTTTTTGTTATATGTCCTCTTCCAACTCTGGTAATCCGTGTGAAAAAGGCCCAAATAATTGGAAAACAAAAACCCTGGGTCACTATCTCTCTGGTCTGCCATGTCATTGTCAAGTAGAGAACAAAAGCAGCAATTCCAGAGGCTAAGGATAAAAGAGTCTTAAAAAAATCTTATCTGTCTTAAAAGTCATGAGTGAAATCAAGGAAACTGTTCAATGCACCTGACTCACATGATTACCGTGGGTCAGCCATCAATATGTAGATAGAAAGAAAATAATTGGCATAAGCTCCTTGAAATTTCTGCCTACAGCCTCCCCAAGGAGGCCTTGGGGAGATTCAGATACCATTTGAACAGCCAGGGCTTCATAATGAGAACTGACATTCTAGTGTGTAGTACAAAAGACACTTCCCTCCTGGAACACCGAAAAGTACTTTAATCAGCCAAAAAGTTGCTACGGTAAAAAAAAGTGAGGAGGGGATAAAATAAATCCCTCATCTATTGCTTCCATTGCTATGCCTGCCTCCTTCTTACTGTCCAAGCCCCCGTGGCATCATCTTTGCCTACCTCATTAATGCCACTTGCTCATTGCTATGCCAGAAAGCCCAGCTGATTACCAGGAAACCCTGAGTTGAAGGTTGCCTGGGTTTCAAGTTGCTTATGCACACAATTCACTGTGTTAGCAGTTCCCTCCTTTCCTTAAGTCACTCAGTGAGTCTGGAAAGTGGGAAATCAGCTTTGCATTGTCTCTGGCTCCTCACTGACCGGTCAAGCCTCAGGGTGCCTGTGGAATATTTGATTAGTTGTAAACTCAAAACAACCATCACAAAGAAAGATAAAAGGTTAAAACCACAAGGAAGGCACCCCAGAGTGAAGAGCCTGAAAGATTGGAAAAGGTAAGCTGAAAAAATACTCAGACTCCCACAGCAGAAGCTAAAGATAAAATGAGGCATGTTTCATGCCCAAGGCAGAAAATTAAAAATTGAGCAGGTTCTATTCTGGGAGGTGTATTGTGAGGTGAGGTCTCCTTCCTACCCCACCCCCAGCCCCTGTCATCCTCTCTAGAGTCCAGTCTTACCAGCTGGCATGCTGTGTTTTCTTTATTCCCTCACTTCTAGCTGAGAAAAATGCCCTATTACTAGTAAGTGGGGTCACCAGTGTTGTCAACAGGCAATATTTTCTTTTTTCTTTTTTAACATCTTTCTTGGAGTATAATTGCTTTACAATGGTGTGTTAGTTTCTGCTTTATAACAAAGCGAATCAGCTATACATATACATATACCCCCATATCTCCCCACTCTTGCATCTCCCTCTCACCCTCCCTCTCCCACACCTCTAGGTGGTCACAAAGCACCAAGCTGGCCTCCCTGTGCTATGCGGCTGCTTCCCACTAGCTATCTATTTTACATTTCGTAGTGTATATATCCATGCCACTCTCTCACTTCGTCCCAGCTTACCCTTCCCCCTCCCTGTGTCCTCAAGTCCATTCTCTACCTCTGCGTCTTTATTCCTGTCCTACCCCTGGGGTTCTTCAACCTTTTTTTGTTTTTTTTTTAGATTCCATATATATGTGTTAGCATACTGTATTTGTTTTTCTCTTTCTGACTTACTTCACTCTGGATGACAGACTCTCAGTCCATCCACATCACTACAAATAACTCATTTTGTTTCTTTTTATGGCTAGGTAATATTCCATTGTATATATGTGCCACATCTTCTTTATCCATTCATCTGTTGATGGACACTTAGGTTGCTTCCATGTCCTGGCTATTGTAAATAGAGCTGCAATGAACACTGTGGTACGTGACTCTTTTTGAATTATTGTTTTCTCAGGGGAGATGCTCAGTAGTGCGATTGCTGGGTCATATGGTAGTTCTCTTTTTAGTTTTTTAAGGAACCTCCATACTGTTCTCCATAGTGGCTGTATCAATTTACATTCCCACCAACAGTGCAAGACAGTTCCCTTTTCTCCACACCGTCTCCAGAATTTATTGTTTCTAGATTTTTTGATGATGGCCATTCTGACTGGTGTGAGATGATATCTCATTGTAGTTTTGATTTGCATTTCTCTAATGATTAGTGACGTTGAGCATTCTTTCATGTGTTTGTTGGCAGTCTGTATGTCTTCTTTGGAGAAATGTCTATTTAGGTCTTCAGCCCAGTTTTGGATTGGGTTGCTTGTTTTTTTGATATGGAGCTACATGAGCTGCTTGTAAATTTTGGAGATTAATCCTTTGTCAGTTGCTTCATTTGCAAATATTTTCTCCCATTCTGAGGGTTGTCTTTTCGTCTTGTTTACTATTTCCTTGCTGTGCAAAAGTTTTAAACTTTCATTAAGTCCCATTTGTTTATTTTTGTTTTTATTTCCATTTCTCTAGGAGGTGGGTCAAAAAGGACCTTGCTGTGATGTATGTCATAGAGAATTCTGCCTGTGTTTTCCTCTAAGAGTTTTTAGTGTCTGGCCTTACATTTAGGTCTTTAATCCAATTTGAGGTTTTTTTGTGTATGGTGTTAATGAGTGTTCTAATTTCATTCTTTTACATGTAGTTGTCCAGTTTTCCCAGCACCACTTATTGAAGAGGCTGTCTTTTCTCCATTGTATATTCTTGCCTCCTTTATCAAAAATAAGGTGACCATATGTGCATGGGTTTATCTCCGGGCTTTCTATCCTGTTCCATTGATCTATATTTCTGTTTTTGTGCCAGTACCATACTGTCTTGATTGCTGTAGCTTTGCAGTATAGTCTGAAGTCTGGGAGCCTGATTCCTCCATCTCCGTTCTTCTTTCTCAAGGTTGCTTTGGCTATTTGGGGTCTTTTGTATTTCCATACAAATTGTTAAATTTTTTGTTCTAGTTCTGTGAAAAATGCTATTGGTAGTTTGATAGGGATTGCATTGAATGTGTAGATTGCTTTGGGTAGTGTAGTCATTTTCACAATGTTGATTCTTCCAATCCAAGAACATGGTATATCTCTCCATCTGTTTGCATCATCTTTAATTTCTTTCATCAGTGTCTTATAGTTTTCTGCATACAGGTCTTTTGTCTCTTTAGGTAGGTTTATTCCTAGGTATTTTCTTGCTGTTGTTGCAATGGTAAATGAGAGTGTTTCCTTAATTTCTCTTTCAGATTTTTCATCATTAGTGTATAAGAATGCCAGAGATTTCTGTACATTAATTTTGTATCCTACTACTTTACCAAATTCATTGATTAGCTCTAGTAGTTTTGGGGTAGCATCTTTAGGATTCTCTATATATAGTATCATATCATCTGCAAAAAGTGACAGCTTTATTTCTTTTCTGATTTGGATTCTTTTATTTCTTTTTCTTCTCTGATTGCTGTGGCTAAAACTTCCAAAACTATGTTGAATGATAGTGGTGAGAGTGGACAACCTTGTCTTTTTCCTGATCTTAGAGGAAATGGTTTCAGTTGTTCACTATTCAGAATGATGTTGGTTCTGGGTTTGTCATATATGGCCTTTATATGTTGAGGTAAGTTCCCTCTATGCCTACTGGAGGTTTTTTATCATAAATGGGTGTTGAATTTTGTCGAAAGCTTTCTCTGCATCTATTGAGATGATCATATGGTTTTTCTCCTTCAATTTGTTAATATAGTTTATCGCATTGATTGGTTTGAGTATATTGAAGAATCCTTGCATTTTGCTAGTATTTTGTTGAGGATTTTTGCATCTATGTTCATCAGTGATATTGGCCTGCAGTTTTCTTTCTTTGTGACATCTCTGTCTCGTTTTGGTATCAGGGTGATGGTGGCCTCGTAGAATGAGTTTTGGAGTATTCCTCCCTCTGCTATATTTTGGAAGAGTTTGAGAAGGATAGGTGTTTGTTAGCTCTTCTCTAAATGTTTGATAGACTTCACCTGTGAAGCCATCTGGTCCTGGGCTTTTGATTGTTGGTAGATTTTTAATCACAGTCTCAATTTCAGTGCTTATGATTGGTATGTTTATATTTTCTATTTCTTCCTGGTTCAGTCTCAGAAGGTTGTGCTTTTCTAAGAATTTGTCCATTTATTCCAGGTTGTCCATTTTATTAGCATATAGTTGCTTGTAGTAATCTCTCATGATCCTCCATACTTCTACAGTGTCAGTTGTTACTTCTCCTTTTTCATTTCTAATTCTACTGAATTGAGTCTTCTCCCTTTTTTTCTTGATGAGTCTGGCTAATGGTTTACCAATTATGTTTATCTTCTCAAAGAACCAGCTTTTAGTTTTATTGATCTTTGCTACTGTTTCCTTCATTTATTTTTTATTTATTTCTGGTCTGATCTTTATGATTTCTTTCCTCTGCTAACTTTAGGAGGTTTTTGTTCTTCTTTCTCTAATGGTTTTACGTGTAAGGTTAGGTTGTTTATTTGAGATGTTTCTTGTTCCTCGAGGTAGGATTGTATTGCTATAAACGTCCCTCTTAGAACTGCTTTTGCTGCATCCCATAGGTTTTGAGTTTTCATGTTTTCATTGTTTCTAGGTATTTTTTGATTTCCTCTTTGATGTCTTCAGTGATCTCTTGTTTATTTAGTAGTGTATTCTTTAGCCTCCATGTGTTTGTATTTTTTACAGGTTTTTTTCTTGTAATTGATATATAGTCTTATAGTGCTGTGGTTGGAAAAGAAACTTGATACAATTTCAATTTTCTTAAATTTACCAAGGCTTGATTTGTGACCCAAGGTATGATCTATCCTGGAGAATGTTCCATGAGCACTTGAGAAGACAGTGTATTCTGTTGTTTTTGCATAGAATGTCCTATAAATGTCAATTAAGTCCATCTTGTTTAATGTATCATTAAAGCTTGTGTTTCCTTATTTATTTTCATTTTGGATGATCTGTCCATTGGTGAAAGTGGGGTGTTAAAGTCCCCTACTATTATTGTATTACTGTCAACTTCCCCTTTTAAGGCTGTTAGCATTTGCCTTATGTACTGAGGTGCTCCTATGTTGGGCGCATAAATATTTACAATTGTTATATCTACTTCTTGGAACAGTCCCTTGATCATTAAGTAGTGCCCTTCTTTGTCTCTTGCAATAGTCTTTATTGTAAAGTCTATTTTGTCTGATATGAGAATTGCTACTCCAGCTTTCTTTTGATTTCCATTTGCATGGAATATTTTTTTCCATCCACTCACTTTCAGTCTGTATGTGTCCCTAGGTCTGAAGTGGGTCTCTTGTAGACAGCATATGTACGGGTCTTGTTTTTGTATCCATTCAGCCAGTCTATGTCTTTTGGTTGGAGCATTTAATCCATTTACATTTAAGGTAATTATCGATATGTATGTTCCTATTCCAATTTTCTTAATTGTTTGGGGTTTTTTATTTTAGGTCTTTTTCTTCTCTTGTGTTTCCTGCCTAGAGAAGTTCCTTTAGCATTTGTTGTAAAGCTAGTTTGGTGGGTCTGAGTTCTCTTAGCTTTTGCTTGTCTGTAAAGGTTTTAATTTCTCTGTCTAATCTGAATGAGTTCCTTGCTGGGTAGAGTAATGTTGGTTGTAGGTTTTTCCCTTTCATCACTTTAAATATGTCCTGCCACTCCCTTCTGGCTTGCAGAGTTTCTCTGAAAGATCAGCTGTTAACTTTATGGGTATTCCTTTAGATGTTATTTGTTGTTTTTCCCTTGCTGCTTTTAATATTTTTTTCTTTGCATTTAATTTTTGATAGTTTGATTAATATGTGTTTTGGCATGTTTCTCCTTGGATTTATCCTGTATAGGACCCTCTGTGCTTCCTGGACTTGATTGACTATTTCCTTTCCCATATTAGAGACGTTTTCAAGTATAATCTCTTCAAATATTTTCCCAGTCCCTTTCTTTTCCTCTTCTTCTTCTGGGACCCCTATAATTCAAAAGTTGGTGCATTTAATATTGTCCCAGAGGTCTCTGAAACTGTCCTCAATTCTTTTCATTCTTTTTTCTTTATTCTGCTCTGCGGTAGTTATTTCCACTATTTTATCTTCCATGTCACTTACCCGTTCTTCTGCCTCAGTTATTCTGCTATTGATTCCTTCTAGAGAATTTTTAATTTCATTTTTTGTGTTGTTCATCATTGTTTGTTTGCTCTTTAGTACTTCTGGGTCCTTGTTAAACGTTTCTTTTATTTTCTCCATTCTATTTCCAAGATTTTGGATTATCTTTACTATCATTACTGTAAATTCTTTTTCAGGTAGACTGCCTATTTCCTCTTCATTTGTTTGGTCTGGTGGGTTTTTACCTTGCTGCTTCATCTGCTCTGTGTTTCTCTGTCTTCTCATTTTGCTTAACTTACTGTGTTTGGGGTCTCCTTTTTCCTGGCTACAGGTTCATAGTTCCCGTTGTTTTTGGTGTCCGCCCCCAGTGGATAAGGTTGGTTTAGTGGGTTGTGTAGGCTTCCTGGTGGAGGGGACTGTTGCCTGTGTTCTGGTGGTTGAGGCTGGATCTTGTCTTTCTGGTGGGGAGGACCACATACGGTGGTCGTTTTGGGGTGTCTGTGACCTTATTATGATTTTAGGCAGCCTCTCTGCTAATGGGTGGAGTTGTGTTCCTGTCTTGCTAGTTGTTTGGCATAGGGTGTCCAGCACTGTAACTTGCTGGTCATTGAGTGGAACTGGGTCTTAGCATTGAGATGGAGATCTCTGGGAGACCTTTCGCTGTTTGATATTATGTGTGGAGCCGAGAGGTCTCTGGTGGACCAATGTCCTGAACTCGGCTCTCCCACCTCAGAGGCAGAGGCCTGACAACAAGCCAGAGCAACCAGATCCTGTTAGCCACACAGCTCAGAAGAAAAGGGAGAAAAAAATGAAATAAATAAATAAATAAAATAACATTATTAAAATAAAAAATTTTTAAATTATTAAAAAGTAAAAAAAACTGGACTGACAGAACTCTAGGACAAATGGTAAAAGCAAAGCTGTACAGACAAAATCACGCAAGGAAGCATACACATACACATTCACAAAAAGAGAAAAAGGAAAATATATATATATATATATCTATATATTAAAAAAAAAGGGAAGAGATCAACCAAATCAATAAATGAATCTACCAATGATAAGAAACTCTAAATACTAAAGTAAGATAAACATAAACCAGAAACAAATTATTTGCAGAAAGTTAACCCCAAGTCTACAGTTGCTCCCAAAGTCTACTGCCTCAATTTTGGGATGATTCATTGTCTCTTCTGATATTCCAGAGATGCTGGGTACATCACGTTGATTGTGGAGATTTAATCTGCTGCTCCTGAGGCTGCTGGGAGAATTCTCCCTTTTTCTTCTTTGTTCGCACAGCTCCCGGGGTTCAGCTTTGGATTTGGCCTCGTCTCTGTGTGTAGGTCGCCGGAGGGCATCTGTTCTTCGCTCAGACAGGACAGGGTTAAAGGAGCAGATGACTCGGGGGCTCTGGCTCATTCAGGCGTGGGGGGTGGGGCACGGAGTGCAGCGCGGGTCTGCGGCGGCAGAGGCCGGAGTGACGTTGCAGCAGCCTGCGGCGCGCCGTGCATTCTCCCGGGGAAGTTGTCCCTGAATCACTGGACCCTGGCAGTGACAGGCTGCACAGGCTCCCGGAAGGGGGGTGTGGACAGTGACCTGTGCTCACACACAGGCTTCTTGGTGGCGGCAGAAGCAGCCTTAGCGTCTCATGCCCGTCTCTGGTGTCCGCGCTTTTAGCCGCGGCTCGCGCCTGTCTCTGGAGCTCCTTTAAGCATCGCTCTTAATCCCCTCTCCTCGCGCACCAGGAAACAAAGAGGCAAGAAAAAGTCTCTTGCCTCTTCGGCAGGTCCAGACCTTTTCCCGGACTCCCTCCCGGCTAGCCGTCGTGCACTAGCCCCCTTCAGGCTGTGTTCACGCCACCAACCCCAGTCGTCTCCCTGCACTCCGACCAAAGCCCGAGCCTCAGCTCCCAGCCCGCGCCCGACCCGGCGGGTGAGCAGACAAGCCTCTCGGGCTGGTGAGTGCTGGTCGGACCGATCCTCTGTGCGGGAATCTCTCCACTTTGCCCTCCACACCCCGGTTGCTGCGCTCTCCTCCGCAGCTCCGAAGCTCCCCCACTCCGCCACCCGCAGTCTACGCCCGCGAAGGGCCTTCCTAGTGTGTGGAAACCTTTCCTCCTTCACAGCTCCCTCCTACTGGTACAGGTCCCGTCCCTATTCTTTTGTCTCTGTTTATTCTTTTTTCTTTTGCCCTACCCAGGTACGTGGGGAGTTTCTTGCCTTTTGGGAGGTCTGAGGTCTTCTGCCTGCGTTCAGTAGGTGTTCTGTAGGAGTTGTTCCACCTGTAAATGTATTTCTGATGTTTTTGTGGGGAGGAAGGTGATCTCCGCGTCTTACTCTTCCGCCATCTTGAAGGTCTCTCCCAGATTTCCAGACAGTATTTTCAAGGCAATAATCATAGAAAATCTTAGTGAGGTATCAGATCCTGAGGGTTTTGTGTGTGCACCTGTGGCTATATATGCAGACCCCTCTGCATAAGTGGCCAAATGCATCCTTTAACACATCTTCTGAATCTAAAGGCTGGAATATGACCAAGGTCATGCCACATTCCCGAGGGCACTCTACATCACTTGACTGGTTGATGTGGAGTATAAAAACCTGGCCCCCTTGCTTTGATTTGAGACATCTCTGGAAAATCTATTCCAGCTCCAGAGTGCCCTATTAAAAAATGGTAGAAAAATACTGTAATTGCACTGCAGTTCAACATTTCCCTCTGCTCAATCCTGTTTTATTCACTCCCTCAACAATATTATCCTGAGAGTACTCCCCCGATCAACTTATTGCATTAAGTTTTTTTTAGAAAGGTAATAGACTGAAGGGGTCTTGAAATCCAACCTCCTACCCAGTCACTTTAGAAATCCCCTCAGTGATATCCTTAAGAGAGAATCAAGTGGGCTTTTGTTGAAACTTCTCAATGTTTGGGGTTCCACATTAACTCACACAGGAGTTAAGAGGAGGTGGTGGTGCCACATCAGGGAGGCCAATCTCTGACATCAGGGTAGCCATGGAACTCGGTAAGGTGATGAATCGTGGGTCAGAAAAAGAGTACAGCTTCTTGGAAGGGACAAAAGGATGGTATGGAAACGTATTAAAATGTGATAGTCCAGTAAATATTAGTGTCCAAGAGCTAGCAGGAAAAAACCACCGGATAGTATGGCATCATTTTCCTTGCAGAGTCAAGCTAATAAAGGAATATAGTGGGCCATCCTGCCAAGAGTGGTATAGAGACAACACAGAGAATTTATGATAAAAGGCCAAGGAAATGGGCAAGTGAAAAGGAGTTAAGAATACAAGGACACTACAGAGAGAACCGTTAAAACAAGCAACATGTTCCTGGTTTATCTCCTTTGCACACTGAGCTCCCAGAGGCTTCCAACAGAGCTCAGTACGGAGAAGACTGACACAAAGAAAGCTTGGACTGTCACATATCTAGCATGGCAGGGAAAAGTAGAAGGAGAGCCTCTGAAACATGCAGTCAGCCGATTTCTAGTAGTCAATCAGGATGGTAATTTTTGCAGTTACTGTCGGCAGACATGGTCATCAAACTTCATGATGATGGTCTAAATTACTCTGGGCAAAGCCAAGATGAAGGGTAAGGGAGCTGGTGATGAGTTGGTGTAGGTCTTCTTCTGGTGGGAGAACCTCCATACAGGAATTTCAGGTGACATCAGAGAATATATGGATTGTTCAAGTAAACTCCAAAAAGGGGACAGGCAATTTGTATAAGTGCGCTACATGTCCGGGACAAGACAATAGGGAGTGATGAGCACCATGGACCTCTCTTACGCTTTACCTAGCAGGAGCATTTTCAAACAATTTGCTGTCTAAAATATTGTGTTTATGGCTGAATTTGACTCCCAGGCTGCGAATGTGCAACCCCCATTGTGAAAGATGAAGACCTTCCCAGATTATCTCAGGCAATTCCCTGCTGCTGCTATTGCGCCCACTCACAACGGAATTGGTGGTCTCACAATTAGGTTTATGTTGTATTCCACGTCAGAGAACAACCTCCCACGTACCCCTTTCTGTGTCGTTGCTGCCACCATTCCTATCACCATTTCTAGCTAATTAAAATAAGTCAGTGCAACCGCCAAGATGGAGGGGGAGAAATTGACCAAGTGGAAAAAGAAGAATGTCGAATAACATTAAGCAGAAAAAGTGAAAGGCACAGTGAAGACCTCCAAGACTGTTCAGATAGATGTAATACCCCAGCTCTTTATATAGAATCAGACCTCAGCATCTAAAATCACTTTCTCCTTCTTGAAGAAAAGGAAGGCATGGACATCTGTTGAATACCTGGACGGTGCCAAGTAAATTCCAGCTACCTTTCCTAGAAGGAACCAGAAGAAAGTAGGGTGGGGATGGGACCATAATTTTTCCTGTGGGCCATGCAAACTCTGATTCTCAGGCCACGTAATCTTAGCTGCCCAGCTGATTTTTGTTATTTTACAAGTCATCATGCTCTTGAAAGCAGGAATGCAGGAACCGAAGGAAGAATCCATACATTAAATGTTTGTAACTAATAATAATACAGAATAAAATGAAGAAAACATAAAGTGAAACTGAAAACCTGGTTGAGAAATTTACTTCTAAGCAAGGCCTTGTTTGACTGATGCCGTACACTGCTCAGTTCTCTGAGGCTGTGATCAAAGGGCCATCCGGGCACCAAGTGGAGATGGAAGTGGGAGGAGAGGCAACAAATTCAAAATCAAAGCCAATGGAGCCATTGCAATGGGACCACCCTTACCTCACACTGGAAAAGAATGGAGGGTTATTTTTAAAGCAGAAAGATCTTCCAGATTGTTTCCCATTCACTTTACAGACAAAGTCACTGAGGCCTGCCGTGGTTACATGATGAGACCAAGTTTACATGCCGATTATCTGCTGAGGACACTAAGCTATATCGCAGCTTCTATTTCAAACTTCACCTCCAATTCATTACATAATTTTGCCTCATTTCTGAGATTATTTATGCCTCAGCCTCTCCCTCATTTTAAAAGACCCCTTCAACTCCTAAAACTCTACATTGATTTATTTCACAAAGATGTACTGAGCACTTAATGTGCACCCAGCCCTATTCTAGGTGCTGGAGATAAAGTGGAGAAGGGTCAGTGGAGAACAAGGCAGATAAACCAGGAATTTATGTTCCAAAAGGAAGATGTTTGGTAACATTAGTTGGCCAAGAATATCAAATTTATTAATATCCTTTCATTGAAGTTAATTTTTCTTTCTTTTTTTTTTTTGCCGTATGCGGGCCTCTCACTGTTGTGGCCTCTCCCGTTGCAAAGCACAGGCTCCAGACGCGCAGGCTCAGCAGCCATGGCTCACGGGCCCAGCAGCTCCACGGCATGTGGGATCTTCCCGGACCGGGGCACGAACCCATGTTCCCTGCATTGGCAAGCGGACTCTCAACCACTGCGCCACCAGGGAAGCCTGAAGTTAATTTTTCCATGGAACTTAAATTATCTTATTTCTTTACATAGGAGTTCTTATATAAAAATAATTAAGGCTTTCTTAGAAACCAAATCCAGACTTATGAGTTCTAATATGTATCAGTATTATTGTTATCACAGTATTAAAAATAATAATGCTAGGGCTTCTCTGGTGGCGCAGTGGTTGAGAGTCCGCCTGCCGATGCAGGGGACATGGGTTCGTGCTCCAGTCCGGGAAGATCCCACATGCCGCGGAGCGGCTGGGCCTGTGAGCCATGGCCGCTGAGCCTGCGCGTCCGGAGCCTGTGCTCCGCAACGGGAGAGGCCACAACAGTGACAGGCCCGCATACCGCAAAAAAAAAAGATAAAAATATAATAATAATAATAATAATAATGCTAAAATAGATCACTGTCACTGCTTGCACCCACCCCATGACCCCTGGACACCAGCCTACATTAGAATCTAGCAATGCCTGGAACCCATCACTGAGGGGAAGGAGATTAGAGACAGACTGGTTAAAAAGGGAAAAGAAAATAAAAGGAGAGAAAAAACAGAAACAGCCAGGAGGGAGTAAAATAATACTAATAAAAAGAGAAAGAGAGAGAAGATGGAGCCAGAGAATGAAATAGAGAGAACACAGGTGTGTCTGGGTAATGGGACTAGGTTGAGGTCACAGAGGCACCTAGAGCACTAAGTTGAAGGAGGTCACTCTCAGAGTCTTGCAAGTGCCTAGACCTCTTGCTTTCCCTCCCCAATCCCAGCACTGGCTCCCAGAGCCCTTTAGTAGCCACATCAGTGCCACTGGTACCTAACACTGGCCTGTACACATGCAATACCATCTTTAGTTTACCCCTCCTGGAGGTAGGGGCAGAAGAACTGCTGGGACTCCAGTTCTTTCTACCTCTTGTCCCACCTCCTTCCTGAAGCTGCTCTCTGGTTCCAGGACTCGGCCTAACTCTCTTCTCTGTTCAGGTTTGTTGAGCTGTTGAGCACTTCCTAATTGTGTCGTGTTACTTCTGCATCTCCAACTGGCGTGTGAGCAGTTTGGGGACAGGCACCATGTTTAATAGTCCACAAGGCCAAGGAAAGTGATGGACACAGAATAGGTTCCAATTAAGTGACTAAATGAATAAGCGATTGGTTGGTTAGTTATGACGTTGCTGCTCAGCTGTAGAGCTAGAAAGAGAGACAATGACCTTCAGCTCATATTTCACAGGCTGCCCAAATCACACCTCATCCCCTAAAGTACAAAGAGTTGCCACTATCACGTGTCCCCTAAGCAACCACATTGTCACACACAACAGGTGTTGTGAGAAGAGAGCTGAGGGTGATATTAAGGAGGGGTCAGAGGCCCCAGTGGGCGGCAACGGAAAAAGACAAGTGGGATATAAAGCAACTCTCTTTGTGGAAAGAGAATGAAACTTGAGAAAACTGAAAAACTATTATCTTTGCCTCAATAAAAGAACGCCCAGGGGCTTCCCTGGTGGCGCAGTGGTTGAGAATCTGCCTGCCAATGCAGGGGACACGGGTTCGAGCCCTGGTCCAGGAAGATCCCACATGCCGCGGAGCAACTAGGCCCGTGAGCCACAACTACTGAGCCTGCGCGTCCGGAGCCTGTGCTCCGCAACGAGAGGCCGCAATAGTGAGAGGCCCGCGCACCGCGATGAAGAGTGGCCCCCGCTCGCCGCAACTAGAGAAAGCCCTCGCACAGAAACGAAGACCCAACACAGCTAAAAATAAATTAGTAAATAATTAATTAAAAAAAAAAAACACCCAGATTGCCATATATCTCCACTTATTGAGGGGAGTGGGAATCTACTGTGCATGTAGCTGAAATTCAAAAGAAGTCAATTTCCATAGAAAATTCCCAATTTCTAATCCAGTTAGAATATTGTTGAGATGTTAATTCCAACACTACAAAGGAGTTCTAGTCGTTGGGTATCTTTATGTTTATAAGTAGTCCTCTAAGCCCAAGGAGGGGGTTTAACCACTGCATACCGCTTATCTGGGGCGTGAGAGCCTGCCCTGGGTCCTGTAAGCCAGCCCGGCCCACTGGCAGAACAAACACAATCTGGCCTGTGCAGCTGAATTATAAACAATTACAGTTGTTTAGGACAATCGCCCTCAAACACCATTTGCCTGATCTCAGCACGCCTGGATCTTGATCCTACCTAGGCACCACCTCCAGAACACTGCATCTACATCCCTTTTTAGGGCAACCTCTTTAGCCGCCTGTTTTGACAAGGTCTCACTGATCCCGGATCCTCAGTTTTCTCCCCCCACCCCCCGGCTTTCCCTGGGCAACACAGCCCTTGTCCCGTGGGACATGCCATGGGGCTGGTATCCTGAATGAGCCAACCCTAGTGGCCCTGTGAGTTCAGGGACTCAGACACTGGGAGCCATGTACAAGCCACCTAACAGAAATGGCATCACTTATCAGAGTCGCATTTGGGCCATAATGAGGTCTGAATTAGGCTGGCTGATAAAGGTAGGCCAAACTCCCCCCTCTGCTGTTATCTACTTCAACTCATTTACTTGGGGCTTGTGGGGACCCCGAGAGAATGCACAATTCCTGGGCACCATTGGGGTTCAAACACAAGAACACATCTAATGGAAAGGGAAGGGAGAAGGGGAGGCAACCTGAGTCAGTTTGCATGGAGGGAAGGCAGGCCACCTGAGAAAGTCCTCACCATGAGGGAAAGAGTCTGGAGTGTGAACCGGACCCAGCATCAGGCCCTGAAATCCAAGGGAAGTCATGGTTCTGGCTGAAGCTGGTGGCAGATATCTGAATGCTCCCATCTCAGCTCTGGAATGTATTTCATTGAAAGGGGGAGGGGATGGAGGAAAACTTTGCAAACAAACTTTTATGGAGTTGGTGGGGAGGTGAGTATCAGAGGGAATGGGACTTTATTCTTACTCACCTGCTAGTAAAGCGTGGGAATCTGTCGGTTACAACAGCACCAAATATCCTAGTTTCCTTTTAAGGCTGTCAGGAGATATCTGATCTGCCAGAACCAGCCCTGCTACCCTTTCTCTGACCCAGCGATCAGAGGCCAGAAATGTGGTACCATCAAGCTTCGGAGCCTCCATGGTTACAGAGAAGTGGGCTCTCCCTGTGCAGAGGCATAGGAAGCAGTTCATAACCACCATGTCCGCTCAGGTCCTTCACCCCATCATGAAAGCCATGTCTGCTATCCAAAGCCATCCCTTGCTCTAGCAAAGAAGACAGGAAGCCTTTACTCTATTTGTATATCCAGTGTGAGCCTTGGCATCCGCATTCAAATGCTGTCTTTACTGTACTCTGCCCTCCTCCAGCCAGAGAGGATGACAAGCACAGCCTACCATGGGGATCTTTTCATGTTTCTAATCATCCCAGACATGCCTCTGGTTTTCCTCCCTGGCCCTCCAAGCTTACGATCTGTTTCCTTCTGTGGTGAAGTTGGATAAATCCCGCAGCCTGGTGTGGAGAGCCGTGAGTCATGAGTCTCTGCTGCTTCGCCCATAAGTCCCAAACAGCCCAGTGGGATACAACTCTGACCGCCCTACCCCCCAGTGTTCTTCATCCACAACTGGTGCCTTGAGGAATATGTCTGTGGGAAGCAAGAGAAGTTTCAAATACAGTGGAACAGAGTCATTGATGTTTTTTTCTTTCTGTGCCGGACTGCAAGAGAGTCCCAAAGGCTGGTTGACTCCCCAATTAAGTAGGCACAGAGAGAGACCTGAGTCCAACTGCTGAGCCATTTTAATCTGTTTTAGATCTGGTTTGCTCAGGATATGGAAAGGAACAAGGTTCCCAGTGGAGCTATCATGTAGCCAAGGTCTAGAAGTACTTTTTTGGCGGTACACGGGCCTCTCACTGTTGTGGCCTCTCCCGTTGCGGAGCACAGGCTCCGGACGCGCAGGCTCAGCGGCCATGGCTCACAGGCCCAGCCACTCCGCGGCATGTGGGATCCTCCCAGACCGGGGCACAAACCCGTGTCCCCTGCATCGGCAGGTGGACTCTCAACCACTGTGCCACCAGGGAAGCCCTAGAAGTATTTTTTTAATACATGAAATTTAGAAAGAATTTGAGTATTTTATGCTGGAGAGATAGATGGTTGAGTGAAATGGTTGGGGAAAGGAAACATTCAGTTCAAGTGATAGCAAAGGACATTTAAGTGATCTAAATATTTGTCAAGCTGACTCACTACGTCCACTCTCACCTGCTTGAAATCGATATGTTCAAGTCAAACACAGTCGTCTGCATCTGAGTATGGAGAAAGAAGTGAAACCTGAACTGGCAGCTGGGAAGGGAGAGAAGAATCAGACAGAGAGGCAGGACAGGGAAGCTTTTTCCACTCAGTGAGACACCTAAAACAAGTTGTTAATCCCCCTAGAGTTAGCTTTTAAATTCTGTGATCCAATGGCAAGCTTTGGTTCATCGAGACATCATGAAAAACGGTTAAATACTGATGACAGTGTATGCATTTTTGGGAAAAATGTAAGAACGTGTCTGTTAGAACAAATGCTTTCTCTTTTTGCTTAACCTTGAATTTCTCAGGATGCAGACGTACTACTCTGCACAGAAGGAATGGACAAGGCCGAGCATGCTGTTTTCCTCACTTTTTAAGGCGTTCCCTTAAGACACCTGTGTCAAGCCCTTTTCATTCTGAGTCATTTGAGTTCTATTCCAAAACCAAAAAAGAGCCCTTTGATTTAACATTGTTTTTCACCAGATGCCTGCAAGTTGGGAGCTGTCTGGTGCTAAAAGTACTCCTGATGCTTGCCACCTTCTGAGGTGGGTTCACAGAGGCGTTACCACCTCATTAGGCCCTGCCCTGAGTGCAACATGGAAGTAGGTGCTATCCCAGGGAGAGTGAAGGGTTGGAGATCCACTGGCCACAGATGAGTCTGCACAGCTGTGTGGACAACAGTGTACCCAGGGGCCAATTTCTGCCACCCCTCAGTCACTGCCACTGTGCAACCGAGGACACGTTGGATCTTGTGACCAACTCTGTGCTTGTAGACAGATGGAAAGGACTCATACAGGCTCTTTATGATCTCCTCTGGAAAGGGGCTCACGAGCAGTGACCACTTCTGTTGTCATCCTTAATGCGGTAGAGGGATTACAAAAATGCCCCCAGTCCTTGCCCTCTCCCTGTGGCCTCACCTTTGCAACGTGAATTTGCATTTCCTCCTGTTGATAAGTGAAGTTAGTTTCCCCACCCTTTCAACCTGGGCTGGCTCTATGACGCACTTTGACCAACAGAATGTGGGGTAAGTGATGATGTGCCAGTTCCAAGCCTCAGCGTGGACAGGCACTGAGCACTTGCGCACTCTCCTGAACTCTATGACTACATGAACAAGCTGGGACTGCTGAATGAAAGAGCCGCACAGCCCAGTCCCACGGTCACCCTTGCTGACAGACAAACAACTGCCAGACTTGTGAGAAAGTGAGGCCTTCCTAGACCAAGCGGCCCTCGGCCAACCTGCTGGCTGACCGCAGATGCATGAGTGAGCCAAACCAAGATCAGCCAAACTTGGCCCTAGTCAGCAGAACTGCCCAGCTGACCTGTAGACGTGTGAGCAACAATAAATGCTTGTAGTTTTAAGTCACTAAGTTTTGGGGTGACTTGTTATACAGCAATAGTCAGCTCATGTACTTATTCATCTAAGGGAGAGGGCATGTGCATGACAGGGTGGTTCAACTCTACCCTTCATGCATTCACATACTCATTTATTCTACAGATATTGGTTAAACTCCTACAGAAATCAGGTACCATTCCAAGTTCTGGGGACACAATGTCCCTGCTCTCTTAGAGTCTGCATTCCAATGGGTGAAGACCAACTACAAATAAATAAATAAATGAGCAAATAAATAAAAATATCAGCCAGTAGTAAGCAATATACAGACTATTTGAAAGGGTATATGATAAAGAGTAACTATGTGGTTACCTTAGGTTGGTTTATGGCCAGGGAAGTCTCATTGCAGAAACATTTAGATTGAGATCTGAACACCAGTATGGAGTGAGCCATGTGAAGATGGGGGGAACAGCACTCTAAGCAGAGGGAAGAGCAAGTGCAAAAGCCCTGAGGCTGGAATATGGGGTGTCTCGAGAACAGCGAGAAGACTGTGTATCTAGAGCACAATGGGAAAGGGAAGGCGGGTGGGTGGGGGCAAAGAACAGAGCATGTAGGGCTTTTAAGCCAGGAAAAAGAATTTGGATTTTATGCTAAATGCACGAAGCAAACCATCATCGTTTTTTAAATCAAGAGAGAGCAACACAATTTGATTAATGTTTAAATGAATCCCTCTGGCTGATGGGCATAGAGTGGTTATTAAGGAGCAGAAGTGGAAGAAGGGAATCAGTTAAGAAGTTCCTGCAGTAATTTAGCCTGAGCCAGAGTTATAGTAATGGAGATTAAGAGAAGTATGTTTTAGGGGAAGAAGTGACAGGACTTGGGATGAATTGGATGTGGGAGATAAAGGAGAGAGAGGAATCAAGGGTAACGTCTGGATCTTTGTTCGGTAATTAAATGAGCTGAAATGCAAGAGGCTAGGGGAGGGCAGGCTTGAGGGTCAGGCAACTCGAGTCTGAGACGTCTACTAGGACAGGAGAGAGACCAAGCATGTGAGGGCCACGTGGGCCTGGAGTCCTGGGGAGGGGTCAGCACTGGAGAAGTAGGTTGAGGGTCAATAGCATGAAGATGATATAAGCCTTGGGTTGCATGAGTTCACCTGAGGACAGTGATTAGAAGAGACAGGAGCCCAGGACAGAGACCTGGGACAGGCCAACATTTACGGGTTGAGCAATTGAGAAGAAGCCAACAAAGGAAGATGAGAAGGAACAACCAGCAAAGGCAGGGGCAGATGAGAAGGTACATATAGTATCACCAAAACCAAGAGGGTAGTATGGGCAAGAAGAGATTGTGGTCAATAGTGTTGAATGCTCCTGACTGATACAGAGAGCAGACACCTTCCTGCAACCTTGAATGTGGCAAACATTCAAATACCTTTTTCCCCTTTCAGGACAATAACACATCCCAGAACATAAAATGGATTGTAAAATTATTTTCTGGGCTCTCTGTCTCTGCAGGCTTCTGCTACTGGATAACTGAGATTACTTAAAACCAATTACCCCCATTTTTCCTAATCGCTGTGCTCCTACATTCAGTTATTCCCGAAACTCCGCCACTCTCCATAGGCCTGGAAATATAATGGTCCAGCAGGTTAGTTCATATAGATTCTCTGGAAACTCTAAGCTTCATGCGAACAAAGTTGGCATCTGTCTTGTTCACACTATATCCCAGCCTAGTACTGTACCCATCCACAAATAAATTCAAACGTTGAGTACATGAAGGAATGTCAAATCCCATTTGGTCTCCTACCATCACTGCTGCTGCACTTGGCTTCTTCTGGTAACCATGCTGTCCCTACCATCTCCCCCTGTGGACAGATATAAGGCTTTTTTTCAACATTCCCCAAAGAGGTTTCTAAAGTCTGGGATCCTATCTTGCTTTTCAGTCTTCATAGGGTAGGATGTTGCAGCTGAGGCCAGGTCCCCAGTACCATTGCTGACTTCTCTGATGTGGACTTCTCATTGGCTGGTGGGACTTTCCTGGTGGCCTGCCCATCCCCATAGCTGGGACAAGTCATACCCTTAACTATCAATATGTTTAAGGGTCTCATCTCCCCAGGACCTTGCCTTTAAGATTTGTTAACTGTTTTTTTGCTGTGTAATTTTTCAGCTGCTTTGTAGTCAGTTCACACACATGCAAGGTCTGTAGGGCTGGATGCTAAGATGAGTCTGTGTCAGCTTGACCCAAAATGTTGTCTAAAAGTCAAGGTTAAAATACCTGGCACTGATATCTGGGAACATCCACATGACCTCTTGACCCCTGAAAGTGCATTACTTTTTGCCTCCAACTCTGACCTGGATGCTTATGCGTGAATTAGTATCAAAGTTTACACTTCCAGTAGTTCGTTTGGACCCTCTCTCAAAGGAGGGCATTCAGTAAACATTCCAACCAAACCTAGAACAACTTACCTGCTAATTCCAGTGCAATTCTGGTTTCTGGGACGGTCAGGTGTTAGGAGGCAGAGCACTAAAAAGTTAACCTCATGTGACCTGAGCAAAAGGTCATCCTTTTCACCTTTAAAATAATTTCACCTTTAATCATGAGGGGTTTTTTCAACGTTCAAAGGCTTTAGTAATTATTTGGGGCTTAACCCTGTAACTCTTCTACTACCACCTTCTACTGTAAGGAGCTCATATTTCTTTGGCCCGTGAGAGGAAATTACCAGAGAAGCAAAATCAGATTTTAGCTGAAGTCAAGACACATATTAAATCTGATGCTTCACAGCTGAATACAAGCCCCTCCACCTCCAACAGGCTTCTCCTGTTGGGCAGACACTTAATAAATGCTTTTGATGAAGGTCCTTCTGTCTTAAAAGGAAATTAGATTGTTCTGACACTATCTCCCCATCACTAAACTGTCGGTTATTATCCAGCAGCCTGTGATCCTCTGGGTGTTTGCAAATTGATTGTTTAATGGTTTGCATTCCTCTATGTCCACATTTCCAGGGTCAGCAGCCACATCCGCGATTCCCAGTGTAGGTGATGTGTTTGTCCTTGGCTGGTCTTTGGGCATTTCACTGAATACACACACACACACACACACACACACACACACACACACACACACACACACAAAGTTTTGTTTCAGAACAATTTCCCAAGCTCTTCATTTATTCCCTTCTTTGTAGTTATTGAGTACTGAACATGTATGGACTAGCATTGGGCTAATTAATGGCTAGGGATACACTGGGATGCAAGACAGTGTAGATTCATGTCCTCATGGAGCTTAAAATCGAGTGATTGTAATTTCATATCATAGTTAAGACTGTGGATAAAATAAACAGGTACTACGATGGAGAATAAATGGGAAGGCCACTGAATAGGAAAAATTTAAGCTGAGATTTAAATAAAATGGGAAAGGGTAGCCTTAAAAAGTAGGTGGAAGGAAGTGATGAACGCAAAGGTCCCAGGGTGAGAGTTTCATTTGGTCCAGGACCTAATGGAGGGCAAAGGGGAGTGACCTTTGGGAAGAGGGTGACAGGAGGGAGAGGGGCTGTGACAGCATCAGGAGCCTTACAGGTAGGGCAAACATACATCCCAGTTTGCCAAGAAGAGTCCTGGTTTAGACCTTTGCCCCTGTGTAATTATTGATAAGGCCTCCTTTGCCTCTCCAAAGTGTCCTGGTTTGCACAGTAAATTCTATGGTCACCCTACCTAAAGGCATGTCAAAGAGTTGGGACTTTATAATATGTAAGATATGAAATCATTGAAGGGTATTAAGCAGAAGTATAATACGACTGGATTTATGTTTCCAGATTGTTCCACCTTGAGTCTGAAGGGGGTCAGCTGTGGAAGTGAACTATACTAAGGCTATTTATTATAGGGGCCCAGGAAAAGCAGATGGTCAACAGAGCATCACGTTTAGAAAATATTTTATGTTAAGCAACATTCTATCATCTTCTCTCTTTTCAAGCCCCTGCTGTTGCCTCCAGTAGATTAGACACTGTGGTGCTCTGTGGAGACTCCCCACCCCTTTAGAACTGAGCCACTCAGTCCCCCAGCTGCCAAAAGTGGTAGCTGTAGGTGGTTCACAGCTGGATGCCTCCCCAGGGATTGCTGAAGGGAGCTGCCTTGCTCAAAGATGCACCCCTTCCCTGGGGCAGAACACATCTCTCTAATTGGTCAATATAGAGGTACAAAGGCCCCATCCCCTTGCGTCAATTTAGGATATCTCTGAAGGGCCATCCCAGCTCTAGGCCTCTGTTGCAGCTGCATCACAATTCAATTTCTTCTCCACCCCATCCTTCTTCCTTCACACCTCCACAGGGGTTGTTTCCCAGACCACTCCCCCCCGAAATCACCTGTATAAAGACATGCACTACAGAGTCTATTGCCTGGGTAACCTGACACACAATTCCAATGTTAGCACAACTCTCCATTAAAACGCGTCTTTGGCATTATCTATCCTGGCATCTCCACATCTAATCAGGAGATAGAGCTTCCCCTCTGCTTTTCTGTTGGGTATACAAAGGATCTTTTCCTATTGTCTTTTATGTCCTTTGTAAATTGAATCACCTCGTTTGTTTTGACCTGGATAATTTTATCCATAAATGGTTGCATTGGTTCACGACACTGGTTCTCTGTAAGCTGGCACCCTTCCCGCTTTTCATTGCATTCCAAGTGGTTATTTCAGATCTTGTAAAATAATAGCTCGTCTTTAAACACCTTGAGTTTTGATTACCTACATTTAGTTTCTTATTTTGGTACGTGAATTATTTCCTTAGAGAATGTAAAGATGTCATAAATTCCCCCTTTATTTCTTTTATTCATGAGATTATTCCTAGCACTTCTATATAGTAATTTGAAATTTATTGAAATAAGTTACAATGGGACCCCATTCTTTATAGCTTGTTATCACCAAGAATGCAATATATCATGGATTAAATCGTGCTCTCCCAACACATAACTACAATAGCAAAAGATGGATGCTGGGTCATTAAGATATAACAGGAGAGAGAGTTGGTAATCTTTGTAAAGTAACCCATCAAGTCTTCACTCCCTTACAGGCGTAAGAGGGATAAATGAGCGTGGAGGTGATAGGATGGGGACCCAGAAGCAGGAGGAGAATGTTCACACACTTGTAGCACTGGGGCTGACCTATGCATCCTGGGGAAGTCTGCTGACTGATTTCCAGCCACCTAGCCACATGAAGTCTCCCTGTTGTCACCTCTGCTCATAGTAAAGGGCACATGGAAGAGGGAAAGAGTCCTACATAGACTTGCATACTCTAATTCTCTCATTCAGTCATTCAACAAATATTTTTGAACACCTACTATGGTGCTATGCCTGGGTAGGACTGTACTAGGCAAAGAGCATCTTGGAAAACCATTTGTGTCCCCTCCACCACCACCAATCATGACTTACATTATTCCTCTTGGTATTGAATCTCAAAACAGGATAGTAAGAATATTCCACTGTTTTTTTCCCTTTTAAAAATGTTCCTTTCATTAAAATTTAAAACTTCTATTTTAAGTCATCTGCTCTGAGCATACCTTCTATTGTGGAAATCTTTACTCCTTCTATTAATTTTTCCGGCTATAGAAAGATTAGGTCAAAAAGGGTATCTTCCTTAGTTGACCCAGAACTAAACATTGTTCTTAATACTTTTCAATAGCTTGCTTGCACCCTTATTCCTAAAATATTGGCTATATTACGTACATATCATCTCCAGTTTGTGTCATAGTAGAAAGTATGTGGAAACCACTTAGAACTTCAGCTCTGTAATTTATGAGCTGTTGGATTGGTCTCCTTATTTAGTCTCTCAGAGCCTCAGTCTCCCCACCTGTCAAATGGGGACAATACCTAACTTAAAGGATTTTATGAGGATCAAAATGAATACTGGTGGTAAAGGCTTGAACCTCGCCTGACACATTCTAACTGCGGGTTCCTCTCACTTTTCATGCTCAGAAAGTCTTTGTTCGTTCACTTGACAGATACACACTGATGCTTAAATTGGGCAAGGCACTGCTTCAGGCCCTAAGGATACAAACTGAATAAGCAGGACAATGTACCTGGTGGTATGCAGGTTCTATTCTATGTAGACAGACAGTGAATAGATAAAAAGAGAGCAGGCAGTGATAAGTGCTAGGATTAAAATCAATCAGAAAAATATAATAGGATGTAACTGGATATGGATAGGATCGATAGAAAATAATTATAATATATAAAAATATATAAACAAAAAATATATAAACAATAATAATTTATTTTGAGTAGTCAGAGGGCCTCTCTGGGGAAGTAAAATCTGAGCTGAGACCTAAATGACAAGAAGGAGTTAAGCCAACTGAACATCTGAAAGAAGAGCTTTCTAGAAAGAGGGAATAGCTAGGAGAGCCCTAAAGCAGGAACGGAGTTAGAGGGCTTTATACAAGGAGCGGGAGCGTGGTGGGCAGACGCCCATCCATTGTAGGCCATTTGGTCAGAGTAAAGAGCTTTTTTTTTTCTTCAGTGCCACGTGGAGCTGTGGAGAATTTAAAGCAAAGGGGGGAAGCAAGATCTGACTTAGCTGACTCTGAACACCAACAGGAAGGATAGTTGTGACAGAAAGAGTAGAGGGAGAGAGATCATTTAGAAGGCTATTATAGTAATCCAGGTGAGAGATGCTGATGGCCTGGACTGCCATGGGGGCCACAGGTTGGTGAGAACTAAACAGATGCTGGAGAGATCTTAGAGGAAGAGTCAACTTGGCAAGATAGGTGAAGGAGGTACAAACTACTAGGTATAAAATAAATAAGTGACAAGGATGTAATGTACAACACAGGGAATACAGCCAATATTTTATAATAACTTTATATGAAGTATAATCTATATAACTCACTATAAAAAAAAAATCACTTGGTTGTACACCTGCAACTAATATTGTAAGTCAACTATACTTCAATAAAAAAAAGAAGAGTCAACAGGACTTGCAGCTGTATTGACAAAAGGTGGGAAGTGAGGAAAAGCAAGTGATTTCAGGGAGGACTACAAGGATTTGACTTGAACCACAGAGGTGTCATTTCCTGAGAAAAAACAAAAGAAGGAGCATACTTCTGGGAGAAAATCAGGATTTCAGTTCTAGAGAATAAAAGTTTGAGATGCCCATTAAACATCTAAGTGAATATGACAAGAAGACAACATATAATTAAATATATGAGCATGGATTTCAGGGGAGGGATCAGGGCTGAAGATACAGAGAGATAAATTTGAGAGACATCAGCCTAATAATGCTACTTAAAACCACAGAACTGGATGAGATTCTCAGAAGAGAGGGTGTAGATGGGGAAGAAAAGGGGTGAAAGTGCAAACAAGCAGAGGATTTTAAGGGGGAAAGGCCAGTATAGAAAAAACAAGAGAGTATAAAATTACAAAAGCCAAGAAAGTATTAAGCAATGAGGGTATGATTCACAATTTTTATAGCCACTGGGCTTGCTTTACAAATACTCCATTAACAGCAAACGACATTAAGCCCAGTCACCACCCCGTCAACCCCAAGAGCCATTTCAGTGTTCACTTCTCAAATATCTCAGTGTTATGGGTTGAATTGTGTCAACACAGTAAGTTATGTTGCAGCCTTAACCCCCAGCATCTCAGAATGTGACCTAATTTCGATATAGGATCTTTACTGAGATAATAGAGTGAAAATGAGGCCGTTAAGGTGGATCCTAATATGACCAGTGTCCTTACAAAAAGAGAGTACAGACACACACACACACACACACACACACACACAGGGAGGATGCCATGTGAAAATGAAGACAGAGATTGGGGTGATGGAGCAGAATCCAAGGAACACCAAAGCTGGCCAGCAAAGCACCAGAAGCTAGGAGAGAGGCATGGACAGATTCTCCTTCACAGCCTTCAGAAGGAACCAACATCTTGACTTCAGACTTTTAGTCTCCAGAACTCTGGGACAATAAATTTCTGTTAAGCCACCCAGTTTGTGGTACTTTCGTTAGATGGCCCTAGCAAACTAATACTGTCATTATGCCAGAAGGGCAACCATAGGTCTGCAATACTCTCGTAGCTGAGGTCTCCTTTCCCCATATGCAAAGAACAAAATAGACTTTGGGACAGTGTTAGCTACTGTGGGACACATCCATGGCCTTTGTTCTCAGTGTTTGAAAATGAAACTTTGCTGCCAACACTTGTAAAAACTCTTGGAACAAAATCACCCACGGTGAGCACTGTCAGATAGTGGGTTGATGGTACAGGAATCCCACTTTTGCCAAGAAGTAAAGGAGAGAAGGCTGCAATATTCAGGGAATAAATGAAATAATATGATGGAATGAAACAAAAACCAAGCATGTTTATTCAATATAAAGTAGTAAGGAGAGCTTTCCATAAAGGAAAGCATGGCCCATGTGGCATTCAGACCCAGAAGTAACCCTAAGGGAGGGAAGGTGCAGGCTGCTCTCCTCCCCATTTGCCCAAATTAGAGATGGCTTGTTTTGACAATGTACACTCTTTGAAAAGCTCCTCTTTCACTCTGCCTATTTCTGTTCCCACAAGGCACACACTTGGTTTCTATTTTTATCCTAAATTTATAAAGTTCAAAAGAAAACGTGACTCGTTTTTACATTTAAAATTTGGAAAGTACCCTTAAGGTGTTACAGTTAAGCTGTTTTTGATCATAAGGAGCAGATATTCACAAATGTGTTCAACTCAGATGGAGTCTGGGGGGATGGCGACTGCTGTCAGGACCCGCGTGAGGCAGTACGAGAGACCTTCAGTAGAAACCAAGAACTTTGATAGTAAAAATAGATCACACTTACATAGTGTTCCAGGCACCCTGATAAGTACTTTACGTGTGTTAACTTATTTGTTTCTCACTATAGCCCTATCAGGTAGATACTGCACTTATACCCACTTTACAGATGAAGAAACTAAGGTACAAGGAGATTAAGTACCTTGCCCAAAGTTACAAAGCTAGTAAGTGATGAGCCAGGATTTGAACCAAGATGAGTTGGCTCCTTTGAGGACTAGTCTATGCTATCCCATGGGAACCTGAGTGGAACTGAAGTAGATTAGGGATTCTCCCTCTCGTCGTCCTTCTCTCCACCTTTCTTGTATTCTCCTTCTCCCGGTCCTGCTCTTCCTCACCCTTCTCTTTCCACCCTTCTCCCTCCACCTCTCTCTTTTTCAGCATTTCTGTTCCCCCTCCGTGTGTCTACTCCATTCTCTTTTGGCCCCTGACTATCGTACTTTTTCTGTATGCTCTGTGTCTCCTTTCTCTACCCAATAGATTCTACTTACTCCTAGTTTCTGCTTCCGTACACCTTCAGCCTGGACATGGCCTGTTGTGGCTATACTAACCTCCCACTGCTCACTCTATCACTGAGATTTCTTGAGTTCAGAATCTCAGTGGACAAAATCCAATTGGGTCACTCCGTTAGGCGCCCCCCGATCTCATCGCCTGCAACTATGTGTTGAGTCATAAGGAACTAATCATGGCGGCCACGTAGGGCCAGGCCCAGGGCAGCCACTGAGAATGATGCCTGCTAAGAAGACTGTCACCTTTGTTTTTGTCAGAAAAACCGCCTACTGATGAATTCTGTCACAGATAAGCCTGCCAGTCCAACCTCTACCCCGCCCTGGCCCGTGCCTGAGCACTGATGTCCCTGGTGTAATAATGCCCATGCGCTGTGTGTCTCTGTGTGACGGCAATAGCTGATTGCCAGGGAATAAATGAGAACCTTGTCTGGCTCCTCCAAGAGAAGACAAATGGGCTGGAGTTGCAAGGCATATGTGATCAAAGGGGGAACCCAGGCATCTGGAGGCAAGAGACAGTGAACCATATCATTTCATGCGGAAACTCAGCAGAGACCAGCCTCTTCAATAAACCAGAGTTCTCCGTCTGTGTTGGGGGTAAAAGCTGGAAACTAGAAAAGAGAAGCTGGCTGGGTAAAGAGACAAAAGGAACTCAGCCTAAGCCAGGGGTAAGCCCCTATTTGAACTAGGAAGAGAATCCTGATTTCTCTGGGAGAAAAGAGAAGAGATGCTGAGCTACAAGGAGGCTGGGCTCACGGAACCAGACTAAGACATCTTAGAGTCATTAGAGCACGTGGAATCTCTCTATCAGGCTTGTGCAGTCACTGAACAATGAAATAGGCTCTGCAATATTTATCTGCACTTGCTCACCTGAATATATAAAGGAGTTTAAAAAGCAAGTCTGCTAGCAATTTTTTTTTTCTGACTCTATTCCAGAAAAGTACTTTAAATGATACGTTACTATGTTTCCACATATCTTTTAACAGCAGATTTGTTACAGTGCTGGACAAGTGTTAGTATCCTAGTGTTCCCAGCCTTTCAAGATCACTCAGCCTTCCTTCTAGAAATGTTGCTCTCTTCTTTGATACGGTAGATTGACTGAAAACAGGTTTTCCATATACTTAGAGAATAAAAATATTTTTTGCATTAAAAATAGAATCACGGGCTTCCCTGGTGGCGCAGTGGTTGAGAGTCTGCCTGCTGATGCAGGGGACACAGGTTCGTGCCCTGGTCCGGGAAGATCCCACATGCCGCGGAGCGGCTGGGCCCGTGAGCCATGGCCGCTGAGCCTGCGCATCCGGAGCCTGTGCTCCGCAACGGGAGAGACCACAACAGTGAGAGGCCCGCGTACCGCAAAAAAAAAAAAAAAAAAAAAGAATCACAACAGACACATAGACCGATATTTAAACAAAGGATACACCAAATCTCATATGCTGACACTAATCCATTTTTCAATATTTTCAGAAATACCTAACAAACAATCCCACCACTAAATCGGAATTTGTGGAACTAGCATAATACGTTGATGACTAACCTTGTCAACTTATTTTTTAAATAACCTTCATCGTGTATGTCATGTTAGTAAAGGGTTCCCCTCTCCCATGCGTGAAGTTCCAGAATGAAAGTGGGTTGTTGCCATGGCAACAGAATACAAGGCAGAGAACTTCAGAGAAGGGGGAGGTCTCTATACCCAAGGCCACAGCTACAAGAAAACCCTGGGCCCCAGAGTGGTGGCAGCAAAGAGAAGCAACTTGCTATGACTTCACACAGCCAGATGGCCCGCGGTTGACACAGAGTTCCCCCAACTGCTAATTATTTGCATAACTCTGGATCTTTCATTCAGGAAAATAAAGACTTTACAAGTATGCATTGATATACTTATCAAACAGTTTTTCTCTTTGAACAGCCTAGTATTAGAAACTTTCTCCAAACACCTAGCATAGTACCTTACACATAGGAGCTACTTAAGAAGTGTGTGCTTAGCTATGTACTGGATCCCTTCTTGAAGCAGGTATTGCTTAGGACACAGATATGAAAAAGACAAGTTCCTTCTCCTCAGAGAGCTCACTGTTCAGGGCGTAGACAAGCATATATCAAGATCCATATAACATTACATGTCAGCTTAATGCTATAGCCTTGCCCAGATTCTCAGAGGGGGAGAATCCAGAAGACAGGCACACCCCAGAGGAGAAAGAGGGGAAGGGGGGAAAGGGGGACAGGGTGTGTGCCACACGATCTGACTTCTGAAGGGTGAATAAGGAGTTATGGGCGCTCCTTGTCTGTCTGTCTGTTTTTGTCTGCTTGCTTTGAGATAGTCCTGGCAGAGAGGGCAGCAAGGGTAAAAGTTCAAAGGTAAATAGCAGCACTGTCCATGGCGGGAAAGGACATGCAGTTTGCTTTTGCTGAACAAGACTCTGTAAGGCAGGGAATGATGGGAGCTGAAGCTGGAGAATCAGGCGGCTACGGTGTGAACACAGCATGGAAGTCCCTCCCCGGGAGGACCTGGACTGTATCTACTGGGCAGTGTAGGCTCCAAGAAGCCAAAGCCTTCTTTCCAGAATTACTCTCAGCAGCAGTATAGAGAATTGCTTAACAGATAACAACTAGAGTCAAGAGGACCACTTCCAAGGCTGCTCCAGACATCCAGGCAAGAAACAATAAGATCCTGAATCAAAATGGGGTGTTAGGGATGGAAAGGGTGAGGACAGATTCTACAAACATTTAGTAACCAAAATCACATAGCTCCTCAGCATGATTCGCCTCCCCAAATCCCTGAGACTCAAATCTTCATTCTCCTCTCTATACCAATTTTAACACTAAGAAAAACCTGGGCAAGGAAGGATAAGATTGTCAGCAACTGAAGCTCCTTCAACAGTACATAGCTTATACCATCACTGAACCACTTAAAATGATCGTAGTCGCTTTAAAACCTACTGGTTGGGGCTTCCCTGGTGGCGCAGTGGTTGAGAGTCCGCCTGCCGATATAGGGAACGCGGGTTCGTGCCCCGGTCTGGGAAGATCCCACATGCCGCGGAGCGGCTGGGCCCGTGAGCCATAGCCACTGAGCCTGCGTGTCCGGAGCCTGTGCTCCGCGACGGGAGAGGCCACAACAGTGAGAGGCCCGCGTCCCGCAAAAAAAAAAAAAAAAAAAACCCTATTGGCTGAGTTGATAAACAGGCAAAATTATTTCTTTCTTGGATTTATTCCAGTACACTGTTTCCCATCATTATTGGTCATGGGGTTCAGAAAAAGAAGGGAGATTTTTAGAAAGATTCTGAACAATATATCATTGCCAACTCAGAGTGGCAGGCAAAACAAAACTGATAATGCTTCGTACTGAGATAGGATCGTTCCTCTGAGGCTCTCCTGGTTTCACAGTGAATATTAATTTTTAGAGCATTCCTATAAAGTAGACAAGTGGCAAAAGGGGTTGGCTTCATTTCAGTGGGGGGAGAAAAAAAGACACTAGTGCCTGGAGAGATGAACTGACTTATCAGAGGTAAGGCTGGTTGGAGACAAGCCTGAGGGCAGACTTTGGGCTTCTTGGTTTCTTCCCCTGCTTTAATCATCTAGACCCATCCTTAATTAGGTTATAGAATTTAACACAGATCTGTCCAGATCTCACCTGAAAAGAGGAAGCGAAGACCTGGGTAATTTTCCAGATAATTTCTTTAAAAGAAAAAAGCAAACCCTCTTTCCTCCAAATTATTTATAATTGATGCAATACAGGAAGTCTCGCTGCTTTTTAATGAGTTCCCAAACGCAAATTCTGCCATTTAATTTTTTGGAAAACTGCATTTGCCTAAAATATCTCAGTAATTCTAGTGGAAAGGGAGGTTTTGCCTCAGTTATGAAAATGACCTCGATTTACTTCTTGGTGTAGCTATGGGAGAGGTGGGCCCTGCATGGTATGTATGCCATAGGGTCCAAGCCCTTCAGCTGTGGCCAGGGGTACATGGATCCCCTTCGGTGCTGAAACGGGGATGGAGGGAAAACCCCACGCTCCCATTCAACACTATGATCCTTTCTGTTTTCCATGAGAAAAATGTGGGTGTTCCTCATTTACTCAGACTGCAATAGACACCACCTGCTTTGTTTCATTTGTATGCAGGTGAAAATATAGGACTTAGACTAAGAATTGGAAGAAATGATTTAGTTCTTAAAGGGTCAGCCTTGGACTCAATTTATTTTTTAATGTATTTATCTGATGGGTAAATTGAGCTAGCAGTGATAAAGCATGGAAATGACTGCATTCCCTGTTTTTTTTTTTTTGTTTTTTGTGGGTTTTTTTGCCAAAGCACATGTCCCATTTCTTTGTCTGACTCTAGTCCCTGTTATCTGCCACGCTGCTTTTGTCTTTCCCTCATTCAGCCACTCTTCCCTTACTCCTGTCTTCTAGTATCTCTCGGGAAGAGTCACATGCCCCTGGATGCTTTACTTCAGTGAAAACCTTTGATTACAGTGTGGTTCATGGGCAACAGTTCAGGTGAAAAGAAGGAGTCCTATCCTGCAAGCTATTCTGGGGGCAGGCCATGAATCTACAGGGGGATCCCAACAGTTCGTCTTTTTACTGGGGCTCGTAGACAAAAGCTTCAGACCTTAAGGACGAGCAGTGGGCTGTCCTGCTGCTTCCAGCAGTCAGAGAGCCAAGAACAAAAGATGCTCACCAGGCCACCTCGGTACCCAGCTGGAGCCGCTGGGTGTCTGACACACGCTTCTCCCCTGAGCATACACTCACCGCCCCCCTGCCCAGCTCCCTGCACCCACACCCAGCATGGAGTTCTCTCTTCTGCGTTACACATCGTCCAAAAGGAGGGCCCCTCTCTGAGATTGTATCACTTCATTTTACACCCTAAACAATTAGACAAGATTTCCCAAAATGTAAGAGCAGTCAGCAGACTCTATCCAAATGATCGGCTCTGAGAGGAGAGAAAAGGAGGGAGCGGGCAGAGGAGTCGGGGACGAAGGCAGAGGCTCCAGAGTCTTTGTTTCTCTCCCATCTGGCTGGAAGCCAGAGGCAAAGATCGAAGAGACCTATCCTTTGTCCACTGATCTGACAGTCATCCCAGTTCCCAGTCCGCAAAATCAAAGTGAAACGCAGTCACACATTCATGTCCATAGCTCACAAGGTTACTGAGAAACCTAAGTCTTCCTGTGCCTGGTGGAAGCAGCATTTCTATGCAGCATTTCTGTTTTCAAGGTCACAATAAAATTAGGAATTCCACTTTCTCACTGTTAGCCTGTCATTGTTAGCACTCTCCTAGTCCTCCAAGGGACCAAAAGCTTGTGCTCTGTGGCTTTAAGGGAAGAGAGAATCCTTCTCAGGCTCTATCAAGTCTGGTTAGGTTTTAGCATGTAATGTTCCAGGCCATAAATAATTCAAAAGGCATGAAGAAGATTTTCTTCATTCTACATCTATCCCTGCACACAACACCCTCCCCCTTTCCTTTCTGGCTTATAACAAATGCTAATTTAATCAACTGGCAGTAAATTGTACTGGTTGCTGACTCATGCCAGACACATCCCCTATGGACTTCACGGAGGTTTGCCATCTCATTTGGAAATGAACAATAAAGAGGTGCAGTCCTGAGCTGCCCACCTTTCTTCTTTTGTCCTCCTTTGTTTCCTCCTATCCCTCCCCCCTCCCCCAAAGAGGATTCTTCACAGTGTATCCGTGATGTACATGCAGGGAATTCACATCTCAGCCACGCTGCCTGCAAGGGTCTGCGCTCCCTGCAAGTTGCACAGCCACCTGACCCTGATGACGGGGATGGGGATGTCCCCAGTGCTCCTGAAGGCTGTTCTCTAGATAAAGCATGTGGCAGGGGAAGGGAAGGCGGTGGTGGGGGGGGGGGGGGGGGGGACTGAGAAGAAGGGTGGGAAGGGGAGTGAGGCAGAGCCAGCCCTCGTTATCCAAGCTGTGAAAGCATGTGTGTCAGAGAGGCTCCTTGATAAAACCATGCACGGGGATGGAAGCTGATTAAAGAGATGGAGAAACAGCTCCCATCAGTGGGCCCTTTTTACCTCTCCAAGCCAGCAGAGTGGGGAATCCTTCCCCTGCGGACAGCTGTAATGGAGGGTGGAGGGGAGGAATTTCCCTGGAGACAAGCCAGGAGCAGCAGGTAAAGGGGCTGGGGCTGGAGAGGATGGGACAGAAAGAGATGCTTCTAAAAAAAAGGACCAAGAGATGGGAAAATATTTATGGGAAGCCTAAGGTCTATTTCCTTTTCCTTTTGCTCTTTTATTTTAGCTATAAATGTTTATAAAAGCTTGTAAAGAAGCATTCTCCGTCTCTACCCCAGAGGGATTCCTTTAAAACCCTCCCCATCATGATTATCCAAGTATGTGCTGCGCACCAATATATAAGGAGGAAATGGAAGCTCACTTACCCTCTTGTCTTCAGATGCCTCGTAAAGCGCTTACAGTGTTCCAAGCACCAGCATGCACTATTTTGTCTGCTTTCTCCTCCTGACCACCCTGAAAAGTACACAGCTGGTAGCATTAGGTCCCTTCTACAGACAGGCAAGTCTCCATGCAAGGGCTGATAGGTGGAACAGTCCTAGCTGACACTATTTCCACTAGACAGCCTGCTACCTGGGGGTTTGCACACAGTAGGTCTTACTGCTTAGATGTTAGGCTTATCGTTTACTAAGCAAATGGGATAACAGCACAGCATCAGAACTTCTGGAAGGGTCTGCTCCCCTGGTCATCAAACCCCACCCCCAGTGTTGACCATTTGTGCTTTTGGTCTTGAACTACAGAAGAGCTGTTTTTTGTTTAATTAGTACCCATCCACCTCACTGGCTCCTAAAGTCCTCCTGGCCAGGTGTGTGGAGTTTTTGTGTCCCTCACAAGGTGAAGAAGCAGGCCTGAGTCACAGAGAGCAAATGCAAATTTTCTGGCTGGTGGCAAGCACACCTGAAGGCTTTTCAAGTGCGGAACCCTGCCAGGGCCACCCTGATTTTCAAATCGCCCCACTGAGGTTGATTTCTCCTGTGGTCCTTCCTCCAGTTTGGCAGCTCCACTCCTTCGGGCTCTGTTTTGGATGTACGTGCATATATGTCTTAGACTGACTGCATTGTTTCATGCCCCTCTTTGAGGGTTTTTTTCTAAAAGGCTTCCTGCTGCCAAATAGGACATACACAATGGCAAAAGCACTTTTGCCTTAGAATGAACAATCAACTTTCTGTAGGAAACTCAGAAAGGGGAGCAAACAGGGGGCCCTCTTCTCCCCCAGCACTGTCTGTCCCGGCACAATATTCCACCCTTCTCTCTTCTAATTCACGGCTCTACGACTTTGGGGTCACTGGGGAGCCAGGAAAGGATCAACCTGCACTGGGGGAGGCTTCTGCGCCCAGCACACGGCACGCTGAAGCACACACTTCACTGGCTAAGAATGGAAGGCGTGGTTCACTTTGTCCTTATTTGACCAGAAAGCTCCACATGGAATCCTCCTCAGTGCCTCCCTGTGACTCCCTGGGGGGGTCGTAAATAAGCGCAAGGCCTGGTATGGCTTCTTGGCTAAACGTTTGCACAGTAACTCAAATGAGGCAGCAGACATGAGTCAGAAGGGAGAAATAAGCTCAAGAAGGGGGGCGTGGGGAGCTTCAGCTTCTCCAGCCGACAAGATGGTACTTTACCCATTTACCCAGAGACGCTCGCCAAGTCTCCAGGGACAGACTGCAAGTCCTCCCCCACCCCCACATTGCACCACCTGCTAGAGCCATTTGCAAAGCAGCTGGTAAGAGCAGCTAAGTGAGCGAGCCGCACGTCCATACTGCATGCGCGAGGCCAGCCAGGCCCTTGCGCGTCGCTGAGAGGGGCAATAAAAAGATATTAAATATTTTATCTATTTTGAACACTCACAATTCAAGCCAGGGCTATATACAAAGTGAGGACATAAAGTTCGGGGATAACACTGGTTCTGCGAGATTAGGTTCAGTGAAAATATGAAAAGATAATAGTTATTTAATTCCAGTGGTCATGGTTATGTGTGCAGTGATCGGTGGATCCCCAGATTCATCCTTGCCTCCCAGAGACAGGGCACAGGTTATTAAACCTCCCTGGTATGCTTCATTTTCTCTACTGGGGATGAGGAAAGGGAGGGCTTCTTCCAGCTGCTCCGTGCCACCCTCTAAGGGTCTGAAATAAAAGTGTATACTGAATGGATGAACGGATTACTTCTTTTATTCATTCATAATAAAACTCAGGGCTGCCCCGAAGCTGTGCTTTTCCATTTTAAGTCTGTTTCTCTCTCTCCCTCTGCTCTTTCTTGACAGTTGTATCAGCCTGCTCGTGTGGCCATAACGAAGTACCGAACACTGGGAAGCCTAAACAGAAACTTATTTTCTCACAGTTCTGGAGGCCGAAAGTCCTAGATGAAGGTGTTCACGTGGTCTTTCCTCAGTGCGTGTCTGTGTCCTAATCTCCTCTTTCTATACAGACACCAGTCACAGTGGATTAGGGCTCACCCATATGACCCTTATTTACTCTTATCATTGTACATTATTTACTCTTTTAAAGGCCCTATTTCCAAACGCTGTAACATGCCGAGGTCCTGAGGGTTAGAGCTTCAACATGTGAATTTGGGGAGGACACCATTCAGCCCATAAAAACAATTAGGATTTTTTTGTGTCGCAGGACCAAATATGTGAGTCTCTGTGTGCATAAACGTATCGGTAAACACATGTCCTGCCGTTGACACAGGAAGACTCAGGCTCTGCCCCTGCTGTGTCCACTTCCCCGCAGGCACCACCACTCCTTCCAGCCCACCCACCCACCCAGGTGAAGACAAAATAATTCCACAGCCTCTCTGTAATAACAGAAAGGAAGGGGTTCTTTTTTTTTTTTTTAAGTGTTTTCAGCCATTCTCTAATGTGGTTTAATTTATTTATTTATTTTTGCTGTGTTGGGTCTTCATTTCTGTGCGAGGGCTTTCTCCAGCTGTGGCAAGCGGGGGTCACTCTTCATCGCAGTGCGCGGGCCTCTCACTATCGTGGCCTCTCTTGTTGCAGAGCACAAGCTCCAGATGCACAGGCTCAGTAATTGTGGCTCACGGGCCTAGTTGCTCTGTGGCATGTGGGATCTTCCCGGACCAGGGCTCGAACCCGTGTCCCCTGCATTAGCAGGCAGATTCTCAACCACTGCGCCACCAAGGAAGCCCAGGAAGGGGTTCTTTATGTATTAATCTTTTAGTCAATTGTTCCACTGCAGAAGGAGGAAGGACAGCAAGAATAATTACGGTGGGATGCTGGGGGGAGGGGGCGATCAGTGCTTTGCCTTTTATTTCTCCACTCCTGCCAAGGGACTCCCTCATTTTGGTCCCTTTGAGTGAAGGCAGCTTCTGCCTGGCTGCCTCTTTATCAACAATAAAAACAAGCAATCTATTTTGGTCACAGAATGAGTTTCCATTTGTTTTGAACATAAACTGGGATTCAGCATTTGACCAACCTAAGTTACAGGAAAACTCTAAGTGGCAGGTTTATACCTGACTCTCTCCATTTTGTGTTTTTCCTCCACCAGGGTACCTCCAATTCCCATCAAGTGGCCGTGTCACATTACCCGAGCCAAAAGTCACTGAAGGAGCCTCATTTCCTACTGTCCAAGGCCGAAGTCTGTACCATTTGAAATCTATCCCTGCTAGGGAAGCCCCAAACATGCACCCAGCCCATTTCAAGACAAGGATGCTGAGACCTTTCAAACAGTGAATTTTGGCCTCATAACTACAGAATAGTTAAATGGATCAGAGTCAACAAAGGACACTCCTGTGAAATTTTTTAATGCTTCAAAAACTCCCATTTAAAGTTGTTTGGGCCTTAAACCCATGTTTTGTGTGTGTGTTTTGTTTTTTGAGATCCTCCTCTGAGCCTGCATGCTGGAGACATGACAAATTTGGTATTTCAATCCATACGCCCATTTGAGTTCTAGGAATGCACACTGGTTAGGTTTTAAAGTCATCTTGTAGTAAATTAAGTCAGAGCTAGATATTGATGCTGATATGTACTCAAACAGACAAGGAAAATTAATTGTAAGAAAGGGGGAGGAAAATGTCTCCCATTTATCTTCTTCCTATCTCATAATTTGAACCTATATTTCTAGAGATTTAAAAATATGGTAAGAAGAAAGTCTTAAGTGACCAAGATTCCAAGCCCAAGAGTCTAACCCCAGTGAATTAATACTATTTGTTTATCCACCGCGTACAGGGCACAGAGCTGTATACTGAGTGATAGTTAGATATATACACCACTGTCTTCCACAATCACGGAATCAGAGTAAGGAGACAACGAAATATAAAACCAAAATTCACAATGGAAAGCAGGAAAAATGGTCAGTTCCAACTAAGTGTGACAGATACTCAGTGCTATTGGGGTTTGGAAGCAAGAATGATCACCCCATGAAGGGGTCTCAGAGGAGGTGATATTTGAACCCAGGTTAGCAGCCTGGACCTGCTCCTGCTTTTAGTGAGTATGGGCTCACTGAAGGCTTTCGAGCAGGAGAATGAAATATGACAAAATTGGTATTGGAGGAGAGTACCCTGGCACAGGACATGTGATGCGCTGGAACAGGTAAGAAGCAAGGCTGGACGACCAGCTTGCAAACTGTAGCGGTGGCCGAGACACCAGGAGACTCACACCTAAGCTGAGGGTTGGCAGTGGGGAGAAGAGGAAGAGATTGATGTCCGTGAAGAAGAAGTAGAGCCTCGAGTCCTACTGACTATGAGAGACAGGGTACAGGGTCCTCACCCCTGACCAGCTCACCAAGGAAGACAACTGTCCAGAGAGAAGGTCTAGGTCCTGGCCAGGCAGCTCTCCCAGACTCCCTCCTTTTTCCCATCCGCTAGAAACAGCAAAACCATCCACCTCACCAGGCTCTCCAGTGGGAGTCTTAGGTCATCCCAAGAATGTAGCCTTGTCCTCTGAACAGACAGGAAGAATGTTCAGGGCACAGGGATTAATTACGTAAGGTCTGTTGTCAAACAAGAAGTCCCAGAGCTCCCTCTGGCTTCAACCCCAAACCCAGTCCTCCATCCGGATTGTCCTGAAATGAACATAGTCTGGCTATGACCTTAGACCATTCAGACTTCAGATCACATACCTCTGTCCTTTTTTTGATTTTGTAGTGATTTTTTGTTGGCTCTGTAAGCATCTAGTGTCTTCTTTCCCTGTCTCCAACAGCCCTTATTTCTATGTGAGTCTCACACATGATCCCGGGGGTCACAGGGTCTGGATTCAGCTCATCAGGGCCCTCCATCCACCTGTCCTTGTCGGAATACTTAAGTTCCTGGTTCGAATGTCCCCTGAAGTCAGACACCTCTAAACTAAAATTTCCTTTATATGAAATAACTTTATTGTTTGAGCTCTGTATTCTGCTCCTTGCTCTTAAAACGTCCCTGACACAGGCTCCTTGTTGAATGGTGTCATTGCAGAAAGGGCTCTGGGAAGGAAGGGCTCCGTCCCTCTTGACTGAACTGGCCCCGTGACCTTTTTCAATGTCCTTCATCTCTCTGGGTTTCAGGTTCTTCATCGGTAGCATGAGGGGTTGTACAAGCTACTCTCTAACAATTCTTCTGGCTTTGACGTTCAGATTCTATAGCCCCCAGTGTGTTGCTGAAGCCCTAGCAAACTCGGCTGTTCACCTCCTGATCTGTTCCCCCAGACAGTCTTGCCACTGCCTCTGTTTGACCCCACACTGTGGTCCATGAGCACCAGGCAGACTGCCTCTTCCAGAGAGGCTAAGGGGTCAAAGGTGGTTCCAGGGTGTTGAAAACATGTAGATATGAATCGACAGTAGCATGAACCGAAATCGAGAGTCTGTTTTCTTTTTCTGTGGGGACAGGGAGGATACTGGGAAGAGTGAGGGGGACATGGGGTGGGAGTAGAAAGCCAGGTCACTTTTCGGCATATGGAACTGGGGTGAGTGGGAGACTGCCAAAAAGGAGCATTCAACTAACTATAGGAGAGTCCACGCTAGAGGCGAGGTTCCTAAACTTGAGCATAAAAATAGCCAGGAGATTCTGAGCTGGCTGAGGGTTAAAACAGGGCAAGACCTGGGAAGAGAGACCCTACCAGGAGATATTCCAGTGGAGGTAGTGACATAGAGGGGAGAGCTGAACCTGGGACCAAATAACTGGGGATAGTGGAGAGAAAAGAGATAAGAGTCTGCAGGACTTAAACCTGACAGGCAACCATATTTTTTGAGGAAAAGAAAGAGGAAAAGGAAAAGTCAGTAGAAGGTAAAGGAGGAAGCAGAAAAGGGAACAAAGTTCCCCTGAGTTGCTGCTACACGCTGGGTTCTTCACATATTCCGATGTGTGGAAAACCTTGAGACTGAGTATTATAGAAGCAAGGAGGAAAAGCACAGTCTAGGAGAGGCATCCTGGGCTTATGTAATGGAGCAGTGGGGAGGGGGCAAAAGAGGGGTTGTCAAGCCAAGTCCTGGTCAGGTCAGCAGCACCCAGACCTCGGCACAGCCCGAGAATGACGGGTCCCAATCTCTTGCATATTAGAGATGGTAGCAGACACTTTGCATGCCCTGCATCGCACCCCCTCGCCTAAATTCATGCCTACCTCAAGCTCTCTCCTTCAGCCAGCTCTCTCTGCTTTTCAGCCTTAGGGCCTTTTCTGAAGCCGTAGGAGCTTCGCACAAGGAAAGCTCAGACAGAAGAGTTAATGCTCCCTTCCCCCAACCTGCAACTACTGAGAGACAGGAGTCCGTGGATCAGTGCCCCAGCCCCTTTCTGTATACAGACAGTGGAAACCTCAATGATGCACTATGGTGATCCCTGCCTCAGTCTCCCCACAACCTCCCTCCCGTTTTCTGGGACTGGATCCCAAATAATTATCTACACTCAGTCTTTGAGACTCTACTTTCAGGAGAACCCAGACCAAGATGGATGAGTCAGCCTTGTGGTGGCAGACTAAGAAATGCGGGCAGAAACACGAGTGCATGTTTCCTTTAAAGCCCCCGAACGCTAAACAAATAGCACAGATTTCTGCTCATCTCTATAACGACGGAAGGCTGAGCTGCGTCCTGTGGGGCAGGCAGAGATGCTACTTTGGGTGTGATCCGCGGGCCCTCATTCATAAATCCTCTCTTGAGAGGGTGAACAGGCAGTGCTACTTCTCAGGACTCTTTGTTGAAAACACAAACAGGCGTGGGTCCCGCCCACATCGTAGAGAAGGGCACTTCCCCCTCAGAGGGTTACCTTCCCCAGGACGGGGGCCACAGTCGGGAAGCCTGCAGCAGTAGGAAACCCAAGAAAGTGTTTTGTTTCACTGTCTGACTCATCCCCACAATGTTTTAAAAACCAAGGTAACTTAGCAGATGTGAAGCTTAATTGCAGTAGAAGGAGCTCAGCACTAAGTTTACACTAAGCACCTTCCGTCCTCTGCGTGCTGCTGGCTGGTCCCACCGGCATCTGAGTCAGCAACGCCAATGCTAGCATATTCGGGAGAAGGGGCTTTTGTCTCAGTCCACTCCTGTGTGGGGTCCTGCAGCTGTGTCCTGTCCACTGCCTAGCTCCTGAGTATCTCTGTTCCACCTTGGACTTCTCTGATGCTCTTGCTGCCGTTCACCTCCCCCCGGACCTGCAAAAACCATCTGTCTTTAATAGTGACGCTTCCACCCTTGGGGTAAGGGTGGTCCTGGGAAGGTTAGGTAGCACTCCCCGTTCTCCCATCCCAGCTTGGACTCTAACCCACTGCATAATTCCCAGCCACATTAGCTGCAGCAGGTCACTGACCCTACCGAAGCACTGAGAAGATCACAGGGCATTTCACAAGCCAGAATAGAAAACTGAAAGTGGAGGCCTGATGTCTCTATTCCCTGAGCACGTCAGCACTTGCTGGTCTTCTCTGCTCGCCCATGCTGCTCAGGCTCTATTCCTCCTCGGCGCCTTTCCTGCCCTGCCATCTCTCTCTCTCTCCTCACAGTGCTAGTTTCCAGACTCCAATGTTGGGCTGCTACCGAGACGTCCTTCTCTTTCCTTTTGAAAACCAACCAACCATCTTTTGGTAGAGGACACTCTTACCTGGGTTGCATGTTTTATTTTTTTTTTTAAGTTTTTCATTTAAGAAATTGCCTTAATACTTTAATAAATTAAATTGCCTTAATAAAGCAATTTTAACTCTTCATTGAGCCAACATACTCCTTTTAAAGGAGACTCAGACTTTACATATCCACTGGACTATCTGAAGATTTTTCTTAAAGAAAACAGAGTGAGGTGGTATTACTTCAGCATGAATCAACACTCAGACATTCACCCCAACCTGGAGTTGATGCACTGTCACTATTCCATTCAACCCTCACAATGCCAAACACATCCTATACCACTTATAAAGGTTGTCAAGGTTTAATATTAAAAGGAAATAAAGTAAAACCTATGGCCCAAAAAGAGCGCATGGCATTCTCCACCCAGTGCTCATTCAAAGCTAGGGGTTGGATAGCTGCCTTAGAGGCAGAATGGTCTGAAGACCAGACATCTACACACGGATTTCCCTTCTGTTTTCTCCTTTAATCAACTGCAATAATTTTCAAATTTCAGTGTGGATAGAAATTAGAACACAAGGTTGTATGTTCTATGGGTGATATAAGGGCTTTTCAAGGATAATACTAAGTTTATATGATGTTCACGTTAGGTGTTGATTATAGAACCTAAAAATATCACTCCTAAGATGTGACTCTTCTGTTTGGAAAGCTTCCTTCAACAAAAATTCTGCCTTCAGGGACTTCCCTGGTGGCACAGTGGTTAAGAATCCGCCTGCCGGGCTTCCCTGGTGGTGCAGTGGTTGAGGGTCCGCCTGACGATGCAGGGGACGCGGGTTCGTGCCCCGGTCCGGGAGGATCCCACATGCCGTGGAGCAGCTAAGCCCGTGCACCACAACTACTGAGCCTGCACTCTAGAGCCCACGAGCCACAACTACTGAGCCCACATGCCACAACTCCTGAAGCCTGTGTGCCTAGAGCCCGTGCTCCGCAACAGAAGAAGCCACCACAGTGAGAAGCCCGCGCACCAAAATGAAGAGTAGCCCCCGCTCGCCACAACTAGTGAAAAAGCCCACATGCAGCAACAAAGACCCAACGCAGAAAGAGAGAAAGAAAGAAAGAAAGAAAGAAAGAAAGAAGGAATTCTGCCTTCCAACTAGAATTTCTAAATGGCTGCAAAGTTTTAAATGGTGGGGTTTTGTTGTTGTTTGTTTTTTTTCTTTTGTTTGTTTTTGTTTTTTTTCCTTTTTGGTCTCTCTGCCCTTGGAAAGAGAACTCACCCTGCGGGTCTGGAGTGTCCTGTTGAAAGCCACCCCTGACCCTCACATCACCACTTAGCTGTTTCTGTCTCTGGTGTAGATAGAGAGATGGGGAGTGGGGGACTGGCTTTCTTACTAACCAGCTGAATGACTCGAGGCTGCAAAACCCAACACCGTCCATTTCATCTTGACATTTGAAAGCAGAGATCTCCTTGAGCCCATCACATATGTCCTGCATTTCCCAGCTTTATTTCGAGACCTATTTCATCTGTCGCTGTTTATACCTCTGCTCAGGTTCCTGGTAAATGGTCTGTTTCTGTCAATGACTTTTTCATCTATGTCAGGGAAAGGCCCATTAGACAAATCCAATGGGACAAGTTCAGAGAGTTTGTCAGTTCCTGTCACCTTCAGGTCTGGCTGTGCAGTGGAGCACAGACGCAAAACAGACTTGTCAAGATGGGCAGCTTCTTCTGGAAGAAGTTTATCTCAATGGAGAGAAACATGTGATGGCTGAAAAGCATCGAAATACCAGCACCTCCGCCTGGGAACAGCACAGGGGGCTGAAAAGAGCTGACTGCGAATAAAGTATCAATCCGCTGTGCACAGGAGGGGTGGGGGGACAAGGATACATATCCCAAATATGAGTGGGCGCTTGGCAAGAGGAAGCTGTCGTTTCTAACATCAGTAATTATTTTCAACTTAATAATTGATAATTATTGATAAGAGAAGTGAAAGTATTTTATGTCTTACTTCTCTGAGGAGGTAGAAGAGAACTTCCACATGTTCCCATTGCAGAGTTGACTAAGCCCCTGTACCCTCAACCTCATATATTCGACCTCCCATCTTTCTGCAGCGAGTAAAAGGTCTCGGTAGCACTCTAAGCACAAATCTTCTTGTCCACTGGAGTCTCTTGCCTTATCGCCTTGTCAAGCACTCACTCCCAGAGTTGTCCTTTGCCTTCTGCATTATCCGTTCCTCTCTATTGGTCATTCCTTTCGGCTTAAACATGCTATCATGACTCCCATTAAAAAATCCAGTCTTTTAACCCCGTATCCCCTTTGAATTGCCACCCATTTTTTTTTCTCCTTGCTTTTTAGCAAAGTTCCTTTCTCTACTTCCTGCTGCTCCCCCTCGTTCCCTTAAACAACCTCAGGGAACAATTGTTGTTATCAAGGCCACCAGTGATCTCCACACAACCAAATTCAAGGACTCCGTTTCACAACATTTGCCCTAATTGGTTGCTCCATGTAAAATGTGATATAATACGTTTTCCTGCTTATCCAGTCATCATCTGCATCCCCACGCCACACACACACACTGTAATATAAACAATTCTCATGGGAAAATAGCAACTTCGCTCCGTTTACCGTGTGTCCCCAGCTCCTAGAACACTGCCCCTGGCACATGTTAGGTCTTCGATAAATACTTGCTGAATAAATGCCTGAATGAACAAATCGATTGGTTTGGCTCTGCTGGTTATCTGGTTATTGGTAAGTAAGGGTAATAATTTCTTTGAGCCATAACAGTAATTTCTTCAGCCTAATATTTTGCCATGGTCTGGGAATGTGATGTCCACTCTCAGAAATGGAGTGGTGAGGCAAGAAAAGTGAAGCTGTTATGTATTGAGTGTCTACTATATGGCAAGCACTGGACTAGCCACTTTCATATACAATTTCTCCTTTACCCCTCACAATCTTATAAGACACAGGCTATTATTATCTTCATTTTGCAAATGAAGAGAGGTAAATCAGCTTGTCCAAGTTTACCCAAACACGAGTCCAGCGGTGATGAACTCATGCAGTTTTCTAGTTCCTTTGGTGCTTAGATATTAAATGCTGTGAATTCACAGAAAACCAAAGCAACTGAGCTGATAAAGATATAAGTCAAAGCTTCCAAAGTAAAATATATATTCTTTTCGGAATATTTGTGGTGTTGTTTCTATTGTCAAAGAACATCAGAGTTTCACCTAAGTAAATAAAACAACAGAGCTCAAAGGGATTTTATTGCTTGTTTTCTTTCCCCAGCACACTCACCTGAGGCTTACAACCATTATCTATAGGATGCATGTAGTTGTAGAGCAGCCATCTGGTTAGGGGTGCCAGATAAAATACAGGATGTCCAGTTAAACTGAACTGCAGATGAAACACAAATAATGTTTTAGCCTAAGTATGTCCCAAACATTGCATGGGACATACTTATTCTCAAAAAATATTCATTGTTTATCTGAAATTCAAAGACAGCTGTGTTTCTACATTTTTATTTGCTAAATCTGTCAACCCTATATGTGGCAAATGTGTCCTTCCATGCTTGTCCCTCCACTCTGCCAGACAGTTTTATCAAGGCAACAGAAAAAGGAAAGAAGCAAGGGCCACTATGAAAAGACTTTGAAGCAATTAGAGCCAATGACTGCTGTCTTGCTTTTTATGAGGGAAGGCCTGGGACTGCTAGGAGATAAGTTTTGTAATAGTTTAGGTTTACCTCCAGACCCCTTTGAGCACCACCCTCTGCTTCTCAGGCCTTCTCTCTGCTGCTCAGAAACTGAGCAACTGTGGACAAATCCCTGATGTTCTCTAGCCTCATTTTACCCATCCACAAAATGATGGTAGTCTTAGGTGTTAGAGAGAAAAGAAAATAGGTGATGTGATGGGACTAACTTCTGTAGATATGATAGTTGGGCAAGATCTCAGTGAAGTTTTTTAACAGAAACTCGAATGATTAGAAGAGAGCAGCCATGTTCTCCAAAGAAGACACAATACAGATGGCCAAAAGAACATGAAAAGATGCTCAACATCACTAACTATCAGAGAAATGAAAATCAAAACTACAATGAGGTATCACCTCACACCAGTCAGAATGGCCATCAACAAAAAGTCTATAAACGATAAATGCTGGAGAGGGTGTGGAGAAAAGGGAACCCTCTTGCACTGTTGGTGGGAATGTAAATTGATACAGCCACTGTGGAGAACAGTATGGAGATTCATTAAAAAACTAAAAACAGAACTACCATATGACCCAGCAATCCCACTACTGGGCATTTACCCTGGGAAAACCGTAATTCAAAAAGAGTCATGTACCACAATGTTCATTGCAGCTCTATTTACAATAGCCAGGACATGGAAGCAACCTAAGTGTCCATCAACAGATGAAAGGATAAAGAAGATATGGCACATATATACAATGGAATATTACTCAGCCATAAAAAAGAATGAAATAATGCCATCTGCAGCAACGTGGATGGATCTAGAGATTGTCACACTAAGTGAAGTAAGTCAGACAGAGAAAGACAAATATCATATGATATCACTCATATGTGGAATCTAATATTAAAAATGATACAAATGAAGTTATTTACAAAACAGAAACAGACTTACAGACATTGAAAACAAACTTGCAGTTACGAAAGGGGAAACGTAGTGGGGAGGGATAAATCAGGAGCTTTGGATGAACATACACACACTATTATAAACAAGAATGATGACTAATGGAGACATACTGTATAGCACAGGGAACTCTACTCAGTATTCCGTGATAACCTACATGAGAAAAGAATCTAAAAAAGAATGAATACATGTATATGTATAACTGAATCACTTTGCTGTACACCTGAAACTAACACAACATTGTACATCAACTATACTCTGATAAAATTAAAATATTAAAAAAAAGATAGACGAAGGAAAATTTCACTGATAAATCTTCTAACATTATGGCTTTATTCACAAAAATAAAAGATACTAGTACCAAGGAGGGGAAAAAAAAAGAAGAAAGCAACCATGAGAAGAGAGTGTGTGTGTGTGTGTGTGTGTGTGTGTGTGTGTGTGTGTGTGTGTTTATGTCTGTGCAACTACAGATAAGATAGAGGAGATGAGGGCTAGATGGGACAACGAGTACCAAGTGTTTAATGGGGACGGAGGATTCCATACTGACCTGTCTTTTTAACAAAAATAAAAGGAACCAGATTCAGAGTAAAGTAAAAACTTGACAATGGGAGCAAAGCAAGACTAATCTATAAATCACATTCCCTGAAGTTGATTTAAGTGGTGAACAGAAATGCATGCTAAGTGAGGAAGAAAATATAAAAACTGGGCATAAACACAGCTTGAAGTTATGATCAAATTAAAGTTACAACAAATTTAACCCCATTGATACTTGACATTGTGTAACTGAAGAAGGGCCGTGCTACGGACTGAATTGTGTCCCTCACTTCAAGTTCCTATGTTGAAATCCTAACTCACAATGCAATGATATATTTAGAAAAAGAATCTTTATGGTGGTAATTAAGGTGAAATGAGGTCATAAGAGGGGTCGTAATCCAATAGGACTGGTAGTCTTATAGGAAGAGGAAGGGAGAAAGATCTTTCTTCCCAACTGCATGCGCTGAGGAAAGGCCACATGAGGACACAGCAAGAAGACGGCCATCTGCAAGCCAGGGAGAGAAGCCTCACCAGAACCCAACCAGGCTGGCACCCTGATCCCAGATTCTAGCCTCCAGAACTGTGAGAAAATGTATTCCCGTGTTCAAGCCACCCAGCCAATGATATTATTGTTATGGCAATCTAAGCAGACTAAGACAGAGTGAGAAATTAAAATATGTTTAGAGGAACACTCACACACCCATTTTAAGAGCCTTATTGTGTGAAAAGTCTACAGCTATTTAATATCAAGTAGAATATGGAGCGAGAAAGAGAAATGAAGTCAGTGAGATAGACAAAAACAACCTAGCAATTAATGGAATAAATAACCAGGAACGAAGCCTCTTTTCCAGCGTTGGGACCAGCCTTGGGTTTACCAGGTTCCCAAATGCAAGGAAATGATCGTGGGAGATCAGCCATCTCATGTGGAGGGCACAACGGAATGAGCAAAGGCAGATGTGCAGCACGGGGAGAGCACCCAGCGCCAGTTAGAAACATCTGAACTCTAACTGTGAAAAATTCCAAGACCTTGAGTATATTGATTCATCCATTCTCGTTATTCTTTCTCTTAGGTTTTAAAGAGAAAAAACAAGGCACAACCCCTTGTCCAAGGTTCATTCATTCAAGACTTCATGTCAGGGAATGGGAGTATTCAAGATTTAATGATGTGGAGATTCCTGCTCACAAAAATGCTCAGTTCTGTAGGAGAGATGTTCAGAAAATCTGAGCAATGCAAAGCCGGTTTTGCAAAAACATTGGATAAACAACTGTCATAAGACTGGATGGATGGATGGATGGATGGATGCATGGATGGATGGGTGGGTGGGTGAATGGGTGAGACAGTGATTGTTACAGACGTTCACAGAAGGGCTAGAGTCCTGATGCCAGCCTCTGGCTGTGTTCAGTCTATTTGAGCACAGGCATTGATCATTCTCTGACAAACTGATAACATCCTGTATATGGCTCCTCTACTATGAGCATCTAAGGAACATGAACATCTTATTTGCTTTTGTTTTCCCAAAAACCTAGCCTTGTCACCATGAACTGGGACTCTGACAATTCCATTGACTCTTGAGCTGTCTTGTTCTCCCTGTCACTACTGGGGGTCTGTTTAATGAACTCATTCATTTATTCATTCAATAAATAGTTAAGTGCTTGCTACATGCTATGTATTGCTCTAAGTTCTGTGGCTACATTAGAAAGCAAATGTGCTTATGTTCTGCTGAGAAAAAAACAGAAAATAAACCAAAAAATAAAACATATAGTACATCAGAGAGTGATAAGTGCTATGGAGAAAAGTAAAGCAGGGAAGATGGACAGAGCAAGCCAGAGCGGGGCGGGGGGTAAGATGTTTAAAAATGTGCTCAGGGAAGACTCACCAGGAAGGTGACCTGTGAGCAAAGACCTGGAGGAGTTGGAGTGGCCCACACAGCTCTCTGGGGTAAATGTGCTCCAGCCAGAGGGAAGAACAAAGCTCAGATATCAGAGTGTGCCTGGAATGACAAGGAAAACAGTAGATGGACCATTGCATCAGGACAAAGGAAGGGGAAGACAGAGGATATAATGTCAGAAAGAAGAGGGGAAGGGAGAGTCCCATGGAGGGCCCTGTTGGCCCTGGTAAGGATTTTGGCTTTTTTTTTTAACTTTTGAATTAAAATGGTACAAACAAACTTATTTACAAAACAGAAATAGTCACAGATGTAGAAAACAAATTTATGGTTACCAAGGGGGAAAGTGGAGGAGGCGAGGGATAAATTGGGAGATTGGTACTGACATATCCACACTACTATATATAAAATAGAGAACTAATATGTATCTACTGTATAGCACAGGGAGCTCTGTTCTGTACTCTGTAATGACCTATATGGGAATAGAATCTAGAAAAGACTGGATATATGTATATGTATAACTGATTCACTTCGCTGTACAGCAGAAACTAACACAGCATTGTACATCAACTATACTCCAATAAAAACTAATTTAAAAAAAATTTTATTATTGAGGTATAATTGACATGCAACACTGTATTAGTTTCAGGTGTATAACGTAATGATTCAATATTTGTACACACTGTGAAATGACCACCACAATAAGTCTAGTTACCATCCATCACCACATTAAGTTACAATTTTTTTTTCTTTTGATGAGTACTTTTAAGATCTACTCTCTTAGCAACTTTTGAATATACAATATAATATTAACTATAGTCACTATGCTCTGTTTTACACCCCCATGACTTATTTATTTATTTGTTTTTGTTTTTGTTTTTGTTTCTGTTTTGCGGTGCGCGGGCCTCTCACTGTTGTGGCCTCTCCCGTTGCGGAGCACAGGCTCCGGACGCGCAGGCTCAGCGGCCATGGCTCACGGGCCCAGCCGCTGCGCAGCATGTGGGATCTTCCCAGACCAGGGCACAAACCCGTGTCCCCTGCATCGGCAGGCAGACTCTCAACCACTGCGCCACCAGGGAAGCCCAACTTGTTTATTTTATAACTGGAAGTTTGTACCTCTTGATCCTCTTCACTCATTTCACCCACTCTCCCAACACCCCTCCCCTTTGGCAACCACCAACCTGTTCTCTATATCAATGAGTTTTGTTTTGTTTCATTTGTTCATTTGTTTTATTTTTTAGATTTCACATAGAAGTGAAATCATACAGTATTTGTCTTTCTCTGTATGACTTATTGCACTTAGTATATTACCCTCAAGTTCCATCCATGTCATTGCAAATGGCAAGGTTTCATTCTTTTTTATGGTTATATTCCATTGTATATATAGCTATACCTATCTATCTATCTATCTATATCACATCGTCTTTATCCATTCATCTGTTGATGGACATTTAGGTTGCTTCCACATATTGGTTATTGTAAATAATGCTGCAATGAACATAGGGGTGCATATAACTTTTCAAAGTAGTGTTTTTATTTTCTTTGGATAAATACCCAGAAGTGGAACTGCTGGATCATATGGTAGTCCTATTTTTATTTTTTTGAGAAGCCCTTCATAGAGTTTTCCATAGTGGCTGCACCAATTTACTTTCCTATCAACAGTGCCCTGCGTTTCCTTTTTTCCACATCCTTGCCAATACTTGTTATTTCTTGTCTTTTTGATAATGTCCATTCTAACAGGTGTGAGGTGATATCTCATTGTGGTTTTGATTTGCATTTCCCTGATGATTAGTAAGAGAAGGTGGTGACTCCGACCAGGTGTTAGTGGCAGAGGTGGAGAGAATATTAGATTTTAAATATCTTTGGGGAGTAGAGTCGATAGGACTTGCTGGTGGTTCGGGTGTGGGGTTTTAATGAGGAGACTTCCATTATGTTCCCAAGCACCCTTGGTATAAATAGTGGCTTGCTACATGGCATCTTCTGCTGAGGGCCCTCCTTTAACTGATTGGTTGGCCCAGTTTGAACTGGGATCCTTCCAGCCCCACAAGTCCCTTTCCCACCTCCACAATCATAACTGTGATTAGGATTGATGGTCTCCCCACCCCTACAGCCTCCACTGACCTGTCACCCTTTTTTTTTTTTTTTTTTTTTTTTTTTTGCGGTACGCGGGGCTCTCGCTCTTGTGGCCTCTCCCGTTGCGGAGCACAGGCTCCGGACGCGCAGGCTCAGCGGCCATGGCTCACGGGCCCAGCCGCTGCGCGGCATGTGGGATCTTCCCAGACCAGGGCACAAACCCGCGTCCCCTGCATCGGCAGGCGGACTCTCAACCACTGCGCCACCAGGGAAGCCCGACCTGTCACACTTTTTGCCAAGCCCAGCCCAGGGTCCATCCTATAACTCTCCATTTCCTACCTCTCCTTGCCTGCATTTAGGTTCCCATAAGAATGGAAAATATGGGTCTGAAGGAAGAAAAGGCTCTATCTAGATGAAAATGGGTCCAAGTGGGGAGAGCAATTCCAAGCCAGGATAACTGTTAAGGGAAAGCATTGGACCATGTACTGTAGCCCTGAGACGATCAGAACAGCAAGACCAGACATTGAAAATCAGCACCTTTCTAGTTTTCTACCCACCATCTGTTTTCAGATTTCAAGGCATTTGGGGTCAAACTGAGATGTCTGCAGTTGCCATCTGAGAACAAGAATAGATAAAATATCTAAAGAGAGTGGCTCTTGCAAACTGTTAATCTTACTCATGATAGTTTAAGCAACAAAGAAAAGAAGGGACAAAAGAGAGAAAGGAAGAAAGAACAAAACAACAAAAAAAAGAAAGATTGGTTCTTTCCCATTAGCTATTTTATAGAAACCAGCAACGGGTTATAACCACATGCTACACTATTTACCTAACTTTCAAAAAGAATCCAAGCCATCAAACCCCTGTATACTATCTTATGATTTAAATCAGGACATTTTTTATGGCAGCAATTAAGAACTCCTCTCAGAGAATGAGGCTGAGCCTGCTAAGTCTAACCAAATCATTTTTTTAGTATTAAAACATACACTGCATAAATACTTTGGAACACAGTTGATGCAATATATCCTGACTGCTTTTCAAATTCCTGATCAGGATTTCCAGACATTCAGAAATGCCGGGGGTGAGGATGGGGGGCTGCGGGCGGGGGGGGGGGGGGGGCGCTATGTGCACGTGTTGTCATTTTAAAGGATCCAATGCTATAATTCTCTCATGTGGAAATTTTCCACTGACTTCAGATTTGCTAATTATGAACCACCAGATCCTCAAAGATTGTGCTAGGGCAATTTGGAGGCATACTTCCAACCTCCTGGTGGAATAAATTATAATATGCAATGAAGTAGTTATTTTCTAGGGCTTGTTGTGTTTTTATCCCTCCCACAAACAAAATGCAAACCATCACAAATTAAATAGATTCCTCAAGGTCTGAAGGAGGCTTCTCAGGCTGTTTTTTGTACACTCAGTGGCATGTCGCAACAGATGTTAAAGGGCCAGCCCCAAAAGGAGACTGTTTTAGAGATAAGATGTGAAATGGAAGCAGGGGACTTGCAGGTTTTCCCCTCAAGAGATTTTGATAATGAAGTGACGTGGTGGGTGAGCATTAATCCCAGCCCCTTCCTAACCTCTTTGTGTGTCTCCCTCTGAGGTCTTTCAGTTCCCAGAGTAGCAGGTTCAACAGAATGTTAGCTCCCTAGAACCCACCCACTTTTCCCCCCACCTTAATTACTGAAAGAATCTTTTCAAACAGCTATTATGTTGAAGGACTCTTCCACCAGATGCTACGCTTCACCTATGTCCCTGAGGAGTACCTCTTACCTGTTTTTCCTACAGAGGCTGAAGTGGTTAGATTCACTGTCAAGTAGAGGAGGTGGCACTGCTCCTGATATGTTGAATTTGTGGAACTGAGACTTGGAACTCAGAACTCTGAAACTGCATCTGGACAGCACCTCCACACACGGCTCCCTCAGACCCTCACAGAGGCGGGCACGGGGCCCATGAAAGTCATAATGTCTCCATGTGCCTGCCGGCTCTAGCCTTCATTTATCTACAAAAGATATCACTCCTGATGACCAGCCTCCCTTTCATACTGTATACTGCACATAATTTGGAGGTCATAGGACTGGGGTGGCCCAGGGACACCTGAAATAGCTCTGGGCAAGTCCCTCCCTCATTCACATTTGCCACCATCTGTCCAGCTCTGGTCCTGACCCTCTCTTTACCCTGCTTATCAGAAACACAGGATGGTGGTTGGGTTTGGGGGTGTCCATCCACTCACACGCCATTTGTAGGATCTGCCCCTGCCTAAGGCCACTGCCTCAGGGCCTGTTCTAATGTCTATGCTTGTGCCTAATGAGAATGTGCATAATAGATAGCTTATTCAAAACCTAAAATCTAGTTAGTGTGGCAACAGGAATTAATAGGCTCCATATTCTTTTACCTACCTCTGGCTAGAAATGATAACTGAAGCCAGAAGTTACAAGCTTCAGTGAGCAGATTAATGAGAAAACTTGAAAGCTTAGGAGGCAGTCAACACAGGTAGTTTGAGTAGACAAATCTTTCAGTTAGACATTACATCTTGATAAATGGTTAAGGAAATTATTATTGAATATTTACATACCAGTTACCATAATGTAAGCTGCATCAATCCATTGTCTGTACTTAAAGGTTCTGCCTAAGCCTATCTCTTACTGCAAAGAGATTTCTTGTGATATTAAAAAGTTTGTTTTAAGAGTTCTAAGAACTGTTATGGCTTTGAAACTATAAATGTTCACTATGGGAAACTACATATGTTGTGGTTTGTAGTAGAAAACAGTGTAGGTTTACTTTTCTAATCTATGTTGGTCATTGGAGGTTGATATAAACCACCAATCTTGTTCACTGCTCTCAATCTAATGTACTTAACCACTGTAAAAGGGCTGTGCTATATCTCTTAAAATTAAAACATAGCTAAAGGCATTTCTGCTCATAAAGATTTATCTTACAATTATAATTAAGGTGTTGATAACAGTATATCTTTTAAACAGAATGAGAACAAGATACGGCACGTTAGTAACAAGATTCTAGGGATTCTATTGTTTTCATTTCAGAAAAACTCTGTCTTCTACATTTAGTCTTTAAATAAACATGTAGGTAAGTTGAAAAAGGAAAAGACAGTCACTCCAACGGTAATTTTCATGACAACCTGATTAAGATGAGAATATGGGCGGGTGGGACTGTGCACAAAAATACCTAACACAGAGGGTAGCCTCTGCGAGGGGATTGATAAATGCAGACTGCATCTGACGTGCAACAATCAAAGTTCCTTTATACTAAAGTTAGTCTAATCCTAGAGATAGAGGTTACCAACCACATCCTCTGGAATGTTATCTAACCCCACCCCAGTCCTAAAATTTCCTTTTTATCCTCAAGAGGAAGCTATGGAAAGGCGGTCTAGCATGTGAGGTGTCCCAAGAAGAGGAGAGGTGCGCTGTTTCTTCTCCAACTCACATCACCTCTCTTTGTCCCTACAGGAGCCTTTCCCAGGTCCCATTGCCATGAGCCTGGTTTACGATGCTTGTGCTGCCTTTGTGAGTACCTTCCTCTTCTTGAATCAGAGATCATCAGTCCACAGGCATTCCCTACCTCCCGAAATTTTCATACCTGTCCTGTAGAGCCACAGATGTGCTGCCCAGATTCTCCTTCAAGGGAGGATTTGATGGGATAGCTGGCAGCAGTCGTGTGCCAGCTGCCAGCTGTTTTGGGGTCTGCCTCAGCTGCAGAGACCCTCCTCCCCGAGGTCACACTCTTTCCCGACAGCTCACAACCCTTGCCTGAGGCAGCTGCCCACCTGAGCATGACTCCAATGGGCACTATTCACTCCAACACTCCTGGTGAAATTGGCCCAGGCCTTTTGGGCCTGCATCACAGTTGGGCTTCGTCCTCTGCCCAATCTGCTCCCGGTTCCTCCCCTCTACAGGTGTTGAACCCAGTGAGCGTATTGCTCTGGAAACTCCAGCTCAGTTTCTGTTTCTGGAGAGTCCAACCTGAGATGGCTGTTACGTATTTCAATCCCGTCATGAGATTACTGCCAAATGATCAACCTGACAAATTCAGGTGAAGGGAGAGGAAAGTCTAGAAGCTCATTAGCCTACATCAGTGGTTCTAAATATTTTAGCCTTTAGAAATAGAACCCTTTCTTCAAATGATGAAACCATAAAGCAGAATCAAGTGGGGCATCTCAGTTGAAACTTCTGTGGCAGGCCACAGAGTCCTAGAGAGATGAAAATCAATGGACCGAATAAATCCGTGGTTCCCAACCCGCATCAGGCATCAGAATCCATTGGGGACATTTAAAAGATACAGATATCTGGCCCTTACCCCTGAGATGCAGTTTCAATGCTGTAAAAGTCCTTCGGGTGAATCTAAGAGACAGCTTGGGCTGAGAACTCATGAACTCTAAGGCATTTTTACCCTCTGCAGGTCTGTCATCCAGAACACAAGATGGCCCTTTCTCCAGTATAAACATTTAATACAAGGTCTCTACCATCCAAGGCTAAAGAGCCAATCTAGCCTTTATATTAATAGAGGGATTTATTTTTAATTACTTATTAATATCACTGGCTATAGTCTCCTCCAAAAATCAAACAAAAGAAATGACAGATGAGCTAATGTCCCTTCTGACCTCCCTCCACCCCAGCATAAAAGGGCTTCTCCTAATACTCCTGGATCCCATTTTTCCTCTGCTGCCATATACGTCCTAGAACTCCTAGGACCCACAGGCCCCAAAGCTCCCCAAAAGAGAAGACGCTGTCTAACTATGGGGAGATCCCTCGCTGGCCTTACCTGCCTTCCCAGGGGCCAAATCCACAGGAAGCTTCAGTAGGACTCCTGGCTTTGTTGTCATCCAAAACCCCATTTAAAGAGTCAAATTGCATTTGTTCTCGTTTACCCTCCTGAAGCTGGAGACAGATGCACAGAGAATTCTTCTCAATTGGCTGTCCTGACTTTCACCTTTTTTATAGCAAATTTTCATTTTCTATCGTTCTCAAATATATATATGTTGGCCCTATGTTTATTCTCCCAAACTACCTAAAAATTGGTACGATTGAATTTCCTCTGGTTGTTTGTAAAAGAGCACCCACTTTTTTTTAGAATTTGGTTGCTTCTCTTTATAGATGCCTTTTTGAATACTTGATCTTCAATGTTTTTTTTTTTTTGTTTTTTGTTTTTTTGGTTAAAGTTGATAGCAAGTGTTAAAGTAGTTTGTACAATGCCTGAGATTATTCATGATCAACTGGTACTCAAGGATCCTTCAATTCTTGGTCAACTTATAATTTCCACTCCATTTAGTGCTAGGAAAATAGGAGTTTCCTTTTGCTAAGAGTCCCTCTCTTAGGAAACCTGGATATACCCACTGATCTCATCTCCAATTTGATCACAACACTGATGTGAGCAGAATTGTGAGAATAGAGTCCAGTAAAATCGTTTTGATTCTAAAGAAACAACATATGCTGAACATCTAATACCCTCCCTAGATATATATATATGCACTTATGTATATGTTCATAAAGAATATAAGGTATTATTTTGTGGGTACTATATAAAAGTGCTAAATATATATATACACACACACATATATTTCAGTAATTTGTACTCAACAGTATATAAATATCTGATTCATTTTAAAAAATAAATATTTATTGAAATTAATATACACTAAGAGAAAGGCACAAGTCGTTAGTGTATAGCTCAAAGAATTTTCGCAAGGTGAACATTCCCCCAGTAACCAGCACCAAAATCAAGAAATAGAATATTACTATCACCAAAGAATCCTGCCTATGTCCTCTCCCTGTTTCTAGGCCCCAGTCGCTAACCTAAATGTATCATCTTATATTAGTTTTGCCTGTTTGTGTACTTTATGTCAATGGAATTACACAGAGTGTGTTCTCTTGTGTCTACTTTCTTTCAATATTATCCTTGTAAGAGCCATCCATGTTTTGTATGGTAGCAAGAGTTTGTTCATTTTCATTGATTGAATATAAGAGAAATCATTTACTCATTCTACCACTGATGGACATTTGTTTGGGGGGTGGGGAGTGCTATTATGAATACATTTGCCACCCACTCTCTTATACATATGTATGTATGTATATGTATTTTGGCATGTGTATGTAAGCATTTCTATTGAGTACGTGTCTGGGAATGAAATTGCTAAATGATAAAATATACATATATTCAGCTTGGTAGATACTGCCAAACACATTTTGAAAATGATTGCACCAATGTATATGCAGAAGTATATGAGAGTTCCAGTTGTTCCACATCTTCGTCAACATTTGGGTTTTTTTTGTTTTTTGTTTTTCTTTTTTGCGGTACGCAGGCTTCTCACTGCTGCGGCCCCTCCCGTTGCGGAGCACAGGCTCCAGACGCGCAGGCCCAGAGGCCATGGCCCACGGGCCCGGCCACTCCGCGGCACGCAGGATTCTGCCGGACCAGGGCACGAACCCACGTCCCCTGCATCGGCAGGCGGACTCCCAACCACTGCGCCACCAGGGAAGCCCAACATTTGGTATTTTTTTGTCAGTCTTGTTATTTTCATTCTAACTATCCTGGCAGATAAGTAGTGGTATCTCATTATGGTTTTAATATACCTTTTCCCTGAATATTAATAAGGGTGAGCACTTTTTAATAAGTTTATTGGACATTTGGATATCTACTTTTATGAAGATTTCATTCAAGTCTTTTGCCTATTTTAAAGCTTCAGTTAATTAAGACAATGTGTATTGGCATAAGGATAGACAAATAGATCAATAGAAAAGAACAGAAATTCCACACATATACTATCACTTGATTTGAAATAAAGCTGGAAGTGATAAAAAGTGGGGAAAAAATGTTTCTACAGTAAATCATGTTGGGTCAAAAGGATATTCATATGGAAAAGTATACATTTTAACCCCTACCTCACATCATAATCAAAAATAAATTTTAGATAGACTGTAGATTTCACTGTGAAAAGTAAAACAATAAATTTTTTTAAGAAAACAAAGAATAATATCTTAATGACCATGCCGAGTGAAAAGATTTCATAAACAGGATATAAAAAGCTCTAAGTATAAAGTGATAAATTAAAGTACTTTAAATTTCTATTTATCAAAAGGCACCATTAAGAGAGTGAAAAGGCGAGCCACAAAAGATACTTACAAGACATATATTGGGTCAGCTAAAAAGATTGTTTGGGTTTTTCCATAACATCTTGCAGAAAACCCAAACAAACGAATTTTTTGCCAACCCAGTATTTAACAAAAGACTCATATCCAGAACAGATTCTGTTAACTGTTGCATATTATTCCATAGTATGTATGTCATAGTTTATATTTATCCCCTAGTTATGATCATTTACTCTGTTACTAATAGTTCACTATTTTAAAACAGTGTGGTAATTAATACACTGGTACATCTTTGAGTGTTTCCCTAATGAATTACCCAGAAGTGGATTGCAGAGTCATGAGATAAAGCAGGGTTTCAAGCCACAAAGGCCAATGGAAAGATTTTTTTTCCCAGATGGGTTTTCTCCCATCTTGCAAATCTCACTCAGAAACTGTCTGCACTCTCTTGGCCGGGGCCCTGCCCAATTTTTTCTCCTTGAGGAGAAGACAAGAATTCTGATGAGGGGGGATAAAAGGACATAAGAAAATGTTTAGACAAGAGAGCTTTCCAATATTCTCTCAAAGACCTTCTTCTTGGCTTCTCAGCATTCTGAAAGAAATTATATTTATGACGTAGGTATTGACTTGAGCAGTATATCTTGTATGTCAATGATTGGTAAGTATCCTGAGGTCTTTGGAAATAAGGAACTTATCAAATACAAACTTCAACTAAATGATACGTTTGTTTGGTTCCTAAGGAGGAATTGGACATCTCTGTATTTTCAGCATTATTTACTGAAAGTATTTTTCAAATACATATCAATCTACTTTCCTGCTTTGGTAAGTACAATATCCTGACTATAGTTGATTATTTCTTTACAGGTATAAAATCTTAAGATACTCATGGTCATAATTTGAACATTAATCTCATCATACATGGCATTGATATAGAAAGTGTCCCTGGCACATTTTGCCCTAGAGTAGACTATAAACTTCTTAAAGGCAAGGACTACATTCAAATTCTGATTCTGTCAGGTACAAGCTTTGTGTTCTTGAGTGGGAGTATCTGATTCCCGGCATTCCCATCTGCAAGCCGGAAGAGACTGCCTAACACACAGGTAGGTTGTTGGAAGAAAATAAGTTCCTAGTATATAGTGGCATGGCACATAGTAGGACTCAGCGAATGTTCCTTTCACTTTTCTGAAATAATTTTTTCCCAAATTAAATTTAAATGAGTGTAGATGAGAATGAATATTTTTTGATACTAACGCATAAAGGATAAGAAATAAGCCTAATATAATTTTTTGCCTTGTGAATTCCATCTCATTTGAAAGTGAGGTGGCACAGAGAATTCCAGCATACTAAGATTTCTAATTATTTGGTTCCCATTAGTAATCAGGCAAACCTTCAGGCAGGCAACTTGGCAAAATGTGTCACATTTCCTTTGCCCCAGCAATCTCACTCTACTAGGTTAACCTAAGGAAGTAATTGAGCATGAACAAAGAATGAATGAACAAGGATATTCACTGTAAGATTGTCTATAATATTAAAACATCAAAAACAACCCTAAATCCTCATCAATAAGAGATGGGTAAAACACATTTTAGATTATCCATACAGCAAAATATTATGAAATCTTGAGAAATAACAATATAGCTTCATATTTATAGATGTATAGGATGCCCACAAAATCTTGTCGAGTGAAAAAAGCCAATTACAAAATAGTGTATATTAAACACTTTATTCCATTTTGGTCAAAAAGTGTGTATCTGTATGTACGTATGCATAGAAAAAAAGTCTTGAAAAATACACACCAACATGCTTATATGTTTATCTACATGTGGTAGGATTATGAATGATTTTCTCTTCCTTCTTAATACCTTTGTGTTTTACTGTATTCTTTTACAATAAGTATGCACTATTTCTATAATCAAAAAATACTAAGGCTACTTTTATTTTGAAAAATTTTAAAACTTAGTTGCAGAAAAATGCCAACTGATAACTCTGTACTAAAAAAATTATAAAAACTCCTCTCTCTATGGATCTTATCTCATTCATCCTCAAACAGAAGGGAGAAGTTTCATTATTGCTGTAGGTAGCAGGGTTTCTCAACTTTGGCACTATTGACATTTTGGGCTGGATAATTCTTTGTCGTGGGACATTATCCGGTGCTTTGTAAGATGTTTAGCAGCATCACTGACCTCTATTCACTAAATGCTAGTAACATACATCACTCCATCCCCACCAAGTTATCCAAAAATGTCTCCAGATATTGCCAGATGTCACCTAGGGGCTAAACTGCCCTGGTTGAAAATCAATGCTCTAAGGAAACTGGAGACCTGGTTTAAACCCCATGTTTGTTACTTACTAGTTGGGTGATTCAACTTCTCTGGGCTTCCATTTCCTCATGACTATGTCATCTTTAAGATATCTTTGATCTTGAAACCTATAGTTTTACGGGTTTGCAGAAAATCAATGGATCCAAAGGGAAAGTGGTTGGTCCAGAGTTACGCAAAAAGCCAAAAGTACAGGCAGAAATGTAGCTAGGTCTCCTGACTAAAATCATGCCCTTATCCGTTCATTTGTGTGACAAATATTTACTGAGTGCCTACTATATCCCAGGCACTGTTATAGGCACTGGGAAACAGTAATAAACAAGGAAGTGAGATCCTTGCTTTTATGGAGCTTACCTTCTATTGAGAGAAGCAAACGGTAATCATGTAGGGTAATAAAAAGAAACATTTTAGATAAGTGACATTAAATAGGTAACATGGTCATGGATGGCCACTGGAATGGTGTTAAGGAAAGCAAGCAACATTAGATAAGGTGGCCTGGGAAGACCCCCAGAGGAGTTGATACTTGAACTAAGATCTGAAAGATAATAAGGACAGAGTCAAGCAAAATTCATTGGGAAGAATGTCCTAGTCAGAGGGAATCAAAGTGCAAAAGCAGTGAGATGGAGAAGAGCCTGGAACTGTGTTAATGATATTTAATAGCAATTCGTACATGACAGAAGATTACAAAGGAAACAATGTCAACCTGTATTATTAGTAACATGGAGAAAAGGTAAGTGGAAAAGTAATCTCTAATTTTTCCATAGTATCAGTAGAATGATTATAGTAGAAATTAAATCCAGAAAAAGCCTTCACATCATGCCCTTCCTCAATAATGCAATTGAAAAATTGTGTCTGGGGTAATTCTGGAAACAAGTGTTCCCCAAAGTTCACCAATGTCTTCCTATCACCACTTAGTACTAGGAGGGGGGTGCCAAAAAGTGTCTACTGAATCGCTAAAGCAATAACTTGAGGGGATAATCTTTTTGGTGGTTGGTATGCTCAGGGGGAACGGGTCCAGCAGATTAAATGATAACTAGATTTAGTTGACAATTTGCTTTGAGTAAAATGTCGGGCTTGTAAATAATTTAAAAATAGCCTGTCATTCAACTGAAGCGTGTCCTTTAAGAAATTTTAATCGATGCAAAACACATTTCTCAAACACAAGCCTCTAACCCCTGTGAAACCAGCTATCGGTCTAAACAAAAAGCTGTAACACACACGGTCAGGAGAGTGTGTGCAATGGTTATGAAGGAGAGTGAATTGAGCTACAGCCCCAGAATCCAATATATGACAATATCCTGCAACTGAGGAATTAGTTATTTTGACAATATGTAATGTGGAAACACACCACTTGTTCAGCTCTCTTTGCTCAAGGGCACAGAGAAGCTGAGGTTTCAATCCATTCATCAGAAACAATCAACATGCACATAAACTCTGCATTTTGGCTGCAAATGGGTTGTCTGTTTGTTGTATTTGTCAAAAGCTCAGCATTACAGAGAAGGAAAGAGGGAAGGAAAGGTGGAGGGAGAGAGAAAACATAATAACTCTGAAATTAGGGTATATGGTCACCTTGAGAAGACAAACTCAAGGACAAAGAGGTATAGCACAGGATTTGGGGGTGGGGGAATCTCTCCTGACTCTCACGCTGTCAGTAAGCTAAGCTCAACTCCTTTCTACCTGGTCATCCATGTTGAAATGGGGAAAAATAGAGATTATTCCAAATGCGAGTGGAGCAGATAGCCACCTTTTCCAGGCCTGCTGCTTTCCCTGGGGACAGCAGGAAGCAAAGGCAGTGGCTGCGCCTCCTTTGTGCTCCTTCCCAGAGCTGCCCAAACCCACACTGCTGGGTCACACGGCCTGGTGGCCTTCTCTGACTCAGCTGTTCTTTTCCCGTAGAACTTTTTATCAAAGGAAACCAATCACTGTTCAACCCACAGTGCCAAGGAGATGCAGCAGCAAAACCCCAAGGACAATAAAAAGTTCTGTTTCTTTAGACTGAAACTCCTGGAGAAGATTTTTTTTTTTTCTTTCCCTGCTTAGATCTGGAGGTCTTTGCTTTCTTCTTCTTTTTCTTTTTTTTTTTCCAAATATTGAAATAGATTAAGAAGATATCATCCCAGCATGGTAGCTCCAGTTTAGGAAAGAAACCAGCACCAGGACACCTCTAAGTGTTTCACTGAAGTTGGCTTGATGTTTGTTTTTAATGAATTGATAATCATTGATTATCAAAACATATATGTGTTGATTTTATCCCTTAAATCGTAGATACGAAATAATCTGCAAAGCTGTTAATTCTCGATAGATTTAAAGATAATAGATAATAATGCATTATTCATAAATGTTGTACAGCAGGGTATCCATTATACAACTGTTAATCTCCAGCTATATCATTTTCATATTCATCTGTTATGATTTTATTTAAACCAGATTGTCAAAATTTTTTGAAGGGTTGATTTTTAAAATCTGCCCTTATAAGACATCAGTTCCTCCTCTCGGTCTAATGCAGCCATGGAGACTGCATGAGGTTACAGCTTCCGTCCCTCCATGCCTGGCCCAATTTACACATAGCCACACTCACAAAGACATGTGTACATGCTGCTTAGCTGTGCCATTGACGTTGAATGGTTTCCAGCCTGTCTTTGTCCCAAGGTCAACCAGAATTAAGCCCCATTTTTTGTCTTCATGTAGGACGTTTTCTTCATTGGTAAGCTTATTTAAATTCCTTTGCAGATATTGAACTAAATCTGCTCAGGCTGTAGCCTCCTGGGGCCTTTCACTCAGGGCTAAGTATAAATAAATACTCATATAGGACAGCCTTTGATGAAACATTAAAGATGTCTCTGGTTATATGGTTTCTAGATTCTCTATTTTCTCTATGAAAAATCCATGGTGGTAGAGAGAACCTTAGCCACAGGAAGGGAATAGATTTCTAAATTGCTGCCTATGGACCCTCTGGGACTTAATGGCACAGGGCAAAGAAGCAGCTGATCTTGGCAAAAGAAGCAAGTTAAATAAAATTAGCCACTAAATCATCTCCCCTTAAAATACCAGCTGTCAACTCCCTCCAACATTTATGAATTTGGGGGCATGTTACTGTCATATTGTGTCTCACCCAGGACAAGTAGCATTGCTCCTTTCACTTGGGAAAGCATCCCTAGTTCCCCACACAGAAGAGGCTAAAGCAAAGGGTTTGACTTTTTTCTTTCACCCCCCTTTCCCTGTCACATGTACAAGAAAGAACCCAGTCCAGGCCAACCAATATTTATTTGCTCTAATGATTGGAATTGTTGCTTGTTTTTAAAATACGCTCCCAGTCATCCCTTCAAAGACTGGGACTGCTGGTTCCTACAGAAGATTATGCACGTGCCTTTTGGGAACTACCATCTGCTCAAAAAAAGTGAATATGCTGATGGAGATGGAGGATGGATCTGGATGAGCAGAAATAAGACAAAGGTGGGAATGTTGCAGATCTGCGGGGGGTACTGTATCCCTCTCCCATAGCTCACCAATGGGATCAGACCTCTGCAGCTTCCGGAGAGAGTCTGGTGGCACTTGGCACGGACGCTGAAATTTCAAGGTAGAGCTCTCCATGCAGGTGAAAACGGGAGACCTGCAATAACAGCTAAAAAGCTAACCTTAGCCAGACACTGCACTAATTGCTTTAAAAGTATTAGCTCACTGAATGTTCAGAACAACTGTCAGCATGGATAATACTACAGCTGCATTTTAAAAACGAGCAAACTGAATAGTTAAGCAGTTGGCCACACTCCTGTCCTGGGAAGAAGCACCATGTAGCCTTGTAAGCAGTATGAGGCACCCTCCCTCCACTCGACATGAGGGCGACCAGCAAACCACAGTCACCTCCTGGCCTCAATCATTCCTCCCCAAGCTGAAAGCATGTGCTTCCAGCTGCACAGAGATCCTTCCAGGCTTGTGCGAGTCCTTGAATCATTGCTAGGCAGGTCTTCTACGGAGAACCAGCTGGAATCACATGGGAATCACAAGGCTCACAAGGGAATCTTAGGAGAAAACACTGTGATGAATCTTACAAAGTCCTTCTCCTTACACCTTCACACACCTTTTTGAAACCAGAGGGAAGAACTTGAATGAGATCAAACACAGACTAGCTATTTTACTCTTAATTTCTACCTAACTACATCTTTTGGCTGGAGCCCAGGTGAAATTCCTATTACACTTTATAGGAACAAAACCATGAAGCTTTTCTCTTATGTTTTTGTTGCTTCTAAAAAATAAAAAGAAATCTTACAAAGCAGAGTCCATAACAGGCACTTAAAGACCATATGTTGGCTCATTAAAATAGTAATTTTTTTGTTATCATTTATTTAAAAATACATGAAGCTTTTCCACTGTGCCTGGATAAGAACTCTGTATAATCCATAGAACACCACGATCTTTACCATTCCAAAAACATGCGAAATATCAGAATACAAACAGGCTAACTCCATACTCCACAAACCAATTAAAGGACCTGAAGGGAGTCCTTTAAGTTAAGGACTCCCTGAAGGGAGTGAGCCAGAAAAGCTGGTACAATTCAGGCTGGAAAAAAAATCTACTTTTTTACTCAAGTATAATAAAAATTATAACGCTTTACTCTTTTTACTCTTGTAAAGAGCTTTCCAATGATATTATTTTGCTTGAGCTTCACAAGGCAACAAAGGGAGTTGTGGTCATCCACATTTCCAGATTTAGGCCGGCTAAGTGACTGTCCAAGGTCATAGTGAGAAGTGGAGGGAACTCAGGCTGTATATGGCCAATTATGTGACTAATCCAAGAACATGGAAGTCATCGGGATTTTTCTGCTTGAATTTTTATCACAAGAGCTGGTCACTGAGACAGATGAAAATACACACTCATACGTGGCCTTTGCCCTCGACTCCATCTGGGCCCAGATGGAAGTTATGTGCACATATGTCTGCACTCCTCCGGCCACATCTCCAGTTACCCCATAGGAGGTGAAGATAGATAGGGGAGGACAGGCTGGTGAGAGAGCCTCAAGAAGGGCTCCTTGAAGAAAAGTAGGGAAGAGCACTGATAAAGCAGGGAGATTTCCCTCCACCTTCCCCTCCTGGAGTGGAGGGGTCTATCTCTCCTCTAATGGTGCTTCCTTCCTCACTAAATTACCATGCTAGGCACGTGAAGACACCACAGAAGGGTTTTCCATAAATTCGAGTTTAAAGGGGATAATACTTCCTGTTAAATCATTAAATCATTCTTTACAAGACATCTTTACAATTTCAAGCCATTTTCCCAACTAGAGCTGCATAGTAAATTAATTATTGTGTTAGTAATTCATTGGTGACTCTTGTAAATATGTTTTACTCAAAACAAATACACACAACTATTCTCCAAATATTTGTTCACGTATGTGAATCCATTAAAAAGTGCTTGTAATTTTAGGGGGAAAGTATTCTTGGTAATTTTGTTGCTCGCTTCATTTTATACTAGGAAGAGCCATGTTCGTCCTCTAGTTGGCATGTAGGATAATTTATCACAGCTACTTATTGGTACTGGCTAACATAATTGAGGATTTTTCACAAGTCAAGCAGGGTTGAGGAAGGGTAGTCAATAATCTAGTAAAAACCACCTTCATAATTTGGTTCATACATATACTAAAAAGAAAGATGAACCACTTTTTCATCCCTAATGGCTGAAAATATGAAAAGTAAAAATCTCATGTTAGATAAACTTACAACAAAAGCCACACATTTTACACCTACTCATGCTCTTTCCAAAAAACATTTCACTTCACGTTTGTAAACAAATGCTTAGTTTTATAAAATGAATAATGTGTAATAAAGAGAATATACTTCAGCAAGATGACCCAACTAAGATGGGCCAGAAGTCTAATCTGGGTAAAAATGTTCTCTGTATCAGTCATGTAAAAGTTTGCTGTGCTCAAATTCTACATAAATAACTTGAATTGGTTTTATATGCAATTTAAGCTTTTTCTAAATACACATACTTAACGCACAGCTGAAAATCACAAAGCATCAAAATACCCATGTAGAAGGGACAGACTTTTGTAAGAAGTATATTTACATGTCTTACATCTGCAGAAACCACTTTCTCCAAACACAAACCTGACATAACTGATTTGAAAAGTTCAAGTATACTCACGAAATGATGGGTGTATCTGAAATCTGAGTACTTGAAATCAGGCCCGAGCCTCAGAACCTATGCTCTCTGGCTGCTATATCTCTGCAGAGAATGAGGTCACACATAGGCACAGACATTTATGTGCCACCCTAGGTACACTCTCTGTGCACAGGCAGAGGCACATCAAAAGACAGCTAAAATCCAATGTTAAAATCACCCAAATGTCCATGAACAGAGAAACAAATTGTGCTATACACATACCATGGAATACTAAGCAGAAATTACAGTGTGCGAGCTATTACTATTGTTTCAACATGAATGAATGTCACACCCATAATGCTGGGCAAAAGCAGACAGACATGCAGAGAACAGTGTCCTGTTTCATTTCTGTATGGATTTTTTTTTTTTTTTTTTTTTTTGGCTGTACGCGGGCCTCTCACTGTTGTGGTCTCTCCCGTTGCGGAGCACAGGCTCCGGACGCGCAGGCTCAGCGGCCATGGCTCACGGGCCCAGCCACTCCGCGGCATGTGGGATCTTCCCGGCCCGGGGCACGAACCCGCGTCCCCTGCATCGGCAGGCGGACTCTCAACCACTGCGCCACCAGGGAAGCCCCTCTGTATGGCTTTTTAAAAGGCAAAAATAATGTATGGTGTTGGAGGTCAAGGATAGTGGTAACCCTTGGGAGAGGAGGGCAGTGCGAGGAAGGGGCAATGAGGTGGCTTCTGGAGTCTGATCATCTTCTATTTATTCATCTGTAGGCTGCTTACACAGTCAGAAAACCTTACTTAAAAAGTAAAAATAAGAAGACAGCTAAGAAAGTGCCCCTCCAAACATAGCTGACCCAAGTGCTACACAGACTTATGCTCTCCATGCTCTCGGCAGCGGAGCAGAACACTTTGCATCTTTCAGAGACTTAAGGGAATAAGAACTCTCAATCACAAGAAAAGCCCTCATCTTCTCATACTATTCTGGTAAACAAGACGTTTTCACCCTAAAAGAAGGGGAAAGCCCATGGCCTTTCTGAGCCAAATATCCCCGAGTGTGTGTTTTTTCAGCTTTGCTGTAACTCAGTCACGTAGAGCCAGGAATTCCTCAGAGGGTACGTCTGTGGTTCTAGTTAGATGAACTACTTGCCAAGTGTGTGGACATCCTCGCTCCCTAGAAGAGATTGTGTTGGCTTTTGAGAAAACAACCTGGTTGGGAAAGAGTGCCTTCTGCAGACTGCCTCTGAGCATTATTCAGATTGGAGAGGATGTTGTAAAAGCAATATTACAGTTCTGCTGCCAGAATTAAGAAACGGAGCCTTTTCATTTGGTCTGAACTTTCCTCAAGAAATATACCAAAGCTAATGCATCCTGGCGTGACTCCATTTGGGGAACATGGAGCTCTGCCTTTCTCACCCACGCTACTGCTCTTTTCAGAGTCCAGAACCTCCTCTGTAAGCAAGATAGGGAAGCTCACAAATGGGGAAACAAAGCCTAGTGCTGAAACTGGGGGGGTGGGGGTGGGGGGGGTGGGGAAGCATCAGTATAAACATGGACACCCAGAAGAGGCAATTGACAAAACCCCGTCAATCAGCACAAACAGGTGGGAGAACCGAACATCATTCCCAACTCTGGCTCTGCTGTCTCTTTAAATCCTGCGTAAATTATCCTACCTTCCCGGGAAATGGGTATGGATTGCTTTCTCCAGGTGGAGGCAAGAAAGACTGATGTCTATGAGGGAAGATAGGATTTTCCTGCCTCTCTGGGTATGTATCCATGCTGCCCCCACGAGAAACATCTTTATCAAGCCTGACATCATTCACCATGATCATAACCCTCTGGTTTCTGGCAAGAACACACTAGATATGTAATCTTTACTTCTTCTAGCCCTATCACTTACTGACATTGTCATCTTCAGCTAATCATTTAACCTCTCTGGGCTGCAAATACTTTACCAACTGAAATTGCCCTTATCTTTCTTCAAATACTCAAAGGAGCAGGATAAAGGATGCATATAGATTGCTTGGAACATTCACAAATTTAAGTGACTCTCTGAATGGGAAGGCCAGCCTTACTTGCTGTGCCCTCCCTTCCCATCTCCATGTATAATCCCTGCCCAGCTCTACCAAGAGGACTGATGGTATTCTGCCTTCCACAAGATGTGGGGTGGGCATACACTTCTCTGAGCTAAGGAGAAGTGGGATCACTTTCAATATACTTTTGTTTTGAATTAGTGGCCTCTACCTGCTACCCGAGCTCCTGACAGAGTTTTTTGACATTCTGGTATTTTACCATTCCTTAACTTAAAGAGACTTTAAAAATTTCTAATTAGATAAATCTAGTTTTTGAGGAAGTGATAATTGTTAAATCATGATAAAGAGAAAATTTAATATGTATTTTATCATGTTTTGCAGGGGAAAAATTGTTGTAGCTGCTGACAATTTAGAAAGAGGAACTTACTTTACAACTAAAGTGTTAGAGTTCAGAGAGGTCAATGAGAAATAAGTGAAAGCGTTGCTGAGATTATAATCTGAGCAAAAAGGAAAGTACAATTCAATGTCACCCCCCAAAGGGTGATTTTACATGCACGTTTTTTAGGGAACACAACCTGTAGATCACACTCTTCCAGCAATTTCTAGCAATCCCAACGCAGTATGGAGAAAATGAATGCTTCTCTTAGTCAAGCATGTAATCACGTTTCCAGGTGAGAGGCATGAAAATTGATTAAAGGTTTGGGAAATTGGCTCTATGCAGGAAGACTAATGGAACTGGCTTCATATATCCTTGAGAAGAAGAAAAGACTGGTAGAAGGGGGCTCTCAACCCTGTATATGAAGGAATGCGCACAACCAGTGCTTCTAAGAAATAACTGCCGGCAAAAGCAAGGCTGTCCAAGAACAGCCAGATATACTTTACTTACATTTGAACAGGTGTTTCAATCTTTGAGCTAGAGGGCTACTCAGAACCATCTCTAACAATATCAGAAGAGGCAATGGGTCCACCTGGAAACTGAGCGAAGTTATACCTAGCCTCGTTTCTGGGTGGGTTTGGTTAGCAGCAGAGAGAAGATCAGAAGAAGTCTGAGGACCTCTCATATCTGAGGGTTTAGGACCTTGAGTGACATTAAGCTCAATAAGATAGCAGTGATCTGATCAGAAAATAATAGCGACCCTCAACACAGCCTCCTCAGTCACCGTCCAGATGCTGTCATGCGTCTACATCATTTTCTCAAACCACAGGACTGCCCTGAACCTATCACCTCCATAATATCAGTTGTTTAGTATGATTTTCCTATCTCTGTAAATGATGGCCCCTTTTCTTCAGTCATCCAGACGTGACATCGCAGAGTCGTTTGAGACTCATCTCTCTCTCTCTCTCCCTCCCTCCTCACTGCCGGTCTGCCAACAATGCCTATAGAGGCGTCCCTCTGTCTTTCCCATCTCACAACCATCCCTTCTTTTTCACTCCCAGGGCCAAGATCCTACTTCAGGTGATCATTAGGACACATCAGTGAGAAAATTTTTGACTGTTCAATTCCTGTCTCCTAAATTCCAAACTCTTCCTCAGTGTTTCTCAAAGGGTGGTCCAAAGATCACCTCCAAAATTACCAAGGGATCTTATTAAAAATGCAAAATCCTAGCCCCCAGACTTGTATCTCAGAATATCTGGGCTTTGCTCTCAAGGGTCAGAATTTTTTTTTAACGTCTTTATTGGAGTATAATTGCTTTACAGTGTTGTGTTAGTTTCTACTGTATAACAAAGTGAATCAGCTATACGTATACATATATCCCTATATCCCCTCCCTCTTGCGTCTCCCTCCCACCTTCCCTATCCCACCCCTCTAGGTGGTCACAAAGCACGGAGCTGATCTCCCTGTGCTATGTGGCTGCTTCCCACTAGCTATCTATTTTACATTTGGTAGTGTATATATATCAGGGGGATGGAATTTTTAACAAGCTTTCGCCACATGCTACTGGTCTACCCTAAAGTTTTAGAAATCTTCCTCTACCCATTCAATCCACCTGCAGTTTTTTCATTCATCCATCGAACAAAACATGCCACAAACAGTTCTTTTCACTGAGTCATGCCATACATTAAAAAGTTTTAAGTGTGTTCATCAATAGTACAAAGTATAAATAAAATGTGATATACTCATATAATGGATTAGTATACAGCAATAAAAAGAACCAACTACTGCTACACATAACAGGGATAAATCTCACAGGAAACAATGAGAAAAAGGAACTAGTCATAAAAGAATACATGCAGTATGATTCAATTTATGTGAAATTTAAGAGCAGAATACTTTATGGTGATAGACATGATAATAGTGGCTGCTTCTGGGGTAGGGTATTGCTTGGATAGACGCACAAAGGGTACCTTCCGGAAAGCTGGAATTGTCCTATAGTGTAATCCAGGAGGTATTTATATGGTTGTATATGTGTGTTAAAAAAATTTGTTGGGGTTTGTGCACTTTTATATATGTAAGTTATTCCTCAATTAATATAATAAAAAGAAATAAATACAGTTACAGGCTTCTGAGAAAAAGAAACAGACAGGAAGGAAGGAAGGAAGGGAGGGAGGGAAGGAGGGAGGAGGGAGGGAGGGAGGGAGGTGGGGGGAGGAAAGAAGGAAAGAAAGAAAAAAGAAAATCTTTAATGATTCATTATTGTCCAAACTTCTTAATGTTTTGTAAGACCTTTCACAATATATCCATAACCTAATTTTTCAAATTAAAGTTCCACCACTTCCCTTACATAAAACTCTTCTCCATTCAGACTGACCTACTTGTGTTTGATTTTACTGAATAAAACTCACAGTATCTTACCTTCCTCATCTCCTCTTTCGGCCTCTTTTGCAATCACACCTCCCCCACCTAGAATGTTATTCTTTCTCCATCCAAATCTTAACCATACATGAAAATCTAATTCTGTTTCCTCATGACCCCTTTTCCTGATCACTTGTGGGTTGAACTGTGTCCCTCTAAAAGATATACTGAAGTCTTAACACGTGGTACCTGTGAATCACCTTCTTTGGAAATAGGGTCTTTGCAGATGTAATTAGTTAAGATGAGGTGACACTGGATTAGGGTGGAAACTAAATCCAGTAGCTAGTGTCCTTATAAGGAGGCCATGTAAAGATACAGAGACACACAGGGAGAAGAATACCATGTGAAAATGGACACAGAGATTGGAGTGTTGTACCCATCAGAAGCTAAGAAAGAGGCAAGCAAGGATTCTCTCCAAGAGCCTTTAGAGGGAAATCTGCACCACCTTGACTTTGGACTATAAAATGGTGAGAGAACAAATTTGTGTTGTTTTAAATCACCAGTTTATGATAATTTGTTATGGTAGCCCTAGAAAACTAATACACTACTCCTACCCATGATCACCCTCTTTTATTCCTTGAGTCCTACAGCTCCTAAATTCTAAACAAATCATTTGGCCCTTTGGTAGCCAGCCTCCCACATAGCCCACAGGGATGTTCACCTCATGGTATTCATGCCCTTGTGTATCTCCCTCCCTTTTTGATAGGACTGATGTATATTTCCAAGAGTATATTATGAAAATGATGCGTGGTTTCTGAGGCCAGGTTATGAAAGACATTGCTGCATCTGCCCTGCTCTCTTGGACCATTCACTCTGGGAGAAACAAGATGCCATGTCATTAGTACACTCAGGAAGCCCTATGGAGACATATACATGGTAACAACCCTCACAATCTCACCATTTATGAGAGTGAGCCAACTTGGAAATATATCCTCCAACCCCAGTCAAACCTTCGGATGCCTCTAGCCTGGCTGAGACCTTGACTTCAACGTTATAAAAGTCTCTGAACCAAAACCACCTAGATAATCCACTCCTGAGTTCCAAACCCACAGAAACTATATGAGATAAGAAATACCTACTGTTTTAGGTCACTAGGTGATGGGGTAATTTTATCAGCAACAGTAGATAAATAATACAACTCCTATTATCATAAACTAGCTCAATCTCTTAACTCTTTTGGGGAAGACCTTTACTCCTCCTAGATTGCAAACTCCTTGAGATCAGGCATCATTTCTTGTATTTCTTTGCATCCTCAACCATGCCCAATAATTATACACATAGATATAGATACATACATAAATATACATTATATATACATATAGAGATATATAGATATAGGTAACTATAGATATTTCACATCATATATATGTAAATATATGTGTATATTTAATACACCCACACACACACACGTGCTCAATAAACGTGTGCATGGTTAATGAATAAAAGAGCACAGTGTATCGCATTAGATAAGCTTTCAAAATATTGCATTGAACCAACAGTCATTTAAAGATCAAGTTTATGGAAACTTCTGTCACAAGCAAATCACTTGACAAAAGCTGAATTTGAAGCCATTTTGAAATCATTCTTTTTTCTCTCTCACCCAGTTCCCTGCCTCTCTGTTGTTGCTTGTTGGCTTCTGAAATGTAGGTCACCTCCAGTAGCATGACCTAATTAGGAGATGTAATTTAACAGGAAAAAAAATAAAATAAAAGAAATCCTCTGAGATAGCAGAATTGAAACAAAGAAAAGTGGTTCTTTCATTTTACGTTTTTGGCAATACCTTCCCTACTAAAGTTATCCCCTTTCCACCCCCAAGCAACACAATTTGTAAAGCACAAAGAAGAAAGGTAGAAATGAGTTTGGGAGCAGCTGGAAATGATGAATTTATAATGACCACAGAAGGAGTAAGAGTAAGCTTTACTTCACTGATGTGGCTCTGTGGGGCTGCTTCCTGGCAGCACCATGAGTGAGACTTTGGAGGAAGAAGTACTGATGATGCTGATAGGAAGCACCACGAACTCTCAAGATGGAGAGACGTTATGGCTCATCTTATCCAATCCTTCGGGAAATGCCGTGACACCTGTTGTGTTTGCAACACAATAAAACTTCGTATACAAAGCATCGAAACAATAGTGGGGTTTTTTCTTCATACATTTGGCACTCTTATTTTAGAAAAGAGAAAAATGGTAAGTAAGCTAAGCAGATTTTAAGGGTTCATTACCAAATTAACTTCCAGGGGATGTCATTGGGCCAGGTTGGATTCAATCCATCTCCCTCACCTCTTCTTCTCAGAGGCATGATGCTGGGTTCCTGTAAAATGCTTAAGTGCTTTCTGAATCTCCCCAGAAACACTTAGCTACACTGATCATAATTGAATGCATTATTAATTCCTTCTTTGAAAACTGATATTCCACATTTGTCATTAGATGATTCCATTTATCTATCTACCGAAGCTCAAAAGCCCACTATGTGTATAACCTACCTGATGGCTGACATTTATTAAGGTGAAAACAATTATTCCCATTTTACAGAAGTACAGGAAGGTTAAGTAACTTACCTAAAGTCAGACAGTGAATAAAAGGTGACGCCAAGAAGCAAACCCAGGCAGTCTGACTGTAGAAGCTGTGCTCTTAATTCCCTACATTACTTTAAATTAACTATAAAACTATATTTTTCATCTACTTGGGATCAATGGGCATTTATTGCACAGGCAGCAATCTAGTTCTCTCTGCAAGTACCTTCCCAATTGCAGGAAAGTACCCCAGCCATTTTTAGCCTTCTGGGGTAAGAACAAATTGCAAACACCTGACCTCAGCATTTGGCCATAAAAAAGAATGAGGTATTGGCGCAGTGGTTGAGAGTCCGCCTGCTGATGGAGGGGACGCGGGTTCGTGCCCAGGTCCGGGAAGATCCCACATGCCGCAGAGCAGCTGGGACCGTGAGCCATGGCCACTGAGCCTGCGTGTCTGGAGCCTGTGCTCCGCAACGGGAGAGGCCACAACAGTGAGAGGCCTGCGTACCGCAAAAAAAAAAAATAAAAAAAAAAAAAAGAATGAGGTATTGATACATCCTACAACATGGATGAACCTTAAAAACATTAGGCTAAATGAAAAAAGCCAATCACAGAAAAACCATATACTATATAATTCCATTTATATGAAATGTCCAGAATAGGCAAATCTATAATGATAGAAAGTAGATTAGTGGTTGGTTAGGGCTAGGGAGAATGGGGACATTGTGCAGGGGCCGGCGGTTGGGAGCAGTGATAGCTAAAGGATATGGAATTTCTTTTTGAGGTGATGAAAATATTCTAAAATTGACTGTAGTGATGTTTGTACATACCTGTGGATACACTAAAAAATGTACTTTATTGGGTAAATTCTATGGTATGTAAACTATATCTCAATAAAGCTGTTATAAAAAAAAAGACTGAGTAACAGTCTACAACATATCCAACCAGTACTCCTCAAAACTGTCAAGGCCACCAAATACAAGAAAAGTCTGAGAAACTGTCACAAAGCAGGAGAGGCTAAAGAGACATATGTGGTATCCTGGATGGGATTCTGGAACAGGAATGACACAATATGGGAAAAACTTTCTACAGAAAGTATGCTGTGTAATTAATAGTAATGTAATGTGCCAATGCTGGTTCTTTATTTGGAATCAGTATAATCATGCAAGATGTTAGCAACAGGTAGGAGGCTTCCAGGAAGATGGCGGAAGAGTAAGACACGGAGATCACCTTCCTCCCCACAGATACACCAGAAATACATCTACACGTGGAACAACTCCTACAGAACACCTACTGAACGCTGGCAGAAGACCTCAGACCTCCCCAAAGGCAAGAAAGTCCCTACGTACCTGGGTAGGGCAAAAGAAAAAAGAACAAACAGAGACAAAAGGATAGGGACGGTACTTGCACCAGTGGGAGGGAGCTGTGAAGGAGGAAAGGTTTCCACACACTAGGAAGCCCCTTCGCGGGCGGAGACTGCGGGTGGCAGAGAGAGGAAGCTTTGGAGCCGCGGAGGAGAACGCAGCAACAGGGGTGCGGAGGCCAAAGCGGCGAGATTCCCGCACAGAGGATCAGGGCCAACCGGCACTCACCAGCCCAAGAAGGTTGTCTGCTCACCCGCCGGGGCGAGCGGGGCTGGGAGCTGAGGCTCGGGCTTCGGTCGGAGCGCAGGGAGAGGACTGGGGTTGGCGGCGTGAACACAGCCTGCAGGGGATTAGTGCGCCACAGCTGGCCGGGAGGGAGTCCGGGGAAAAGTCTGGACCTGCCGAAGAGGCAAGAGACTTTTTCTTCCCTCTTTGTTTCCTGGTGCGCGAGGAGAGGGGATTGGGAGTGCAGCTTAAAGTAGCTCCAGAGACGGGCGTGAGCTGCGGCTAAAAGCGCGGACCCCAGAGATGGGCATGAGACGCTAAGGCTGCTGCTGCCGCCACCAAGAAGCCTGTGTGTGAGCACAGGTCACTCTCCACACCCCGCTTCCGGGGAGCCTGTGCAGCCCGCCACTGCCAGGGTCCCGGGATCCAGGGACAACTCCCCCGGGAGAGCGCACGGTGCGCCTCGGGCTGCTGCAGCGTCATGCCGGCCTCTGCCGCCGCGGGCTCGCCCCCCACTCCGTGCCCCTCCCTCCCCCCGGCCTGAGTGAGCCAGAGTCCCCGAAGCAGCGGCTCCTTTAACCCCGTCCTGTCTGAGTGAAGAACAGACGCCCTCCAGCGACCTACACACAGAGGCGGGGCCAAATCCAGAGCTGAGCCCCTGGGAGCTGTGAGAACAAAGAAGAGAAAGGGAATTCTCTCCCAGCAGCATCAGAAGCAGCGGATTAAAGCTCCACAATCAAATTGATGTACCCTGCATCTGTGGAATACATGAATAGACAATGAATCATCCCAAATTGAGGAGGTGGACTTTGAGAGCAAGATTTATGATTTTTTCCCCTTTTCCTCTTTTTGTGAGTGTGTATGTGTATGCTTCTGTGTGAGATTATGTCTGTATAGCTTTGCTTCCACCATTTGTCCTAGGGTTCTATCCGTCTGTTTTGTTTCTGTTTTTTAATTTTTTTCTTTTTTTTCCTCTTAATAATTATTTTTTTTATTTTAATAACTTTATTATATCTTATCTTACTTTATTTTACTTTATCTTCTTTCTTTTTTTCCTTCCTTCCTTCCTTCCTCCCTCCCTCCCTCCCTCCTTTCTTCCCTCCTTTCTTTCTTTCTTTTTCTTTCTTTCTTTCTTTCTTTCTTCTTCTACTAATTCTTTCTTTCTACCTTTTCTCCCTTTTTATTCTGAGCAGTGTGGACAAAAGGCTCTTGGTGCTGCAGCCAGGAGTCAGTGCTGTTCCTCTGAGGTGGGAGAGCCAACTTCAGGACACTGGTCCACAAGAGACCTCCCAGCTCCACATAATATCAAATGGCGAAAATCTCCCAGAGATGTCCATCTCAACACCAGCACCCAGCTTCACTCAACGACCAGCAAGCTACAGTGCTGGACATCCTATGCCAAACAACTAGCAAGACAGGAACACAACCCCACCCATTAGCAGAGAGGCTGCCTAAAATCATATGTCCACAGACACCCCAAAACACACCACCAGACGTGGACCTGCCCACCAGAAAGACAAGGTCCAGCCTCATCCACCAGAACACAGGCACTAGCCCCTCCACCAGGAAGCCTACACAACCCACTGAACCAACCTTAGCCACTGGGGACAGACACCAAAAACAATGGGAACTACGAACCTGCAGACTGCAAAAAGGAGACCCCAAACACAGTAAGATAAGCAAAATGAGAAGACAGAAAAACACATAGCAGATGAAGGAGCAAGATAAAAACCCACCAGACCTAACAAATGAAGAGGAAATAGGCAGTCTACCTGAAAAAGAATTCAGAATAATGATAGTAAAGATGATCCAAAATCTTGGAAATAGAATAGACAAAATGCAAGAAACATTTAACAAGGACCTAGAAGAACTAAAGATGAAACAAACAATGATGAATAACACAATAAATGAAATGAAAAATACTCTAGATGGGATCACTAGCAGAATAACTGAGGCAGAAGAACAGATAAGTGACCTGGAAGATAAAATAGTGGAAATAGCTACTGCAGAGCAGAATAAAGAAAAAAGAATGAAAAGAACTGAGGACAGTCTCAGAGATCTCTGGGACAACATTAAACGCACCAACATTTGAATTATAGGGGTTCCAGAAGAAGAGAAAAAGAAAGGGACTGAGAAAATATTTGAAGAGATTATATTTGAAAACTTCCCTAATATGGGAAAGGAAATAGTTAATCAAGTCCAGGAAGCACAGAGAATCCCATACAGGATAAATCCAAGGAGAAATACGCCAAGACACATATTAATCAAATTGTCAAAAATTAAATACAAAGAAAACATATTAAAAGCAGCACGGGAAAAACAACAAATAACACACAAGGGAATCCCCATAAGATTAACAGCTGATCTTTCAGCAGAAACTCTGCAAGCCAGAAGGGACTGGCAGGACATATTTAAAGTGATGAAGGAGAAAAACCTGCAACCAAGATTACTCTAACCAGCAAGGATCTCATTCAGATTTGATGGAGAAATTAAAACCTTTACAGACAAGCAAAAGCTGAGAGAGTTCAGCACCACCAAACCAGCTCTACAACAACTGCTAAAGGAACTTCTCTAGGCAAGAAACACTAGAGAAGGAAAAGACCTACAATAACAAACCCAAAACAATGAAGAAAATGGGAATAGGAACATACATATCGATAATTACCTTAAATGTAAATGGACTAAATGCTCCCACCAAAAGACACAGATTGGCTGAATGGATACAAAAACAAGACCCATATGTTTGCTGTCTACAAGAGACCCACTTCAGACCTAGAGACACATACAGACTGAAAGTAAGGGGATAGAAAACGATATTTCATGTAAATGGAAACCAAAAGAAAGCTGGAGTAGCAATTCTCATATCAGACAAAATAGACTTTATAATAAAGACTATTGGAAGAGACAAAGAAGGACACTACATAATGATCAAGGGATCGATCCAAGAAGAAGATATAACAATTGTAAATATTTATGCGCCCAACATAGGAGCACCTCAATACATAAGGCAAATACTAACAGCCATAAAAGGGGAAATCGACAGTAACACATTCATAGTAGGGGACTTTAACACCCCACTTTCACCAATGGACAGATCATCCAAAATGAAAATGAATAAGGAAACACAAGCGTTAAATGATACATTAAACAAGATGGATTAATTGATATTTATACGACATTCCATCCAAAAACAACGGCATACACATTTTTCTCAAGTGCTCATGGAACATTCTCCAGGATAGATCATATCTTGGGTCATAAATCAAGCCTTGGTAAATTTAAGAAAATTGAAATTGTATCAAGTATCTTTTCTGACCACAACACTATGAGACTAGATATCAATTACAGGAAAAGATATGTAAAAAATACAAACACATGGAGGCTAAACCATACACTACTTAATAACAAAGTGATCACTGAAGAAATCAAAGAGGAAATAAAAAAATACCTAGAAACAAATGCCAATGGAGACATGACGACCCAAATTCTATGGGATGCAGCAAAAGCAGTTCTAAGGGGGAAGTTTATAGCAATACAATCCTACCTTAAGAAACAGGAAACATCTCGAATAAACAAGCTAACCTTGCACCTAAAGCAATTAGAGAACGAACAAAAAAGCCCCAAAGTTAGCAGAAGGAAAGAAATTATAAAAATCAGATCAGAAATAAATGAAAAAGAAATGAAGGAAACGATAGCACAGATCAATAAAACTAAAAGCTGGTTCTTTGAGAAGATAAGCAACAGGTAAAGCTGGATGAAGGGGGGCTTCCCTGGTGGCGCAGTGGTTGAGAGTCCGCCTGCCGATGCAGGGGACGCGGGTTCGTGCTCCGGTCTGGGAAGATCCCACATGCCGCGGAGCGGCTGGGCCCGTAAGCCATGGCCGCTGGGCCTACACATCCGGAGCCTGTGCTCCGCAGCGGGAGAGGCCACAGCAGTGAGAGGCCCGCATACCAAAAAAAAAAAAAAAAAGAAAGAAAAACCGGATGAGGGGTATATAGGAACTCTCTGTACTATCTTTGCAATTTTTCTGTAAATCTAAAAATATTTTAAAATAAAATATTTATTTACATTTTAAAAAAGAATTACTACCCTAGATCAGTGTCTCCCAACTTCTCAATTCTAGGAATTAGCTTACGATGACAGAATTTACTATGACCCTTCTTTGTGGAGAGGTCAATGAAAAATAATGCTTTTTAGGGGGAGAATCCTGTTGGGAAGGACAGGGGGAGGAGGCATCACGCTATTGGACATCCTTAAAAAGGGGAGAAGTGTGGCAAAGTTTGGTAGCTAATTCTGGTGGCCAAACAAATACCCACAAATACTAGTAGGTTAGAGGAGAATGACTTGAGAAGAGGGAGGGGAAGAGTTTCAAGGTGAAGGGGACCAGGTAGGGATGTTGGATAGGATCTTCCCTAAACAATCTCTGTGCAGGAAAGGCTAAACGTACAAAGAAAGCACAGGCCCCTTAACATTCCTCTGCAGGTCTCAACTTGTAATTTTTCTCTCCGCCAGACAATTCTTCACAAGTGTCCACTCCTCACAAAGCAGGAGAGGAGAGGCCGACAACCACAGACATCTTTTCTCCTGATATTTCTCGTTGGGTTAGTGTCCCTGCCGGTCATACGTACTTTGGGAAATATTTTAGGACACAGTCTTATAAGAATATCTTACAAACATAGACTCCATTGCCAAAACAAGCAAATGTTCAGAATGTAGGACTCTAATAAAAATAACAAGACAAGAATATGATGAGACTATAGAAAGGAAATCACTTGAAAGACATTTTATTGGACATATGCTCTAAATTGTGTCCTCAGTCAGGAGCTGGGGATGAGAGACAAAGGCACTTGCTACTGGCCACCGAGAAACTCCCAGTCAAGGTGAATGTGTATGTGAGATGTGTATGTGAGGTAAGGCAGGCAAGAAAGGATGCAAGAGGGAGGAGATGGGGGATGTATGTCTATGTATAGCTGATTCACGATGTTATAAAGCAGAAACTAACATACCATTGTAAAGCAATTATACTCCAATAAAGATGTTAAAAATAAATAAATAAATAAATATTTTAGGCTTTAGGGAAAAATAGCAAGAAAGATAAAGGGGGGAAAGGCCACAGTACAAGGCCAAAAGGCTAAAAATATAGATCTAAGCCAACCTCTCATCTCTCTTGCAGAAACTCAGCTCATAAAAACAAAACCCTACCCACGGGAGTACTGAATGTAGAGGAAACATGGGAAGCAATAAATGCTAGCTAACACTCATTGAGCGTTTACTGTTCACCTGTCAGAGCCATGCCAGGAACCTGACGGGCATCAGGTCGCCGAATCTCACAGCTTCTCAGGGAGCTACTTTTTTAATCCCCATTTCCCAAATTGTGAAATTATGACGTAAAGAGGTTAAGTGACTTGCCCGAGGACACACAGATAGCAAATACTGGAACCTAGGAAGTTTTCTCCATATCCACGTGCTTAAACTCTCCAGGACTGCCTGGGCTAAAATAAACAGATGATTTCCTTGTTTTAAAGTAAAACGTTGCACGGGAATGAAAAAAAGAAAAAAAAAGATCTAAGTCCTCCATCCTGAAATCCACCCTTAAAACCAGGGTCAGCCTCAGATGATGAAGGAAGACAGAAGCAGGAGGAAAAAAGAAGTGGTAAATGCACAAGGGTTAGCCACACTCCGGGGAGGCACGGCTCTTCTACAAGAGGAAGGAGGAAGCAGCCTTCACTTTGAGTTAGCACTTCCCGGGCCAAATATTGATCCGGTGAGACAGTGACACAGCAGAATGAGTTAAGAAACGTGTACTCAGAGTCATTATTGCCTCAGAATAACATACGCACCCAGCTAGTGGGCATCTGAAGGGCAGGTAGGGGTGGGCAGTGCATAGAAACAGTTTCCCAGGGATAGTAAAAGAGGGGAGAGATGCCTGTTGAACAATCGCAAGGAATCAGAGCAGTCTTTGTTAGAGCTGGAGATCAAGACTCCTTTGGGCATAAGTCCCTTAGCTGCATCACTGCGTGGATCTCCCGGTTAGGGACATATATGAATGTTTAGAGGTTTTGAACATATTATACACAATATGCAGAAACAGACCCATTTATAGGAATGCGCGGAATTGTCTTGGCCATATTTCTGGTGCCAGAAGGTAATATAATCAAAGTAGGTGTTAGTGTAGCACCTGAGACACATCCCAAGAGCTGTCTTTCAGTTTGGTGTTACCCAGACATTTGGGGATAAGGGGGCGCTTTTCTATCCATATACTCAACTTCCAGACCTCAAATCTCTCCATCTTATCCCATTGTCCCCATTCTAAGATCAAAATTGGCTCTTATTTGTCACTTTTGCCGTTGTTGATGTGGCTTCATATAACTTAATCTGAATATATGAATTTTAAGAAATTATATATGAGGTGTGAATATCTTGGCATGGAGGGAATCCACTTGAAGAATCCTTTTATAAAGTCACATTTGCTTACATTTGCCAGTAAGAACTTCATGATAAATTTTCTTTCTTAAAGGCCTCCCTAGCATATCCATTATACACTCTGAATCAGAAAAATATGACTTCGAAGAAGCACATATGTTGTGTAAATTGTGAGCCACACCATTGTGGAGGTGGGATATGGGGGGACGTGCGATTGGAAGCTGTTCAGGGAAGACATTATCTGGGGATCTAGTTACTGCTGTGGATTATAATTAATACCGACAGTCCTCGGCTTATACCAGTTGCTAATGCTGAGTTCAGTTTTCAGTGGGAAAAGCACAGAACATTAGTGCCGGAGAGAAAACTAGGAAACATTTTATCTGCCTCTCTCACTTTACAGATGAAGAATCCAAAATCCAAAACGTTCAGTAGTTTACTGACGATCATATGAAACTGCAAGCTTGGTAAACATCCCAAACGTTATAAACATTATAACATCACAAACATTATTAAATTTGGGCTTAGCCTATAAGCCCCAATCTACTGAGGACATGAAGTGGTTACAATAATTTCCTTCATTCTCAGCTACAGTCATGAAGGACATTAAATACTGTTACCCAGAAAAAAATAGGGTGGCAGCGGCTGGTACAGGTTTCATGCGGGCTGAAGTTTATAAAACTTAGAAGCCCCTCTGAAAGAAAAACAGTGCTAAGCTACGAGTTCAAAACTAGGCACCCAAAAAACCTATTTACTTAGAATGAAGAAACAAAACGCAAAACACAAAATTAGTGGATAAATATCACGTACATCACGAATAGAAAAAAAGTACTATTTTTATTAATTAACTTCCTGACGTGGCTCTATAATAATTTTTCCTCTATATTTTTGGCTGCTTGCTCTTTGATGACTTCTTCACATGACAGTGATTTTGTCATATCTTATCCTCTAGAGGAAATAGAAAGATAATTCAGTCTTTCTTCTAGCATGGTTGGTCAAAATTTGCCTTTTGTTATTGATACTTTAGAAAAGCTTCTTCAGTCCCAGAAGTGATTACTGGTATTGTCATGGAAACTGTTAGGATGGTTGTCAAATCTGGGGAAATCTTCATCGTGTCTTTCAGACATATGAGATTTAAGATTTGGAAGAACTTTCCACAGACTAGCTTCTGGCCCTGCACATCTGAAATATTTTTACTCTCTGTATACACATGTCCTCCCAGTCTTAGGCACCTTAGTGGGATACTATCAGAAACACCCTTAACCCAGGCTAGAGGGAATCCATACTTTACAGGCTACACTCTGCTCCTCCACTCTTTCTGTCCCTCTACACATGGCAAGGCGTCTATGGGGTCAAAGAAACATGCATATGTATACTCAAAGCCCATGCCTCCCACTTCCTGATCTTGCTACATGTATATAGCATCCTGGAATTTCTTGTTCAGACAGGGCCGACCTAGGCCTCTTCCTCTGTCCGTCCTCCCAAGGGCAGACTGTACCCTGGTGTAAATATTCCCAGGCCAACCATGGACAGAGCTCATGCAAATGAGGGACTCTAAACCTTAAACTTCGCCCGCTTTGTGGCAAATGTACCTCTACGTGGCACCCAGAGTCTCTGTGATAGCACCTTTCGTCTTGGCCCCAAGCCAGTGTGGAAGCTACTCGACCCACCAAAAGTACAGTCTATAAAAACCTCACCTCAGCATGGCAACCATGCAGGGGAAGCAGATAGAGAAAGTTCAGAAAGGTAGAAATGTACATGGCTCTGAACACTGAAGTCTTCCTGGGTAACAATATGAAAGCGGACAGCTTGCCTGTCTACCCTCCCGAACTGCCATGGCCCCATCTTGGCATCCCTCAGAGGGCAGCCCCATTGCCCTGTGGTGCCTGCATTATCCCCATTTGGCAGAAGCTGGGCAACTTTTCCTTAAACCTATAACCCTTTCCCAGTCTCTTCCTCCTCCTTAAGCCCGTAAGATAACACATCGGGTACAAATCTCTCCTCGACCCCTCAGCAGCTCAGGACACTGGCAAGATGAACCCTCTGGCCACAGTTAATGGATAGCACACCTCCTCTCCCTTCATGGATAATGCACTGAAGTAAGAGAGGGGAAGGAGTGTGGGAAAGCAGTGGTCAAGGAGGACTGTCCACCCTAGTCTAAAGTAAAAAGACTTTTTTTTTTTTTTTTTTTTGCGGTACGCAGGCCTCTCACTGTTGTGGCCTCTCCCGTTGCGGAGCACAGGCTCCGGACGCGCAAGCTCAGCGGCCATGGCTCACGGGGCCTAGCCGCTCCGCGGCACGTGGGATCCTCCCGGACCGGGGCACGAACCCGTGCCCCCTGCATCGGCAGGAGGACTCTCAACCACTGCGCCACCAGGGAAGCCCTAAAAAGACTTTTTAAGACAAAGCTGATCCTTTGCGGGGGTGGGAGGGCGGGAAAGGCTCCCCTGCCTTGAGTATTGGTTGCCCAAGCAGCCACCCTCTTGCTTTCCTTCCCTTCTAATCCTTTGGCCCCTGTGACCATGCTTCCCTCCTACCACCACCCCATCTAATCCTCCTTATAACGTGACCTGGGCACCCCTCGGCAAACCACAAAGGGGTCTACGGCTTTTTCCAGCTTACGCCCCTTGGTGCCTCACACACGTCTCCACCTGGTGACTTCAGGACCTCTAGCTCTTTCTCCTGACGCTCTGAGGCCCAACTTTTGGGCACTGTTATTCACATTCAGGTGTATGAGATTAATAGCATCCCCTGTCTTAAGATGTGTCTTTAAATAGACGACGAAGTCTTAAGCAAAACATTCAAAGTCAACGAGCTTTAATAAAATGTCTAATATCTAGTTAGAAAAACTCCTAGGCATCTTAAAATAGAGTATTGCATTTAATTATCAGAGCCCCCTGTAATGGAAAGAAATAAAGAAACCACAAGCTTTGGGGGTAATTTAGCCAGGTGAGGGGGGATTTGGGAGGGGGCTGGGTGTCTTGTTGCAAAGGTCAGAAGAGGAGGGGACAAGCTGTCACTGGCCTGGATCCTGGCTGGCTGGTTCCTGTCTTCACACACACACACGCACACACGCACAGCACAAATGCCTTTGGGGGTTCGCAGGGGAGGGAGTTTACTGACATCTAGCCTAAGCCCAAGCCTCTCATTTTGCATTCCCTGCACCGTGAGGGGCCGCCAAGTGTGCGCAGGGGATTGGGAGGGGCATCTGGAAGGAGAAGGACAAATTTAAAAAGAAAGATTTACGAGGCCATGAAGATGTTTCTCCCAGACTCTGGAGTGCAGGAGTATGACTTATTTATTTTATTTTCATTTGTAACCAAAACCTTCCCCTGACTCCCATTGGCCCTAGCTGAGAGGGGAGAGAGGGCCGGCCCGTCAGGCGTTGATCACCGGGCCAACGGGAGACAGTGTGGCGTGATGCTGACGCAGCCCACTGACAAGCCAGAGAGAGGCCCAGGGGAGCAGCTCTGAGCCGAGCAGCCAGAGCCGGGCAGGTAGGGAGCTGACAGCTGGGGAATTGCTAAGACACGCCGGGCTGATGGGGGCAGGCTGGTGAGACAGTGGACTCGGAGCAGGTGTGATTCTGCGATGCACAAACACTGTTGTTTACCAGCTTTCCTTGGCATCTGCTCTACCTCCTTGGCTCCATCAAGCTCACCATGTTTTCAATTTCCTCTCCCCTTTCCCCCAAACCTACATGATCACCCCATCAGTCCCCTCATCTCTATTCTGAAATGTTTGTCTCCCTCGCTCCTTTTGGGAGAAGAAAGGGAGCAGATGAATACACATTAATAACATCAAAATATCAATTAGTGGTCAGCTGAATAGGAACAGTCTCTGCTGGCCTCAAGGCAAACTATTGAATTGAGAGCTGCAGAGCCAGAAGAGAGAATAGGCTGGGGATTAAGGGGTGTCCACACAGGGGACTTGTGGGGCAAAGGCCCAAGGTTCGTGAGTTACTGAAGGCTTGAGGACTGCCTGATCCACAATTCCTGGAGGGAAGCATCCCAGGGAAAAGGGGAGCTGTGTCCCCAGGCTGGAGTTCTCTCTTAAGAAAATGGAAGTTGGGAGGCAAAGGGAGAGCCAAACTTCAAACCTATGGATAAGTCCTGAATCCTCCTCAGGACAGTGACCCCTACATTTTCATTCCCACACCCATTTATTGAGGATCACAGAATCCCTTGCAAAGGCACCCCGTGTAGGAAAATCCATCATCCTTGCACACAAAACTAACAAAAACAAAACAAAACTTTATTAATCAGGCCGCACTTACCCATCTTGCCTGTGACTTTTCTGGATGATGTTCAAAACAGTGTGAAACCCATGCTGACACCTCTCTTGTCACTGAACATAACCACCCAGTTCTCTTACACCAGACAAGGCAATATCATAATTTTCACCTATTAAATGAATAGGACAGGCACTGCTGGTCTGATGCCTGGATTACTCAGACTGATTTGAACCACAGCTGATTCTCAGCAGCCCAAGGTCACATGCTCCCTGCTCCCAAGGACCTGAAGGTCTCTGCCCCTCCACCTCACTATTGAATAAAAGGTTATATCATTCCCAATCTACAGATGGAACGGTCAAGTCCTGTTTGGCTGGCAGTGACTCCATGAGTCTGTCTTTTCATCTGTTGTAGGGGAAGGGGTCCCACTGGAGTCACGTTGCGGCATTGTCGGAGGGCCTCCTATCTGAGCTACCGTTATGAAGCTGGCTCCACTCTGTCAGAAATTGGGAGCCTCGGAGCTTAGCTTCTAGTCCCAACTCTGACACCTGCTTCGTGTAGAAGAAGTCCTTAGGTCCAGGAGTCAGAAGGCCTGAGAATTACCACTTAGCAATCATGTTAATCATATCACTTAAAACCTTCCTGTGGTTTCCCACTGTCCTTATAAATCATAAGCCTTCTTCAGAACTCTGTATGCTCTGGTTATTGCTCATCTCTCTGACCTCATCCCACACCTCTCTCCCTCTCCCCCTTTACTTCCGAGACACACCAGCCTCTTTTCTGTTTCTGAAGTCACCCAGGCTTTGTTTATACTTTGTTGTCTTTGTACCTGTTGTCCCCTCTTGCCTATATTGTCCTAAAAGTACCTGGAGCCTACTAATCATTTGGTAGTCAACAAATACTGGATTACTCGATGGGCAGATTAAGCAGAAGTACAGGACAACAATAAAACAATAGCACCCCAAAAAAGGTTTTTTGGGGGAAATAATTTGAAATTTGATATGTTTTTTTAAAATCTAAGTAGTTAACCTGGGAAAGATAAGACTCTTGCATCTGTTCATTAATTCATTCATTCAGCAGATATTGATGGTACTTACGTGCCATCTGTCTCCTCTAACTTACAATTTAAGTTCCGTGAAGGCAGAGATCTTGTCTGTCTCAGACTCCATCAGCACACAGAAGGTGCTTGAGAAATGTCTGTTAAATAAATGAGTGAATTAATGAACAAATAGATGAATGTAATCTCAGACTAATCACTTAAACTTTCCAAGCCTCGGTTTTCTCACCTTTAAAGTATGACTAACACTAACATTCTTGTGTACTTCAAAGTATTGGAAGGAGTTGGAAACAAATACGTGTATGAGACCCAGTTTCCTAAAATACAGAGCCTGAGGCAGGGATTAAGTACTGGTGCTTTATTTGGAAGGTACAATCCCAGGGCATCCAGAGTGAAGGCAAAAGGAAACGAGACAAGAAGAATGGGAAGGAATGGAAAGATGATGAGTTACCACATTGACCAGTGCTTCATGTGAAGCCACAAAGGGTCACAACCAGTCATTTGACAGGCATATTCACAGGACCATGCAAGATATCTATGCAGAAACTATACCTCAAAGCAACCCATCAAGGAAAGATGAAACACTGACGAATATTTGCCCACTGAAGAATTTACTGTCCAATACTTCCAGATTGCCCCATCCCTCCACCCCTTGAAATCACCCAGGAAGCCTACTCCTATGTCCTTTAGTGCGATATTTCACCCAAGTCTGAAAGTGTCTGGAAGAGCCAGAGTCCCCAAGCCTGTGGCAAGTTGTCCACAGTGGTGAAATCCTACAGCCCCACAGCTTCAGGAGGGGCAGCTGTTTAGAACACGGAGCTGAGAGTCCAGGCCATAGGGTGAGTGAGGATGAGAGAATCCAATGAGGATGAAAAGATACACATAAGGTATTTCTGATATAGTATCTGAAAGGGATTTGAACACTATAAAGTCCCAAACAATGACAGATGCTGTTGTTTTCTCGGTCTTTTAAAAAAAAATTCAGGGCTTCCCTGGTGGCGCAGTGGTTGAGAGTCCACCTGCCGATGCGGGGGACACGGGTTCGTGCCCCGGTCCGGGAAGATCCCACATGCCGCGGAGCGGCTGAGCCCGTGAGCCATGGCCGCTGAGCCTGCGCGTTCAGAGCCTGTGCTCCGCAACGGGAGAGGCCACAACAGTGAGAGGCCCGCATACCGCAAAAAAAAAAAAAAAAAATTCAAGTGTGTTTTCACCTCATAGTCTCTGCACTTGTATAAGTTTGATAAGCTTTCAACCAAACTGTGCAAATGAAAAGAAGTCTCTCCTGTTTGCCCTGTTACTGTTGAAACACCCCTCTCTGAAATAAGCCACTACATCTCCTCATAAAAATCCTTCTGCCCAAAATAGAAACATAAATGTGTTCTGTTAAAGTGGGCTTTTTTTCTTATTATGTTTAGTTTCTATTAGTGAAAGAAAACACAGCAAATATGATCAATCCATATGGGAGATACTTTTCATGTAAACCTCTTGCCTCTTGATTCTCTCTCCATCACTCCTTTCTTACAACATCAGCTTCCTTGAGCCCATTCTTATGCTAGTATGTTGCCTACACTGTGATCAGTTTTAACAGACCTCCAAAATGCCTGTTAGCACACAGTCCATGTAATGGTCAGAACGGAAAGATTTCCTAACCTGAAATGCCTGCATTAGCAGTTACATAACTTGTTGACATGTAGCCCCTCATCAGGTTTTATCTACAAATCCAAGACCCTTACTATTTAGGGTCAGCCCGAACTGAGGTCAGCCCGAATTGAGGAGCCCTGTGTGTTTTGGATTTTGATTTTGTTCCAGAGCCCAGTAAAATGAAATTCCTTGCACGTAGTAGGATGCATGCACGTGCGCACGCACACACATATCTTATTCATTAAACAAGTGACTTTATACATTTGTTGTGACAATTAAATGAGGCACAGAATGTGAGTCTCTTAGCCCAGGGCCCAGTAAACAAGAGATAAAGTTTAGCTTTGATAGTAATTTGAGGGTGCTATTAGCTCCCCACCTTGTGCATCTAAATCAGGGGAAGGACATGCTTTTCTATCATGCCGTCTGCCTTCATTGGTTCAACCAGACCCAGGTTTACACATGTGTAATCCAGTGTAAAGCCTGTCTTTAAAAATCTGTGTAGCCACAGGGAATCTCACACTGGTCGTGGCATTTATGTTGCTCTGTGATACACTGTGTTTCTAAATGTGGTACTGTCAATTGATTCAACAGCATTTTATTGGACAATTTTACTGTTCTGGTGCCCCAAAGCTTTTTAAAGCAGGAACCAGTTTTTTAAATCAAATGGATAAAGTCGTTGCACTTGAAATAACAGCAGTACAAGTAATAGGGCCAGAAATTCCACTTGGGCTGTTTAATTATTTCCCTGGAAATTTTCCTAAAATTTAGGGGAAGAGCGACACCAACTTCCTAAGCCCTTTACCCGGTGTCACCCAGGCACCCAAGTCCACTTCCCTGAAGTTACTGCCAGGATCCAGGCCACATGGGAATTTGCTCATCTTCCTGGGGAGAGGTAGCCTGACTTCAGCTATTTCTCAAGTCCCTTTGACATCCAGTTGTATCTCCCCCATCACTGATGGAATAATGGATAATGAGTCATCATTTTAGACTATCCCTGCAAACTGTTGCTTGTATCTGTTTTGTAAGCTGCACATCACCTTAATTTTAGCACAAAGGAGCTCTCTACTGTCCAAATATAAACTGTTTTCTTATAGAAACACTGAAGTTAAAGAACTTTAAAAGTTAGCGTCATTAGTAGTAGAATATTCTAACCTTACATGCCTCCTGCTGTGATGCAGTATGGATCACTTTTGAAGAACCCTTGACATAGATGTTTAACCTGAATTGAACTAAGCCTTTGACCTAACTTCCAATTTACAAGACATATAGGAGATAGAGGGGAAAAAGTTAAATAACACCACAATAGAACAATAAGAAAAATTCAAAATGTGGGAAGCTGTGCAAGATAACTGGCCTAGTCTCTCAAAAACTGATGTCATGGAAAAAAAAAAAAAATAGGGGTGGAATCGGTTCCAGATTAAGAGACCAGAAACACCAAATGCAACGCATGACTTTGAATGAATCCTCATTTGAAAAATAACATACATAAAAGATATTTCAGGGACTATTGGGGAAATTTGAATTTAACTATTAGATGATATTAGAGAATTACTGTTCATGGTCCTAAATGTGACTATACCGAAGGGTGTTCTTCTTTTTAGGAGATGAGTACTGAAGTATTCAAATATAAAGTATTACATCCAAATAATTCGTAAAATATTAACAATTGTGCAATCTAGGTGGTTGGTATATGGGTAAATAATTGTACTATTCTTTCAATAATTTTGTATGTTTGAAAATTATCATGATAAAAGAATTTTTGAAATATTGGTTTTCTTGTGTGAACTTCTGAAGTTATTAACAATTTGGGCACTTGAGAATTCACATCTCTACTTCGGGAACTGGGGATTTGTGGGGGGAGGCCACTTAAAATCTGGCCACTATGCCCTGTTCGGTGCACTGTGTAATTTCTCAGTACTCTTGGTCACCATTTCAAAGGAAATATGTAATAATTATTCTTTATGTGTAATCTTTGCTAAGAGTTTAAAGAGCAAACAGATCAGGTACACAATAGTTCATGTATAGATGTATCTGGTTCATTATTTATTAGTCAGAGCCTATACAATTCTCCCTTACCTCCCCTGATCAAACATCATGTTTCCATACCCTTCCGTAATGCAGATTTCAAAGTCCTAGACTTGTTAAAACCAGGGTCATTTTTCTGCATTTCTCATAAGAAGATTAGTTTCTAAATCCAAGATGAAAGAATTTCTCAGCACAGTAATTGATAAAGAAAATACATCTTGGAACAAAATAGTTGGTTTAATCACTGGGGTAAGGAAAGGGACATTCATTTGATTGATGAAATAGAAAGGAGCCAGGCTTCGTTTAAATTGGCAAAGGCAGCATTATTTGGGGTTTCTGTGTCTTCCATGAGTCATAATATTCAAAGTTATTGCAATCACAAGTATATGAGGTCAACAGTGGTGCTATCACTCTTACTGCGCCTGCCCTTGGGTGTTATAACAAAACAGGGCACAAGTGCACATGAAATTATTTCATTCAGGGGCCAAAGTGGAACTAAAAACCAGGTTCTGAACAACTGAATAATTGAATATATGTTGAATTGTTCCTGTTTGGAGGATTTATTTCCCTGGAAAACACTTCAGTCTGCCACTTTCTATAAAGCACTCTTCTACTAGTAAAGTGAATCCCCACATTACAAGACCTCACCACTGACTCTTATCTAGGCCCCTCTTCTGAGACACCTCATCAAGAGAGTATTTTATTCACTTCTTTAAAACCTATAAAGAAAACTATGGCTATTCATTCCATCCATGTTTTCATTCTTCCATTTATTCTTTGGATTTATTAAATTCCCACTGGATGGCAAGCACTTCTAGTACTTAGAAGAGAGCAGACAGCGTAATCAAGATTCATCAAGATTCTTGCCGCCTGGAAGTTACACTCTAGTGGGAGAGTGGCAGCAGGTTAATAACGAAGAGCGAACAATGAAGAGTGGGAGTGAGGGGAACCTACCTTAGATATCGTGGGCCAGAAAGTCCTCCTGAGAAGGTGACCTTGGCATTAAGATGGTTGATCACAGTTACCCATGTGGAGATCTGAGCAAGGGGATTCCAGGCAGAGGAACTAGTGAACGCAGTGGTCCTAGGACAGGAGCAAGCCTGGTGGACTTGAAGGACAGAAAGAAAGCCTGAGTTACTGGAGCATGGTGAATGACAGAGAGTGAAATGAAGTGTAGGTTTTGGTTAAGAGATTGGACTTTATTCTAATTTCATTGGGCAGCCGTTGGAGGGCTTGAAGCAGGAGAGCGGCATGATCTGATTTACACTTGAAAAGACCTCTCAGGCTAATGCTTTTGATCAGGGACGATCTCCTCACATTTAGCCCAAATTCCTCCTGCTGCAATTAATACGCATTTTCTCTCCTCACAGTGAACAGATGCTCCTTGATGCTGATATTAGTTCAGATGCCTGAGGAAGCATCAGATGGCTATATCAGGACCCCCAGAAGGCTGAAAGGAATGTAGTAAGAGGGCCAGGATGATGATCATCAACCTGAATTACAATCAGAAGCCACGGATAAAAAATAAAACCTGTTTCCTTCCCCACTGATGGTAGGGACAGTTCTTTCCTTAGCTCTCCTATAGTTGTCACATTCTCATTGATTCTCAAGCCCCACCTCCCCACCAAGCAATCCGTGGCAGCAGCAACATCAACATAGTGGAAGACTGTCTCTCGTATTCATGGTAGGGAACATAATTGTTGGTGTAAAAGAATATAAAAGTTGGGTGGATGGGACTTCCAGTGGACTCTCCTTAGCATAACAACAATTTAACTGGAGATATTACAAAAATTAAAGTAAAATCACTTAAAAGTCCCTGGAAATTATCTTAAGGGCATAGAGCAAAAGGAGGAATATTCATTCAAGATAATCTACTAAATTTCATAAGAACAACAGGCATCCATGGCATGTCAGCCATGACCTGCTCCTTTAACTCCCATACCCTGGGCATACGCAGCTAGGAAGACAGAGCCCTCCCCTTCCTGAAGTGCACAGTCTGGGCTATGATTTCGCCCCAAGCATCCATGGCATGTCAGCCATGACCTGCTCCTTTAATTCCCATACCCTGGGCATACGCAGCTAGGAAGACAGAGCCCTCCCCTTCCTGAAGTGCACAGTCTGGGCTATGATTTCGCCCCAAGAGTGGCATGTTGCCAGTAATATTTCTCATTCCCCCACTCCACCCCAACCTAGTGTTACAGAAGCTCTGTTCCTAGGAGGAATGATCTAGGGGACGCAGCTCCCTTCCCAAGCCCTGCACCAGCTGTAGCCCACTAAAAGTACAGGGGCCCTGATCACCCTTGCCCAGCTCCGTCATAGAGGTTCCCTTTGGGGAAGGGCAAGCTAAGAAGGCCAGGGGCTGGCACTGGCCCCCCAAGCAATGCCCTCTTATAGAACTGGAGTATAGCTCTGGTGCAGTGGCATGGGGGTTCTACCCAGGGGGTGAGGCAGACCCAAAGGATGAAGAGTTCTGAAGCTCTGCCTGAGGGGGCTGACTGTTTGGAACAGAGAGTAGAGAGCTCCATACGTAAGGGTGTTTTTGAAAACACTGGAGATCTTGGTAGACAGTAATTAAGAGGAGAATGATAGCTCCAGGAGACAAGCAAAACAGCAGTGCAGCCAGAAGTTTAACAGAGAGAACTGAGAAAAGAGCAGCCAGGAAAAGCCCTCCTGGGATCAGTCGTCCCAGGATGGAAGCCTTGCTGGCACAAGGGGCTTAAACACCACCCTTGACCAAACCGTGAACAATAGGTATTCTGATCCAGGGTGACTCCTAGGTTTAAAACTAAACTTACACTCACCCCTGACGACCTGGCAGATTATGGGCACGCCCAAGGCTGAGCCTTCTTGGGAACAATCAGAGAAAGAACCTCCGAGCTACAAGCCCTTGGCTGAACGTGGGGCAATAAACACAAATTCCCTGAACTGTAATAGCAACCTCGAGGCCATACACACAAAATGGTACAGATGAACGTATCTGCAGGGCAGGAATAGAAACGCAGATTGTAGAGAACAGACGTGTGGACACAGTGGGGAAGGGGAGGGTGGGATGAATTGGGAGATTAGGTTTGACATAAATACACTACCATGTATAAAATCGATAGCTAGTGGGAACCTGCTGGATAGCACAGGGAGCTCAGCTCGGTGCTCTCTGATGACCTAGATGGGTGGGCTTGGGGTGGAGGTAGGTCCAAGAGGGAGGGGATATATGTATACATACAGCTGATTCACTGCACTGTACAGCAGAAACTAACACACCATTGTAAAGCAATTATACTGCAATAAAAAAAATAGAGAGAGCAAAAATCTAACTGGCTAAGGGGGCTAAGTACAACCTTTGACCAATAAGTGGCTTATGCCAACACAGACCCAGGGATGATCCTCAGGTAGCCAGGCTAAAAGACAAAAACAAGGGGGAAAAATGTAAGCATTGGTAACAGGGGCTGCACACTAGGGGGGAAATAGATGTCACAGGATTAGTTCAGCCAAGTCACTAAATAAATAAACAACTGACAAAGCCAACAACAACCACCACCACTCCTGGGAAGTAAGGGAGGGAATCAGTATCTAGAGTTGTTATACTACCAAATTGTCCAGTTTCAAAAAAATTGTGAGACATGCAAAACAGTAATAACGGGCACACCTAGCAACCAGATTTTGGTTTCTAATACCATTCTCTTTATTAGAGAAACAGGATTTTCTTAGAGAAATGACTGATTCTAGGACAGGGGCAAGAAATATACAAGATGAACCCAGAGCATCTTGCAATGACAGAAAATAAGGAAATGCTAAAAAATAAATTAATTAAAACCCTACGTTAATAGAGATATGACAAAGGGATATAGGAGCCAACTGAAAGACCTCGCAACGGCCAAGGCTGGAACCATTTGAGCAAAATAAATAAATAAAATAACATTGGATTAGCCCACAGTATAAAATAAATATCCATGTGTCCACACTGACATAGAAAATGATTGAATAAATAAATAAATGGAGAGAAGAGAAAAATCTCCTGGCAGGAGAATTTCAAATAATTTATGTAGATATTCCATCCTTAATGAGGGAACCATAACTCCACACTCCTTAAGTGTAGACTGCTCACAGTAACTTCCTTCCAAAGAGTCAGTATGGACAATAGGGGTGGGTGAGAGTAATAGGGGTGGTGGAGAAACCTGAGAAACATTATCTCAGCCAAATGATCAAGGTCAATTATCAACAATGATAAGTCACGCTGATAGTATGTATCCTTAATATGATGTAATGAATATGGCACTTGACCTCTACGGTTCTCTTCTCCATACCCTACAATGTCAGTTTAATCATGAGAAACACTCTAGACAAATTCCAGTAGAGGAGCATCCTACAATATGCTTGACCAGTGTTCTTCAAAACTATCAAGATCATCAAAAATAAGGAAAATCTGAGAGCTGTCACTGCCAAGAGGAACCTAAGGAGATACAAAAACCAAATATAATGTTGTATCATGGATGGGATCATAGAAGGAAAAAAAATTAAGTGAAAACTAAGGAAATCTGAGATACGTACCCAAAAGAATCAAAAGCAGAGATTCAAACAGATATTTGTGTACCCATGTTTATAGCAGCATTACTCCCAATAGCTAAAATGTAGAAACAATCTAACTGGTCATCAATAGATGAATAAACACACTGTGGTATGTACATACAATGGAATATTATTCAGTCTTATAAAGGAAGGAAATTTTGGCATTGATGAACTTTGAAGACATGACGCTAAGTGAAATAAGCCAGACACAAAAGGACAAATATTGTATGATTCCCCTTACATGAGGTAGCTAGTTAGTCAAATTCATAGCAATAGAAAACAGAATGGTGGTTGTCAGAGGCTGAGCAGAGTGGAGGCTGGGGAGTTGGTGTTTAATAAGTACAGAGATTCGGTGTGGGAAGATGAAAAGATGGATGGTGGTGATGGGTGCACAACAATGTGAAAGTACTAAATGCCACTGAACTGTACATTTTTAAATGGTTAAAATGGTAACTTTTAAGTTATATATATATATATATTATTACAATTTTTTAAAAACTAAGACAATCTGAATGAACTATGGAATTTAATTAATATATCAATACTGATTCTTTAATTGTGGCAAATGTACCATACTAATGTAAGAAGTTAATAATAGGGAAAATTAGGGGTGGCATATATAGGAACTCTTCTATCTTCTAAATTTTTCTATAAATCTGTAAGTATTCTAAAAACTAAAGTCCATTTTTTAAAAAAAGAAAGTAGTAAAGGAGACATAGAAGAAAAACAACAAGCAAAAAGACATGAGACACAGAGAACCAAAAAATCAGAATGTCAGACATAAGTCCAACTATATCAATGGTAACGTTAAATGTGAATGAACTAAACAATCTAATCAAAAGGAAGAGATTATCAGATTGGATATAAAGAACAAAAACAAGATCCAACTTTCTGCTACTTATAGGAGACATACTTTATATCAAAAGAAACAAATAAATTGAAAGTAAAAGGATGGAAAAAGATATATTATGCAAACAGAAACCGTAAGAGAGCTATAAGAATGGCTATACTAATATCAAGCAAAATAAATAATGCGGTCACCCAGCCTGCTGCACCAGTTTTTGTGGTCCCTTGCAAGAGGGACTCCCTTACCCAAAATTTGGTTCCAATGTCAAGACCAATGACACCACACCAAAGGGGTACGAAAAGGTTCATCACTTATATAATGAGGCTATCTGAGGGCAGCAAGGCAGGCTTCCAAAGCTTGTCTGAAAATGTGTTGAGAGAGCAGGAAAAGGAGACTGGCTTGGGATTTTTTCGTTGTTGTAGCTAGGCAATGAGGCCACGTTGAGGGTTCCCATACACTGCCACAATAGAAATACATTCACTTATGTTAAGGGAACTCCAGGTTACAAGACCACAAGCAGTATCTCCAAAGAATCTAGGGAAGTGTCCAGAAGAGAAAGAGAAAACATTGAACATTTACTAAGTCCTGCCTTGAACTTCAACACTTGAGTCAGAAAGCAAGTTTAGAAATATGGGGAAGTAAGAGTAGAAAGGAAGCAGAAAGATGACCACACTCCCTTCTCTGACTGCTGGCTGTCAGTCAAAAATACAACAGGATAATGAGATGGAGAAGGACTGTGAGGGGTTCTGACTCTTGGAGATTAAGGTGCTGGCACCTAAGTGGCAAGAAGGAGACAGTCAGGAGAGAATCTGGGGCTTCCCTGGTGGTGCAGTGGTTGAGAGTCTGCCTGCCGATGCAGGGGACACGGGTTTGTGCCCCGGTCCGGGAGGATCCCACATGCCGCAGAGCGGCTGGTCCCGTGAGCCATGGCCGCTGAGCCTGCGCGTCCGGAGCCTGTGCTCCGCAACGGGAGAGGCCACAACAGTGAGAGGTCCGCGTACCGTAAAAAAAAAAAAAAAAAAAAAAAGAGAGAGAGAGAGAGAATCTGAAGACAGACTATCCCAGGCAAAAGGGACACATCTAGTTCCTTGCTGAGCCCATAGCTAGTGCTCCAACAGTATAAATCCTAATGCTGCGTCTTATAGGATGACTTACAAAAATCATTGTTACCTAAACAAATTATCTCCCAGTAGCCTGGAGTTTTAGAAAAATGTAACTTAAAGTCATCAAGCACTTCACCTATGTATGTATATACCATTCATATGCCAAGATTCAGCCCACTGGTATATCAGGTAAAAATCTCTGCTGGTCCCCACACATGTGATTATAATTTCTCTTCCATCTTGTATGTCATTGGCATTGTATAACTTCAACATGTGATTTGATAGGGGAATTTTGGTAATGTTCTGTTCCTCTTTCTTTCTAGGAATGTTTTAATTAACTTTGTTCTTCAAGCTTCTTAGCAAAAGTATGACCCGTAACATTTTTCCTGCAAGAAAGGAAATGTGAACTATGTCATTCTCTTCTTTGCCTTTAGAAACAAAATCGCTTGATTTGTATCAGGAATTATTTTGCAGCAGTTCTGGAAAAACTCAGTTGGTTTACCAGAGAGGACAGGGGGGTTAAGGGGATGCAAACAGAAGTAATAATATCAGTTGTTATTATTATAATAATTAATATTTATTGAGCACTGGCTTTATGCCAGGCATCATGCTAAACATCTACATGACTTACTTAATCAGAAAACAACACTGCAGGGTAGACATTATTATTTAAAGTTTCCAAATGAGGAAACTGAGGCTTAGAAAGTGTAACTGTCTATTGTCACATGGCTCTAGAAACTGAACTCAAGCACTCTAACTCCATATTTGCACAGCAAAAACCTGACCATCCCATGACTATACCATGCTGCTTTGATGGGAGTGGGGTGGAATTAAGGAGAAAGTGGAAGAAATCGAAGGAAAACTGGGCAACATAAGCAAGGAAAGAAGAGTTTTAAGAAGAGGGATTTTAAGAAGTTGTCAATAATGTTTCAAGACCCTGAGAGTGGGGTCCTTGTTCAGTTTTGCACCCCAGGCGCTTTCTGAGAGCTTCATGCTAGTCCTAGCTCTGGGAGGCAAGAGCAGTGGTAGGAGATGGAAACAGATAGGAATAGGGGGAGGACCCTGTGGGGCCTTGCGGCTTCTACTGAGAACTTCGTTACCCAGAGCTAGATGGCAGTCATCGGAGAGTGAGGAGGAGAGAAACAGCATAGCCTAGTTTAAGCATTTAAACTCTTTGGCTGCAGGATGATAACAGGGTGTGGAGGGTGAGGGCAGGAGCTAGGAGACCAGTTAAGAAACCATTGCAATAATGCAGGCAAAAAGTGATCCTAACTTGGACCAGGTGGCAATGGGATGGTGAGAAGTAGTTGAATTCTAGATAGATTTTGAAAGTAGAGCTGTTGGATCAGATGTGGGATGTGAGAGAGAGAGTCAAAGATCATGTGGAAGATTTTACCCTAAGCAGCTACCACAGAAAGCCAAATAATCAGAGGCCTAACAAAAGGTCTACTGGATTTGGAGTTTAGGAGATGCTAAATGATCTTGGTGAGAGCATTTCATGGGGAGCGGTGGGGATGGAAGTAAGGCTGAGCCTAGCTAAGTAATAAATGAAACATAAGGAAGTAGAAAGAATAAGTATAAGCTCCTCTTATGACGGTATATGGAAAGGAGACTTACGATAGCTAGGACACCCTGGGTCAAGGGAAAGTCGTATATATATTTTTTAAGATGGGGAAAAATTGAGCATATTTATGTGCTGAGAACAAGAAACCAATAGAAAAAGAGTGATTGAAAGCACCTAGTAGAGGGAAGAGTGATTAATTGAGCTCCCTGAGAAGATGGGGGATGGAAGTGACTGCAACCCAGAACTCACGTAGAGGGGCTAGGTCTGAACAAAGGGGGACTTGGGAGGGAAGGAGAGGTGTGCGTGTCACTGTTTCTACATGACAGAAGAAAGAAGTTGAGAGAGCTCTTGCTGGATCGGATGTACGTTTTCTGTGAATTAAGAGGTAATGTCATGAGCCGGGTTGCTCAGAATGAGAACAGTGAAAAATTTAAATATTTTCTTGGGGAAAGGAGGCATAGGATTATGGGTGCAGTGAGGACCCAGCAAAAGCTAGAGATTGTAAATATGTAGCAGAGCCAACTCACGTGGTTGTATGAGACAGACTTACATAACAGTAAACAGTTTCTGCAATAAAATTTCCATCCACAGACACAGTGGACAGCATCCAGTTTCTTGAAAATTAATAAAACATGATCTACAAGCCCAAAGCCACAGTTTCAACTATTTAAGAAAGAATTGTGCCCAGACTTTCCTACTCAAGTAATGCATAGTCTACACCAAAGCCCAGTGCTAAAATAGGTTTAGGTCAACGTCAGATTTATTTCACTAAAGAACCCCACACCCCCTGCCTCTTTCACACAGTTTTTAAGAATATATCCACGTCAGTTTTCAGTCTTGCTTGTCCATTTCAACATCCAATTTCTCTGATAGTAACAGATATCACACAATTACGAAACTTTTAACTTTCACCTTTTTTTGTTTTTTCAAATGGAGAGAATACTATTTAGTCTTTACCTAAAACATAAATCTTAAAATTAAACTATTTCATTCTAGAAACTTTTCCAGCGTACTTTTAAGATTTCACCAAGTCTTTCTACTTAAGAAAGAGAGATAATTAAAGTGCGGGTGAAAACTGCCTTATCATTGCAGTAGTTGTATCATTATTTTTTTTTCCATTGGGCAATGTGCTTAGCAACTTGCACATTAAGCCTTCTATTAAAGCTATATTAATATCATAAATATGCAAAAACGAAACCACTCTGAAAGTTCAAAATAATAGCAATAACCTTTCCCTCATATAAAACCTTTTATCTGAAGATGTCCATACACTTCCCCAAAAAGCCTGAGTACCTGCCCAACCACTTTTGCAAGAAGCCAATCAAAACGCCAGCCTCACTTTATTCACTGACTCAAAATGCTAGTAAGGATCACAAAGGAAACGCCCAATAAAATCATGATTTTAATTCTTAATGTCTCCTGTGGCAGCATTTATAATCTTTAAGAGGACCAGACCTCTAGTCTGCATGAAATCCCAAGTGGCTGCCTCCTTCCTGGCTTTATTCTTTAGCCATAGCTGAGAGAGTGTGATGGGGGTGGGTAGCTGAGGCAAACTCTCACATGTGACTGGAGAAATACCCACATCTCTCACACAGAGACACATGTGCACCCTGATGCAATCATGGCTAGAAATGAATCAGGGCCCTTGACGGAAGAGCCCAAGACTAATGGTCTCTGAGGAGTCCATGGGCTGCCTGGTGAACTGGCTACATCAGGGCCATTGCTGAACAAAGCACAGGTGAGCAACGAGCAAAAAAGGGAAAAGGAAGGGCTGAGGCCTTGGGTTCCAGGGTTTGGAACATGTTTTCTTGAGATTGTTCCCAGGTAATTATAGGGCACCAAAAAGGGAAACTGAGCTTTGGCCTGACTCACACATGCAAACTCACTGTGAGATCAAGGGTGACTTCCTTTACTGCCCTGGGCCTCAGTTTCCTCACCTTTAAAAATGAGGAAATTATACAACTACATCAGGAAGACTCCTTCTTCTTCCAGCACCCTATGAAATACTCAGAGTCATTATTTCCTGTTCCCTCAAGAGAAACAGAGTGTCATTGAAGAGACTGGAGGGAATTGTTCTTCAGAAAAGTATTTCAGATTCTTGAAGAAGTATGACAAGTTCTCTGGCATGTCTCAGCCCTACTTCTTCCATCTGAAACGACAGCGGAGAGGAAAAGCATCTCTCTCTTCATCCTAAAGTCCTATAAATGTCCGTGAAAGGCATTTTACCGACACGTGTACACTTCTGTGGACAGAATCAATAGGAGCATTTCTGACCACCGCCAGTCTCCTGGAAATGCCTAGTGTGGAGTGCCTCTTCCCACAATGGCTAATTCTGCTCAGTCACCACCTTCTGAGACATTATTCCTTAAAGGGCCATTTTCCTAGAATCGCATCCCAGGGAGCCATTTATTAAAGAAGTAACAAAAATCCATAAATATGTCAGCCTCGTTTTTCACCTGAAGGAGAAGTGAAAAAGAAAGATAACTTTCCCCAGCCTGGGTCAAGCCAAATTTAGGACTTTAAAATAACAATAAGAACATCTGGGGGAGGGGAGCCAAGGAAGGACCCTTGAGAGACAGCAACAGATGCTAACACCCAGGCAGTGACTATAGTACAGACGAGGTGCCCAGGTCTCTATTTTGCTTCTGAGAAAGTGGGAGTAGGAGGGGGTTGTCTAGATTTTTCATTTGAATGGATGCCCCTGGAAACCATGTTTCTTCAACTATGGAGGGTGTCTGAGGTCTTAATTACTCTCTCCAGATGGGATAACAAAGGTCCTGGATAAGCTGTTCACCCTAAAGAATTGAGGAAGAAATGAAATTAGTAAATCATATTAGTGTAACAGTCACTATAATTCTTGTCACCAATTCCAATGTGTGGAGGTTTTTCCCACACCAATCAGTAATTCTCTGACACCAGCTGGTCATCCTACAATTCAACTCAATTCTGACCCTATGTACTGGGAGACAGTGTCACATCTCACAGGTTAACGGCTCAGTCCTACAAGTCTGCCGCCCACCCCCCAACTTCAGACACCAATCAGAAGTCCAAGTTGTCACCTGTGCTTCTGACTGACATGCTCTATATTGGAGATTCCAATAACCTCCTCCTTGGGTCTGATGAATTTGTTAGAGTGGCTCACAGAGCTCAGAGGAACAATTTACTTACTTAGATTATCAGTTTATTATAAAAGGATATAATGCAGGAACAGCCAGATGGAAGAGATGCAGAGGGCAAGATATGGGGAAAGGGTGCGGAGCCCCCACACCTTCTCTCAGCCACCACCCTCCCTGAATCTCCATGGGTTCACCCCGACTACCCCTTGTTATACAGACATGATTGATTAAATCGTTAGCCACTGGTGGTTGAACTCAATCTCTAGTCCCTCTCGCCTCCGTGGAGGTGGGGAGTAGGAGGTGGGGGGACTGAAAGTTCTAACCCTCTGATCACACAGTTGATTCCACTGGCAACCAGCCCCCATCCTTAGGTGTGGTTCAAAAGTCACCTCACTAATATAACAAAAGGCACCTTTATCATTCTCATTGATTAGAAAATTCTAAGGGTTTTAGGAGCTCTGTGCAAGAAACTGGGATGAAGAACAAATATATATTTCTTATTATAAATCACAGTATCTCACACACACACACACACACACACACACACTCACATGCTTGTCTTCTCTTTTTCTCTCTTTCTGTCTCTCTCTCCTTTCCCATCCCATCTTAGTCTCTCAGGGTATCTCTCTGGCACATTGACTAAGAACCAGACTCTGGTTTCCAATAGATATGGGCCTAAGTTTCAGCCTTGCCATGAGTTTTTCAAAAAATCTTGAATGACTAATTAAACTTCTCCAGTACTGCTTCTTTATCTGTGAAATACTAAAAACTATTAGGTTGTAGCAATTGAGAAAATACATGTGAAGTACTTACCACCATACTGGACACTTACGTCACATTTTACGTATGGTGAGCATTATTGTCTCACAGATCACATCGTTATGGACGCTTCAGAGTTTCAATGTTCTGGTTATAGTGAGACTGATTTCAGGACGCACTGTGGGCCAGCTGGGATTAAACCTTCCACCACAGGGCATTTGCTGGGCCATAAGCAGATCAATCCTTTGTCCCTTCACTAGTATGAAACCAGGAAATGGGTGGAACTACAACAATGCCCTGTGTATCCAGAGCTTTTTCAGTTTTTCTCATGCAGCCTCTTCAACAAAGGTCCTTGCGTTACCGTTTACATATGTGTCACACACACAGATGCGCGTGCGCACACACACACTAACACACAGCGACTTTTATGCTGTTGAGAGGGAGAAGCCAAATAAACATTTTTTCCTTTGTTTCTTGACAATTTAACAAGCCTGAGGAAAAAGATGTGGCACTAAGGAGGGACACAAAAATGGAGAGACAGGACCAGGAGTGGAGGAGGGGAGAAAGTATTGGGAAGAGAATGTGCAGAAAGATTTTTTTTTTTTTGGCCACAGAGTTCCTGCTAAAAGTAGTTAGGTAGCCCCACCACCCGGGGTGTGTGACCTCCTGGTAATTTCCCCGGGGAGTCACCCCTCAGAGAACTTTTACCGAATCAGAATCAAGAGGAAGCTGAGCTAGGTAAATTCCCAAACAGAGGGGGCTGGCTGGGTGATGACCTAAAGCCAGACTGGGACAAGTTTCTAGGCGGGTTTCCCCTTCCTGCTCTGACAGTTCAGCCAAGAAGAGGGGGATGCCGTGGCCAGGGATTCTTGCTGGTATTTTCCGTTGTCGCTCAGCTTCCTGAGTTTGACACAAAGGAATCTGAGGCTTTCTGTGACCACTCTTATTGTCTGGGATCCTTTCCTCAAGAGGCGTTCATGAATTTGTCAGGACTGCCAGGAAAGAGTGTGAGTCACGACTTCTAAGCAGACAATATTCGGCTTTAGAAATTCCCAGAGATATGACTTGTTTATAGGAAAGGAAACAGAGCTATTCTGAGCTGCCAGGGGAAGAGGAAAGCGCTGATCATTTTTTCAAACGCTGTGTTGAAAGGTCATACAAGCGGCCAGAGTGCCAGCAAGGACCTGGTATAGACACTGATGTTAGTAGTTCCTTTGTCTACGTTTTGGAGGATATTTTTAGGCTTGGCATTTAAAATGCAAGGCTCATGGCATTGAAATTCTGCTCTCAGTCTTAAGCCCAGAGGCCTGAGCTGGCCAAGTATGAGCTAGCGCAGGGGTTAGGGGGATGCAATTGAGGGACCTGCTGGCTTGGCTGAGGGAGCGGGGCCTGCACCTTTGGCTGGAAAGAGAGGCACACACACAAAGGCACCATCTTGGACACCCTTTGAACTTCACATTTCATGAGCAGGCCGCTGATTTTCATTCCCATTGTAGGGAAAGTAAAATTTCCTCTAGCCTCCTGTGATCTCCAGCTGGGACTGACAAAAGATAGATTAACAGGAGAAAAGTATACACATTTTATTTACATGTAAATGGGGATCCTCACAAGAAAAATGAAGACCCAAAGAAGGGACTAGACCTATGTGTGTCAATACTAGGTTGAACAAAGAGTAGCAGTCTAGGGAAAGTAGCTAAAACATAAGGGGTGAACAAAAGGAGGATGAACTACTCTGACAAGGTCCGTTGTACAGATTTTTCTCAGCTTCAACTCCCCATCCCTGCTGATGAGAATGTTTCTTTCTCCTGGTACCTGAGTGCCCTTATTGCCTCTGCTGTTTTTCAAGCGCCTTTAACGCAAAGTACTTAACATGCCAAAGCATCATGTATTGACATGGCATGTCCTCAACTTCTCCACTGTATTCCATGGTGCTCCTTCTAATGTGTTCTCTTCATAGTGTTAACAACTGTGATGTCAGCTGTCATTATCTTTAAAAACTGTCCAAAGCTACCAACTTTAGAGAATGTGCCCAAGGAGAGAAACTCAGGGGGATTCTCTCCCGTAACACGTGCTTCTGCATTGGCCCACTTTCTTGTGTATTGAGTTTGGTCCTGATATGTTCAGACTCATAAAGGCACCATTTGCACATTTGTCCTTGTTAGCAGAGCCAGTCACCTGATCACAGAGATTGATTTCCAAGGAAAAAAAGAATCCACTGAGTATTCACTGATGCAACAATAATTAACCTATGTGATCATTTCATAGACACCACATTTGATAAAATCAACACATTCCCCTAATTATGAAGTAAACATTCAAATAGAATTAGGATGCCCCGTAAATGTGATAAAGGTGCTCTTGGCTTAAAATAAACAAAGAGCACATTTAATTTGTAAACATTGGAAATATTCAAAATCAGAAACACACACAAAGATGTCCTTTAATACTATTATCACTTTAGATTCTCTGGCTAAGGCAATAAGTCATGAAACAAAAAGAATCAATTTTGTGAACTAAGATACTAAAGTACTTGAAAATCACATAAGCACATATCTGGAAAAACCAAATGAATTAGCCTAAAGCTTTCTTAATTAATAAAGAGTTATAAAGTGGCTTGGAATAAGATAACTACCTAAAAAGCAATAGTACTCCTATATACTGACAATAACTAAATAGACCATATAATGGAAAAGAAAAGCTATTCAAAGAGCAACAAATATAAAAGACCTACCAACTCAATGAGAAATGTATTAAAACTTTTAAAACCTTGATTGAGAGATACAATTTTAATAATTAATAGGAAGAATTACATTTTTATTAGGTGGAAAAATTCAACATAAAGATGTCAAGGCTTCTCAAACTTATTAAAATAATTCTATCCAAAAATACAACAGGACTTTTCTGGGAAGTCATTAGAATTAGTGTGGACTAATTGCCAAGCTTGGTGCTTGTCTTATAACAAGGGCCCAAAACCCTAAAGAGGAAAAGTTAGCAAAATATATTCTTAGGGATCAATCTTGTCAGATATCAGAACATAGGTGTAAAATACCAGTAATTAAAACTGTGAGCTTGATACAAATGTAAAAATATAAACCAAAGGAAAGTGATCAAACACCCTGGAACAGACCCTGTTACACTTAATGTCACATTTATAGATGGCTCTGTAGTTTACAAAGCTTTCTACTTGCATTATCTTTTATGCTTCAAAACCATGCAGTGAAACAATTATTATGCCTATTTTCTTTATGAAGCAACTGATACTCAGAAATTAGGAGACTTGCCCAACATAATAAAATGAAGATGAATGTGGACTTGAGCCCAGATTTTCTGAACTCCCAAAGCACACCTCCTGTTACTATGTTGTTCTCACAAAATAATGGAGAATGGACTTTTTTTTTTAGTGATATTGAAATTTAGAGAAAAAAAATATTTAGACTTGCCCCTTACACCATATGCCTCTGCTAAAGATAAACAAATAACAACCTGTGGTTGTTTGAAGATTTCAATAACTAAAAATCAAATTATAGAAACCTTGGCAAAAAAAAATAGAGACATGAGCCTGAACCAGCATCTGAGGTGTCTCCTCATTGAGCCCACTCAGAAGCAGGGAGCTGCAATGCTTCTATTCTCTCCTGTTTTCTAGGACTGTCAACCCCTACCTACTCCAGATGAATTTCCTATTATTACAAAGATGTAGAAGTCCCCAAAGTAAAGTTGAAACTCTCCAGGAAATAACAGTCCAAAGGCAGTGTAGTCCATTGTAGTCAATCCGTTTCCAGGGAGGAAGAGGATGATCAGAGAGTGACCAATGAGGAGCACTTATTTAAGAGTAAGAACCAACGTAAAAAACAAAAAAGAATAGGCAACTAATATACAGTGAGTGCCTATTATGTGTGGCAACTACTCAACTCTGATATTGTAACAAAAGAGTAGCCATAGACAATAAGCATGTAAGAGCCTTAAATGAATGAGCGTGACTGTGTTCCGATAAAACTTTATTTCCATAAATAGGTAGCAAGCAGACTGTACTCTGACAACTCCTGTGTTAGACCATTTAAAATTAGTTAGGGGACCTCCTGGGTGGCGCAGTGGTTGGGAGTCTGCCTGACAGAGCAGGGGTACACGGGTTCGAGCCCTGGTCTGGGAGGATCCCACATGCCGCGGAGCAACTGGGCCCGTGCACCACAGCTGCTGAGCCTGAGTGCCACAACTACTGAAGCCTGTGTGCCTACGGCCCGTGCTCTGCAACAAGAGAAGCCACAACAATGAGAAGCCCGTGCACTGCAACGAAGAGTAGGCCCTGCTCGCCGCAACTAGAGAAAGCCCGCGTGCAGCAACGAAGACCCAATGCAGCCTAGATAAATAAATAAATAAATTTATTATAAATAAATAAATAAAATTAGTTAGCCCATTAAATTATCATAAATACCATTTAGATAAGAAATAAGAAGCCGAAAGAATTTACTGAATTTGACCACTTGACAGAAGACAGACACTGGGTATTGTCTTTAGTGAGTGGGCAGAGCTAAAAGTGGAACTCAGGTCTTGTGACTTGAAACCTGGAAAGTATGTAGTCTTCTCGTTGGACAGCCTCCTATGACTTGGGGGTGTTCACTGGATTTTGTAGATGGGCAGTATCAGGAGGTGGAACAGAAGCCCATACAGGCTGAGTGTAATTAAAGAAACACTTGTTGCACTGAACCAGGATGGGATTTTGTGGATGATACATGTTGTGATCACTTCAGGAGACAGGAGGCCATGGACTTTCTCATTCACCTCACACACCCGCTCTCCCATCCCAGACATTAAATCTGCTCCTCCGAATACAAAGATGTCTATGGAGTTGTGGAGAGAGGTGTGTGCTTGTCATGTGTGTGAGAGGTGCAGGCAGATTGGCGGTTGTTTACGGAAGCCAGGAAATCCCGAAAACTAAAGTGATCTAGAACAATTCATTTTACTCCTCTGAATCCAAGTTTCTCTTTCTGTAGAATGGAAATGTCTTTCCTCAACCTTTTTTTTTTCAGGATGTCAGAATAACAAAACAGAAAAAAACTCTATGTGAAGTTCATTGGTACCTCAGGGAAATGTGCTATGAAATGACACAGTCTTATTGTCACCTGATATCTCAGGACTTCAGCTGGCTCCACTTCTCTGCATTTCCCTTTCGGCAGGGAACTTTGCCATCTTTACATTAACACATCTCTGTTGAGGGACCAGCACTATTAAGCTGGTGCTTTTGACAACTACATCGACAAGAGACCAGGATATATGACATGGAAAGGTGAAAGGACAGTGACGAAGGGGGGCAAATGAGCTTTTAAACAAGCCTGACACCATCCAGCTAGTTTTCATATTGCCTCCTGTGAGAAATCTTGACATATTGGTACATTGCTATGAGTTATTTCTTCATATAACTGGCTAGAGTGGCCTAACATTATTTGATCTTGTGAAGCGTTATCTGGGACTACAAACTTATTTTATTTTAAGCTCAATGGCGTTTCATCGGGAGTTAACACAGCATGGGTAGCTAAAACTCACTTTGGTATAGTGCATGAGGCCCCGGGATTTTGCTGCTTTATTTTCGTCTGAACAGATTAGCTCTCTGACTTTCTCTACTTTTGACAGTTTCTGCTTTTATAGAGCTTTATGTGTTTTCAGCCATAATTTTTAGTCCATTATTATATATTATTTATTTCACCACAAGATTTATTTATTATCTGTAATAGTGAAAACTAACTCACTTCTTTTGCCCATGTTAGCTATATCTAAAAAGGGAAGACATTTATTTCCTGATCATGCTTAGAGGGGTAGAATGAAAAGGAGAGACAGAGACAGTCATTAAGGATTCTCTGGGATGCTTCCATGCTGACAGACCTCTTGTTCTGGGCTAGGAGAACAGGGCTTAAACACAGGCAGGGTTCACATTGAACCCTCAGAGAATTCTTCCAATTTGAGACTAAGACCCTCATAGGTACCTGGATTGTTATAATGCTTTCTGGAAACTCAGAAACTATTGGTCCTAATCTCTATTCAGCTACCAACTCTCTGGTCTTTTCTATTTAAAGTTAAGAAATTGTTTATTTTCTAGTTGTAGTTTAATTTTTTGTTTTAAGCTCTCTTACTTGATTTCTGTCCAATCAATAAGGTTGGCCATACATTTAATCTGCTTCTGTCATCGAGACAGCTGAAAAACCAGCTGATTTCAACCTACTGTGCATAAATTCAGCCTGTATGAAAACTCAGCCTACTTTTTTACCAGCTCTGTGACAGCTTTCTCATCTGTAATATGAGAAAACAGTCACAGTCACTGGAAGAATTCTATAACAAACAAGACTACACTGTATTTGGTGATTGACAATATATATTTTCTTAATGAAACAATAACAACATATGCCTCCAAGAAGATAAACAGTAGATTTCTTGGGTGCTCTGTCCATTGCACCACTTTGCTCATGCTTAACAAGAATTCGTGGGCTTCCCTGGTGGCACAGTGGTTGAGAGAGTCTGCCTGCCGATGCAGGGGACACGGGTTCGTGCCCCGGTCTGGGAAGATCCCACATGCTGCAGAGCGGCTGGGCCCGTGAGCCATGGCCGCTGAGCCTGCGCGTCCGGAGCCTGTGCTCCGCAACGGGAGAGGCCACAACAGTGAGAGGCCCGCGTACCGCAAAAAAAAAAAAAAGAATTCGTCAATCAGGGTGATCATATTAGTTGATAAGGATGTGTTGAATTTTGCATCTGTACTGATTATAATTTAGCCCTCCCTTTAGGAAAACTTTTTATGGATGTATAATATACATACAGAAAAGAAGGACTTCACAAAATGAACACAGGTGTATAACCAACACTTGGATGAAGAAACAGAATATTTCCAGCATCCTAGAACTGCCCCTGTGTACCCCATCCCATGCCCTGGAAAACTCTAAAGAAAACCACTAGCCTGACTCCTAACACTGTAGTTTAGTTGTCTGATTTATAATTTTTTATACATGGAATTAGACATGGAATTTTATATATGGAATTATTAGTACAAGCCTTTTTGCAGTTTACTTAAGCTTACCACATAAAGAAAGTCTGAGCCCTAAAGAAGTTTGTCTTTAGGCTGACCTGAGGAAAGACAAACTGGGACACCTTTGAGAGTGAAAGGAGGTGCTATACATAATGATGCTGGGACAAAAGGCATAAACAGTGACTGTCCCCAGCAAACCAGGACATGTAGTCTCCCTGGTGAGAAGGGATGGTAGAAGGCAGCAGGGACATACTGGCAGGCAAAATCTATCTTAACGATCATAAAATAGAATCCACTCACACTGCCTGAGATGTATGCGAGGTTGGAGGTTAGAGAACAGTGTCCCATAGAGCATGGTCACTGGTAAAACTCAGGTCAATAAATATTTACTGTGTCCCAGGTAGGTGCAAGGCACCACAACGGCACAAAGACAGCTCAGGCACTGCCCACAGTAAGCTCACAGTCTAATAATGGCAATAAGACAAGTTCACAAATAGGTAAACTGCCAATGGAAATATACAAAGCACTGAGTTCCAAGGACATATACAAAGTGATACACGGATTCCAAGGAATGAGAGATCATGTCCATTGGGAGACAAGAAAAAGCATCATGGGAGAGGTAGCAGTTAAGATGAATTTAAGAGTCTAATCCAGTGGTTCTCAACCTTGACTGCACGTTAGAATCACCTGGGGAGCTTTTCAAACTCCTGATACCCAGGCAGTACCCCAGAACAATCAAATCAGAACCTCTGGGAATGGGACCCGGGCATAAGTATTTTAAAAGCTCTCCTTGGTAATTCTAGTGAAGAGTCAAGTTTGAGAACCACTATTGTAGAAAGATGAAGAGGTATTAGCTGGCAGGAAAGGAATATACTAACTAACATCTGTTCTCTCCATTTTTGGTAGGCACACAGAGAAGAATCATCCATTGGGAATTAAATATGGAGGAAAAGCAGCAGGGCAAAAATAATTTAACCCCCTCCAGGAAAAAAATTAATTAATTATGAAACCATTTACTAAGGCCAATAACAGGGCTGGATGGGGAAATAATGCACTGAACATCAAGGGAACTCAGAGTGGTAATAAATCCATCATAAATCTTACAAGCCATCCGATAACTTCTGTTCCTCACATTAGCATCCCATTAAGCCGCTATTAGGGAGAGCAAGGAAACTGAATGAAACCAGCTTCCCGGGCTAGCATTAGCAGCTGGGAGAGAGTTAAGCTACAGTCTTTCACCGGCGCCTTTGAGGACCTGAGCTCCATTTGTAAAGGATGCTTAGAGGCCCCAACCTTGACCTATCACGCTCATGCTGTGGGAGTTTGGGGGTGGGGGGGCTAGAATTAATCACAGCAGAGACACAATTTACTGATCAATACCAGCCAATTAGAAAGCTCCCTGCTGTGGAGAGTTCCCTTGGAATGCCAGATGACCTCTGCCCTTGACTTTTTATGGGGGCAGATGTTTCTTTATCACAGCTACTGATAAGGGTGGTATTAGAGGGTGTGTCGCTCATTTCACATCATGCCAACCCGGCCAGAGCAACCTGAGGCTGAACTTTCTTAGGACTTATGTATGAGCCACCTGCCCATGGAGACTAAAGGAAGACAGGGATGAAAAGTATATCAGTAATTAATTCACAGCCAATGTGTCACCTTTTTCTGTGAACTCACCCGTGACCTTCAAGAAGCCACTGAGAACAACAGAAAGCAGGAAACTCAATCTTTTTGGTGAATTCACTCTGGTGTCGCTCTCCTGTTCTACCGCTTCTGTTATCTGCCAGGAGAGAGGAGATTCTGAGGCCTGGATCACAGCCAGAGGTGGCCAGATTTTTATCACATCAGTTTTGCCAATCATAGAACCACCTAGTGGAAAAACTCCTGGTAGCTACCATTGTGTTCTATGATCTGGCCCAGGGACCCAAGAGCTTAAGCATGGGCCCCAGGACCTCCCAGCCTCCCTGTATCTATCTGATAGCTGTTTGTCATTATTGTTTATGGAGTGGGGCCAATATTTTTCTATCAATTTTCTGAGGTCTTTGTCACAGAGGTAATATGCCCCAGGACACAAAAGTTTAGAAGAAAAATAGATAATTTTGGAAAGTGTTCCGAAGTTTATCATTTATTTTTCTGTCATTTACTTTTTAATTTTTATTTAAGGAGGACAATCTATTATTTACAGCTTTTCCTGAAGATTCTAGGGCTTCAGGCATTTGACCCCAATCTCCCTAATTTGTTTCATCCCCTCTTGAAGGACTGCAAACATGATTTCTTCAGATGCCCACTTAAGGAAAACTTCTCAACTCTTCTCCTCCTAAGTAATTCTCTGCCCCCTGTCCCTAGAGAATTATGGTTTTAAAATGAAAAATAAAACAAAGTTTTGAGCTGACTTTAGTAAGTACAAGGCCTGGGGAAAATCATATTGTGAATCCCTCCCCTACCCTTACCCCAAGCCATAAATCTTTTTATTTAAGTCAAACTTGATATAAACAACTATCAAAAATAACCTTGAAGGGAAAAAACAATCTTTTGGAAGGTCAACCTAGGAGTTGTGAGCGGCTATGTTAGGGACAGCATCATAGATTTTGCCTTAGAAATGTAAAAGGAGAAGGAAAGTTTTGTGAGCTGAAGATACATATATACATATTAGGCCCAAGAATATTGAAATATTTAAATGCACCACCTGGCAGGAGCCACCCTCTTTCTGTCTTAGCCCTTCTCATCCACTAAATCCCTAAGTGACTAACTCTCTAAGCCCTTCCCCGACTATGCAACAGTCGCCCCACGTCACCTGACCCGAAGGATGACCCTGCCTACGTTCTTCACTTGTATAAAAGGGGACATTGTCACCTTCCTATCTCATCTAAAAGCTTTGCAACCCTCTGCTGTGTTGTACTCTTGCCAAAAATGTTTGGCCTGATTCTTATCATGAGAGAAAAACTCAGACAAGTCCAAATCGAGGGACATAGACGCTTGTGTGTGTGCAGGCACAAAACTGGCAAAATGTTCAAACAATCACTGGGCCTGGTAAATATTATCAGGCTTATATTACTTTTTCAATTTTTCTGTAGGTTCAACATTTTTTCAAAAACCCAAGGTGTCCCGTGTACTGACACAGTGTTCAATCGGCTGCATGTAGCACTCCATGAATTAACTATGATAGTCAAAAAAAATTTTTTACACTAATATTTGGCACAGGAAGTGAAACAGATTGTTAAACCAATTTTTAACAAAACTGGAGGATCTTTATGAAAAACTAAATTCCCTTTATCAGGAAACAATCCCTCAAAGGAAAATAATACCATGTCCAAGGGACCAACTTCCTCATGAAGAGAATTTAGAGAAAGTTCTTCCTTCCATGATGACAAATCCTGTTTAAATTACCTCATTGAAAGATGAAGAGTTCTTAATTAACTAACTCAAAGCACTCAGATAACAAAATGGCAAATTTGCAGGAGAAAGCCACTGCACTAGATATGGGAGGACCTCAGAAGTGATTTTATTAACTACATTAACTGGCAAATAGGTTTTCTGCAATGTGAATGACACCAAAAATGGATAATCAATTTATTTTTGTCTAAGAAATGTTAGACTAAATTAAATTTCTTGATTTAAGATTGCCAGTTATGTATATTTACTTGTATAGATTACATACACACAAAAATATGTATGTGGCATGATACATGGCATGCTTCTAAGTGCAATTTATTAGACTTATTTACCACATTGTTTACCAGTTTTGTGCCCAAAGAAAGACATTAGTCAACTTACAATTTTTTTTTTTTTAAAGAATCAATTTTAGGGGCTTCCGTGGTGGCACAGTGGTTGAGAGTCCGCCTGCCGATGCAGGGGACACGGGTTCGTGCCCTGGTCCGGGAAGATCCCACATGCCGCGGAGCGGCTAGGCCCGTGAGCCATGGCCTCTGAACCTGCACGTCCGGAGCCTGTGCTCCGCAACGGGAGAGGCCACAACAGTGAGAGGCCCGCGTACCGCAAAAAAAAAAAAAAAAAAAAGAATCAATTTTATTTATTTATTTATTTTTGGTTGCGTTGAGTCTTCATTGCTGCACACGGGCTTTCTCTAGTTGCAGCAAGTGGGAGCTACTCTTCATTGCAGTGCGTGGGCCTCTCATTGCGGTGTCTTCTCTCGTTGCGGAGCATAGGCTCTAGGCGCACAGGCTTCAGTAGTTGTGACACACAGGCTCAGTAGTTGTGGCTCATGGGCTCTAGAGTGCAGGCTCAGTAGTTGTGGCACATGGGCTTACTTGCTCCACGGCATGTGGGATCTTCCCAGACCAGGGATTGAACCTGTGTTCCCTGCATTGGCAGGCGGATTCTTAACCACTGTGCCACCAGGGAAGTCCTATAATTTTTTTAAAGAGATATATTTGATCAACAAAAATAACAGACAAGGTTGATAAATTTTCATGTTCTAATTCAAATTTATCTAGGCAGTTACATATATTTATTTACATTTTTATGTTATATGTTCTATATTTTGTTATGTATTTATATTTATTTTAGTTATTTTTATTTTTACATAAAATTGCCTAATACCCATATCTTAAGAGAGCATTAAAAAGTATAAGAAAGAAAAGATAAACAAAGGGTAGGACCATCACAAACTGTGTATCTATAAAAAGAAAATAAGCAGGACATCGTGTATTTCCGACGTGATTAACAAGGCTAATATCTGCATTCGGAAGCAGTAGTTCATGTAGCACACACTACTTACGGCTCCCGGACTGAGGCTCAGAGTAATAATCATGAGTAGCTTTTCCTGAATGTTACCAAGTGCCAGGCACTACATTAAGCATTTTGCATCTATTATGTGTCTTATTTAACCCTCATTTTGTAGAGGAAGCTCCTCAGACCCAGAGAAGTTGAGTGATCTGCCCAAGGTCATGCGTTTCATAAGTAGTCAAGCTGAGGTTCAAATCCAAGTGTCTAACTTCAGACCCCACACTTATCACCATTCCAGGCACTGCCTCGAAGTGTCTTACAAGTGGCAACAAGTGCCTCAAGATGAGAAAGTGGATGAGGACTTCCATGCACAAGTCACATCACAACATGACAAAACCGTATAGGTGTTCTGTTCTCCATTTGTTTTCCCAGCTGAAATCTCAGCTATAAGACAGAAACCGCACGGTACTATCTGCAGGTGGACTGAATTGTTGGGGAGCTAGTCATGTGACCGGGGCCAGCCACCCACCACTGCTTTGCAGGATTCTAACACTCTGGCTCTGACTGAGCTAGCATCCTTCTCGCGGTCACCAGCAAAGCCCATGAACAATTCCTGGGAATTAAAAATAGAAGCTGGGTAACAAAATAAAGTCTAACGTGTTTTTGCCTTTGTGCTTGGACTAATTTCACTTGCTCATTTGCGGCCACCTGCAGAGGCCTCACACCAGCCCTTCAGACCAGTTCCTAGCGCGAAATGGCTGCACCCACACCTCAGCTCAGGGCGTGTGCAGAAGCGCTGGCAACGGCACTGCAATTCAAGATGGCGGCCTGGCACTGTGATCCAAAGCCCTGAGCAACACGCCTGCGCCAGACCCAAGAAAGCTCCGCCCCCTCCCCTTAGTGTAAGATTCCTGTAAAGCAGCCCTGCCCCTGGCCTAGTGGGGAGAGCCTGTGCTATAGAGCACAAGCTCTCATCTGTCTATTCTCTGATCCAAGAATAAAACTTTCCTTCACTTCTGAGGGACATTCAGCCTGGTTCTGTTGACTCGAAGGACACAGGGCAGGAAGGCCCTTGTTGGGGACCAACTCCGGAGGGTCGATGACAGTTCCCTATCCTACCTACCCGCTTTGAGCTTGACCATGAGCAACACCTTCGCCAAAGCATGGAAAGACCCTGCTGATGGGGAAAAGTATCAACTTGGGGCCTAACCAGGAAAGAACCTTTGTCTTCCACAAACCAGAAGTGCGGCTAAAGATGGTCGTCTTACCAGACTTGAGGGATAATGAAGAATGAAGAAAGCACCAGGTACTGCACTTGGGCACATAGGAAACATGCAGCAAATGGCTATGGTTGTTACACAGTTTTTATCCTCAAGCTCTCTGTAACAGTGTTTAGTCATGCATCTTAAAAAATCTGTGTCAGAGTGCTGGGGAGAGGGGAAGGTTACCACTAACACAGTCTGAGAGTGGCAGACAGATGGAGCCCTGGGGACCCACATTTTGCTGGGAGAAATCCCAATTCTTTCAGCCCTTAGAGTGGTGGCACATAGCAGAAAGGTGAAATCATTCACTGGACAAATGGATTAGAACACGTGACTTGTATTAGTGGGATCTTTGCCATCAGAGCATACATACACTGTATCAGGCTGAATGAAAGCCATTATTTCAAAATTTTAATTTTAACTTGTAACTCAGGTACCATGTTTCCTCAAGCTACATATTCCCCCTATAGCTATAACATCATCAGTTTGACATTGTAAGTCTAAAAATAGCTATTTTTTAAGAAAAACATTTTTAAGCTGATATATCATTTCCAACACATCCTATATATAAACTATATATAAAGCTGCTGTGTTTCAGGGGTTATTGAGATTATTTTAATCTGTTAAAAAAGAAAAGCTAACATAATGCTTTTGGATACTTCAAACTTATTTCCCTTTGCTTTGCTGATCTTCTTTTCTCCCCTTAGTTTTATCTCTGTTCAAAAGCAAAATTTTAAATCCTGTAACTAGAAATTGAAACAATTTCTGGGTTTTGTACAGCACCTGGCTCATTCCTTAGAATATTCTCTGTTCTATTTTTTAATGTACATTTTTAAAGGTAATAATATAATAAACTTTGACCTTTAAAATCTCCAAAGAAATCAGTTAGCAAGAGAAAGGACTAGGTCATGAGCAGAGTGGAAAAAAAATCTAACAAGGATAGGAAGTCATAGCAAAGTCCTAAAATGGAGCCTGTGTGTGTCGTTCTTGTTCTTTTGTGTAAAGATGTGTGTTTTAAGCAAGCAAATTTTGAGTAAAAAAATAAGAAATGAGAAAAGTGGTAAGCTGCTTCTGAAGTCCTTTCATAGACAAAGACTTGTAAAGTAAAGAAAAGGAGAAAAGAATTGTAAAAGTCAGTGCAGTTCCCTGTGGCCCCTGTTTACACCATCAAGCTCTGACTATTCCAGGCACCATGTGTCAGTATTGTCATTTAGGTTCTTTGTTCTCAGCCAGGAGGAGACGGTGATGCTTTCTCTATTTCTCTTCCTTTCCCTTCATTTTTTTCTCCTCCTTCCCTTCCTTCTCCTCTCTCTTCTCTTTATTCTCCTCCCTCTGCTTTTATATTCAGTTTCCAATAGAGTGATTTGCCTACAAACATGGTTCCTTTTCCTGGTACAGATAACATTTTGTTTGATCAAGGTAAAATCGGTGAATTATAACTCCTTCTGAAACCAGAATTTCTTCCATGTTGCATCACACTGAAATCTACAGTAGAGCCCTCAAAGCTGTTTTCATGCTGCAACGAGCATAGGAGCGAAGTCAAAGCCGACACAAAGATGAGTTCAGCTGCCACATACATCTGAGGCTAAGGGGAAATTACTTCTGAGAGAAGTAACATGTTGGCTTAAATTCATTATGAAATATAAATGACATATCAAATCCTTTGTGGAAGCAGAAATTGATGAAGGGAAGGGCAGAAATAGGAAATGGTGAGGAGCCCTTTAAGAAGGGAGTGCTCAGCAGAGGGGAGAAAAATATGCAGAAAAAGGAGGCTAGAGCAACTGAAGGTAAGCTGGGTCTGCACATCTAGTTCACCTTGAACTTACTCGACCCTTCACAGATGTGTGACAGTGTCCAGTTATAGTCACTCAAAATCAGACAGAAAATAAACACCTAGTTCGGAAAAATGGGAAGCATCTACAAAATGCCAGGCAGTCATAGCCTAACTGAGTCTTGGGTTTGGGCCAGCCAACAACTCCCAACCCCAGCTCAGCTCCTGAAACCCCTGTGGGTTCCCACCTCACTCGGTAGAGTTGGGCAGAACCAGAATTTCCAAGTTCATCACAGGACTGTTGTTTGGGCGCTCCCTCGTCTCTCGTTCCCTGAGCAAATGGGCGTTCTCGTACTGGTTTTGCTATCTTACAGAACTTCAACAATCTCTGAAATTTAATAGTCCTAATTTTGCCTGTTCCTGTCTAACTCCAAAAGTCCGTGGCAAGAAGTGTTTGCTGAGCACTAATTCAGCGTTTCACTTTCTAGGGTGGAGAGTTGGTTTGTGAAACTAGAATATCTCATTGAGGCCTAGTTGCTTCTTCCTCCCCAGAGTAGTAACTTTTAGGAAGTAAAGAAAATTTTGCCTCCAAAGCTATGTTACGGCATTATTCCCAAATTTGGGGATTACCAGAGGTCTCCTGACATAATTTTCTCCCTGGATGACAATAATAACATTATGTATTTATGTATAATCATAATATTGCTCCATTTATTGAATGTTTATTATGAATCAGGCACTTTACATATATCAGCTCATTTATAGTCAAAATAGTCCTTTAGTAGGACCTGTACATATATACATCCTATACATATATAGTAGGACCTATCCCATTTTACGAATGATAAAATTGAGATTCAGCGAGCTTGAACTACTAGTTAGTGGCAACAGTGGCACCTTAACACAGGCAGCCTGACTTCGGAAGCCTGTCAGCTTAACCACTACACCACAGCGCGTCTGTATATGACTCCAGCCACTCGATAATGCCTCTACATGAATCCTGTACCATAGACCAAAAGTTCCCCACACTCGACTTGTGTCCAGATTCACTTGACTTCATCTCCTCAGTGCCCAAGGCCTGGCCTGTAGGAAGATGGTCAACATATCTGGAAGTAATGCATAGAAGGGCTTCCCTGCTGAGCACACAGAACACGCTCCTGCACCTCCCCATTATGGATCTGGGGTCATAGCTGTCTACAATGCCATTGGAAAGATGCACTAAACAAGGCTCTATAATGTGATTTGGAATAGGTAAAAGTTCCCTTCTTCATGCCTGGACCTTATACTGACTTGTGGAGCCTTCAGTAACATTTACCTGGAGCTAACAGGCCTGTTCCAATAGCTTTTAGGCCATTAAATGGAGGGCTTATCTCACCTTAACCAGAAAGTCAGTCTCTCTCTCTCTCTCTCTCTCTCTCTCTCTCTCTCTCTGTCTCTCTCTCTCTCACACACACACACGCACACACACATACACACACTCCATATCTGCTTCCTTCTTGATTACAGTTAGACTACAGTAGGAGTAGTGTGGTTCCCAAACTTCCCCAACAGGATAGCTGACCCAACACCTTTTCCCCAAACCTGCATTCTTACTTCTTAAAGAGAACCAAGCTTGGAGAGGAATTGGGAGTTACCCCTCTTTGCCTCTCCATATCCCTACCCTTGCAGGCTGCTCTGGTTCCAAACATGAACATTGCTCAATCTGGCCATTTCTGAAGCCCAGGTGAATTTTACCCACAAAGGAAGTTATAATGTTACCTCACCTACATCAGCAAGGCAAACTTGATTGCTATTCAGTTGGCTATTCCTGGCAATGATACTTTTAAAAGTGACTAGAACCCCTTCAGGAAATTTCAAATGTATTTCGAATATAACAACAGAATACATTTTCTAAAATTATGTATAACGAAGCCATTTCTCCACCAGCTATTTCAGTGGACCAGAGTCTGCTTATTTCAGAAACCCCAGGATGCCTTAAGAATATTTGTCTCATTATCCCTATTATTTTCACCTCCAGGGAACTGTCCCTAGTAAACTTTGCTATGTCTCTTCTCCTGGCTAGTTTTAATATGAGCCATGGGGAAGATTTCAGAAAAGCATGAGTTCTTTTCTGCCTGAGCTTGCAAAATTGTCTTGCTGAAGATGCATCTGTTAGTAATGATTGAGACAATCTGTGCAGCCGAAGACAACTTGTTGAGAGATGACTCTAAGAAGATACTCTTCCAAGGAACATTTAACCTCTTAGTACCTTTTCATGACAGCAGGATCTTTAGTTTATTGGCTGCAGAAGACGATGATGCGTTCTAGCTAGCATGGCCATCATAAAGTAACGCCTGCACCTTGAAACCAGGAGGACCTTGAGAACTTCAGGGCCCCCAAAACTATAAATATTACCTGAAAGGATATTTCAGGCTCACATACCATTTCAAATTCTCATCCTCTCTCATGACCCAGGATGACTGACTCTGATAAAGATCTTCTTTGAGAGGACTAGAATCCCTTGGCATTCTTTACATGGCCTAGAAGACCTCAAATCTAAAGCCAAATTCTTAGGATGATGATAAGATCAGAAAACCCCTAAATTCATTCTTTAACCCACTACTCCTCTTATCATCTTTTTGCCTCAGTCTGAGAATAAAATCACCATAGTTTCTAGCTAAAGATTTAGAGTAGCCTGGATATGAATACCAGACCCAATGGCCTCAAGACAAAACTGGAATCATCTTTGGGTGTCCTATTTCCTTTGTAGCTTTATTTGCCAGCATGTTAGCTGATACGTGAGGCCACCCTGCTCAAGCCAGGGATTACAGACTCTGAGGGGTATATGGCCACGTGCCAGGAGAACAACAAGCTGCAGGATAAACATGGTACATTTTCCTGGAGTGCCAATAATAGGGGAAATGCCTTTTTTTTTTTTCTTAAGAACATTACAAACTAGAGTAGTATGCAAACTTGGAGTAAAATGCAAAATTCATGGACTTTTAAAATAAAATAAACCTTAAAACTGCAAATAAATTTTGAGCTTGAGGCAAAGCTTCCAAATCCTTCCCCAGATCTCAGAGGTCTAAATGTTTATTTTCATTCTCCATTAGGGGCACTTTGATGGGTATTTGAGAAAAACTCTTCCAGAACCACTGACGTTTTTAAAAGATATTCTTAATGAAAAAAAAAAAAAGCTGTTACAAAAAAAAAAAGAGAGAATGAATTAAGGGGAAAAAAAGTATTTACAGTACATATTGTATATACTTATGGCATTAGTCCTCACTTTATGAAGGTGGAATCTGAGATCCAGAAAGGCTGAGTAATTTGTCCAACACCACATTAAGTGGCAAAGCCAAGGCAGGCAATGAATAGAAATAGTGAGTCAAGGAGATCGTTTTCTGAAGCCCCCATATTATTGCCCACAGTCAGTCATTCACTCCACCTACGTGAAAGAGCCCTCTGGATTTCCAGCAGTTGGTGTGTAGCTGCAGCACTGCCATCCTCCTCTAGGAAGGATGTTACCCGTGTCCTCAACAGCACAGAAGCACCCTGCCAGACTCAGGAAGGGAGAGTGAGCTTAGGTTTATGCTCTCAGGAAATATTTCTCATTTTTTCCCAATTTTATTAAGGTATCATTGACATATAACATTGTATTAATCACATTAGTGTACAATATGATAATTTGATATATGTATATGTTGCAAAATGATTATCCCAGTAAGTTTAATTAACATCCATCACCTCACACAGTAACAGTTTTTTTTTCTCATGATGAGAGTTTTTAAGATCTACTCTATTAGCAACTTTCAAATATATGATACAGTATTGTTAACTCTAATCACCATGCTGTACATTACATCCCCAGAACTTGTTTATCTTATAAGTGGAAGTTTGTACCTTTTGACCACCTTCCCCCATTTCCCCCACTTCCTATCCTCCACCTCGGGCAACCACCAATGTATTCTCTGTTTCTATGAATTCAGTTTTTTTCTACAGGTAAGTTAGATCATACAGTATTTGTCTTTCTCGGTGTGACATTTCACTTAGCATAATGCCCTCAAGGTCCATCCACGTTGTCACAAATGGCAGAATTTCCTTCTTCCCTGAAGTTTATATATATATATCACCTATCTTTATTCATTCATCCATTGATGGACACAGGTTGTTTCCATGTCCTGTCTATTATAAATACTGCTGCAATGAACATGGGAGTTCTCAGAAGATATTTCTATTGACCTCTGTTTATCCCTTCAGCCAGGCTGGGGATAGTTTTGATGGGACAGACTTGTGACTCTTGGCAGTGGAAAGGAGGTCTTTAAAGGGACGACATGGAAATTAGAAAATGAGCAACCCAAGGATGCCTGACTATTTTGATTCTCAGTCTCTGCTTCTCTCTGTGCCTCTCTCTGAGTCTCTGAATCTTAAATATACCACTCTGTTTCTTCCTCAGTTTCTACTTTTCTCTGCCTCTGATGTTTTTTTCTTTCTATAGATTCTCTATGTCTTCCTCTTCTATCCATTTTCTCTCTATTTGATTTGAAAAATTCTATCATTTGCTTAAAGACCTAAACGTAAGACTGGATATTATAAAACTCCCAGAGGAAAACATAGGCAGAAACTCTTTGACATAAATCAAAACAATATTTTTTTGGCTCCATCTCCTAAAGTAAAGGAAATAAAAGCAAAAATAAACAAATGGGACCTAATTAAACTCAAAAGCTTTTGAACAGCAAAGGAAACCATCAATAAAATGAAAAGACAACCTACTGAATGGGAAAAACTATTTGCAAATGATATGACCGATAAGGAGTTAAAATCCAAAATATATAAACAGCTCATTCAACTCAATATCGAAAAAGCAACCCGATTTAAAAAATGAGCAGACCTGAATAGACATTTTTCCAAAGAAGACATACAGGCTGAGAGGCACATGAAAAGATGCTCAACATTGCTAATCATCAGGGAAGTGCAAATCAAAACCACAATGAGAAATCTCTTCACACCTGTCAGAATGGCTATCATCAAAAAGTCTACAAATAACAAATGTTGAGGAGGATGAAGAGAAAAGGGAACCCTTGTGCACTGTTAGTGGTAACGTAGATTGGTGCAGCCACTGTGGAAAACAACATGGAGGTTTCTCAAAAAACTAAAAATAGAACTACCACATGACCCAGCAATTCCACTCCTGGGTATGTATCCGAGAAAAACAAAAACACTAATTTGAAAAGATACATGCACCCCAATGTTCATAGCAGCATTATTTACAATTGTCAAGACATGGAAACAACCTAAGTGTCTATCAACAGGTGAATGGATAAAGAAGATGTGTTCATCCATAAAAAAGAATGAAATTTTGCCACTTGCAGCAACATGGATGGATTTGGAGGGCATTATGCTAAGTGAAATGAGTCAGACAGAGAAAGACAAATACTGTATGATATCACTTATATGTGGAACCTAAAAAATACAACAAACTAGTGAATATAACAAAAAAGAAGCAGACTCACAGATATAGAGAGTTAACTATGGTAACCAGTGGAGGGGGGAAGGGCAATATTGGGGTGGGGGATTAGGAGGTACAAACTGTTGGGTGTAAGTCAGGCTCAAGGATGTATGCACAACATGGAGAAGATGCCAGTATTCTGTAATAACTGTAAATGGAAAGTAACATTTTAAAATTGTATAAAAATTAAAAATTTTTAAAAAAGAAAAATTGTGTCATTTGCTAACAAGCCTGAGGATATAAGCATCACAATATGTAATTAAAATATGTAAATCAAGTGGCAGCCCTAGTACATTGCTTGGAGTTTCGTTGCATATTTATTAATTTATTTATTAATTATAATTTAATTTGAAATATTTCAGCCTAGACTGAGACATTCTGCATATGCTAGTTAGTTTAGGCTCTCACTCCAGGGGCAGTCAGCTGCCTTAATGGAAAATCTGTACTCCTGGGGTGCCCAGTTAGCATCACATTTGAAAGGACTGCTCTAGAAGCAGCTATGACAAATGCTTCTCTCTTCTGTATCTCAATCAGTACCCAAGGTTTTCCTAATTAGCAGAGCAAATTTTAGAATTATTTAAAATGGGGATTTATTAAGTAAATTAATGGCTTTTTAGTTCGTGTATCACAGAAGTTTCCACATATTTGTAACACTACTCCTTAAATACCTCAATTTACAGAGGTGAAACCTGAGGTTCAAAGGGTTAAAAATGTGCTTTATTGGTAAAATTAAATGTATTCAAGGTGTATAGATTTGCTAAAATATTTAAGAGGCTCTCCACATCCTTGTTTGGGTATCAGAATCTAGCTGGATCTGTAGCCTGAATCTTTGAAATGATGCCCGGTCTTGATCTCTGAATGGTCCCAGGTCCAGCCATTAGCCAGAAGGACTTCTGTTGCCTAAACTGTAGGGGAACAGAATCCTGCCTCTTGAATAACACCATATCTGCCTCAGTGGACTTTTCATGCAAGTGGGGATGAACACAGCCAAAAGGACAGAGCCCTGGGATGGCATCATGTTTGCAGAGCAGGTCGTATGAGCTACTTTACGCCTGCCTGCTTATGTGACTATTTAATGTTCATATGTGAGGCAGAATTTGTCTTGAGATCAGCCTTTACCTGATTGAAAGGTTGTGAGGGAATAACTAACTGACCCACCTCAAGCTTCTTCAAGACTCCTGCCATATACCAAAAAGGACTTGAGAGTTGTGCATTAAGAATAGGCTTGGGTTAGTTAATAACAATGATGTAAGAAAACAAGCAAAGGCAGCTTTGCTTCGTATTTCTGCTGCCTCCAAAGGACGGTGAGAAGGAAAGTCTGAGAAGAGCTGGTGTAATGACAGAATCCTGCACTAAGAGGCTGTGAGAGATCTAGGTTCCCCATCACTACCACCTGTATGACTTTGAGGCAAGTCATTTAACCCTCTGAGTCTCAACTGTTGCATCTGTAAAACAGGAATAATTGCTTACTTACACCCAGTGTGTCTTGAGTCTTAGAAGTTATTAATCAAAGAAGTTGCAGCCTTGCTTTGGGGGAGGGGTCACCTTCCACAACTTCAAAATGCTCCAACTCCTTTTTATTTAAATTATTGGAGATTATAGTTTTTGTGGGTAGCATCTATACTGAGACAAATGCCACGCAATTCAAATATTTAAAGTATATAACTCAATGGTTTTTAGTGTATTCATAGAGTTATGTAATCATCACCACAATCAATTTTAGCACATTTTGTCACCCCAAAAAGAAGCCCCATATCCTTTAGCTATCACCCCACAATCTCCCCATCCATTCTCCTCCAGCATTAGGCAACCTTCTGTCTCTACTTTCTGCCTGTCTTGATGGTTTCATATTAATGAAACCATACAATATATGGACTTCTGTGTCTGGCTTCTTTCACTTAGCATAATGTTTTCAAAGTTCATCCATGCTGCAGCATGTATCGGTACTTCGTTCCTTTTAATGGTCAAATAATATTCCATTGTATAGATATAACACATTTTATTCATTCATTCATCAGTTGATAGACATGTGGTTTATTTCTACCTTTTAGTTATTACAGTTAATGCTACTATGAACATTTCATGTACAAGTTTTTGTGTGGGCGTATGTTTTCATTTGTCTTGAGTGTATATTGAGTTGACCCAAAAGTTCATTCAGGTTTTTCCGTTGCATCTTATGGAAAACCCCGATTGAACATTTGGGCCAACCGAATACCTAGAAGTGGAATTGCTGGGTTCTACTCCGTATGGTATCTCTATGTTTAATCTTCTGAGGAACCACTAGACTCTTTTCCAAAATGACTGTAACATTTTACATTCCCACCAGCCTTGTATAAGGATTCCAATTTCTTCACATCCTGACAACACTTGTTATTGTCTGTCTTTTTTAACATAGCAGATGTGAAGTGGTATCTCATGGTGGTTTTGATTTGCGTTTCCCTGATAGCTAATGATGTTTAGCATCTTTTCTTAAGCTTGTTGGTCTTCTGATTATTTTCTTTGGAAAGATGTTTACTCAAATCATTTGCCCGTTTTTAAGTCTGGTTATTATTGAACTGTAAGAATTCTTTAAATATTCTGAATATATATTCTAAGTATTCTTATCAGATTTATGATTTGGAAATACTTTCACCCATTCTGCAGGTGGTTGTTTCACTTTCTTGATAGTGTAGTTTGAAGAAAAAAAGTTTTTAATGTTCGAGAATTCCAATTTATCTATTTTTTTCATTTTGTTGCTTGTACTTTTGGTGTCATATCTAAGAATCCACTGCCAAATCCAAAGTCACAAAGATTTACTCCCATGTTTTCCTCTAAGAGCCTTATAGTTTTAGCTTGACATTGAGGCCTTTGATCCATTTTGAGTTAATTTTTGTACAGGTGTAAGACAGAGATCCAGCTTCATTATTCTGCATGTGGCTGTCCATTTGTACCAGTACCATTTGTTGAAAGGTCTATTCTTTTTCTGTTGAATGATGTTGACATTTTTTTTCAAAACCCAGTTGACCATAGATATGTAGGTTTACTTCTGGGCTCTCATTTCTGTTCCACTGATCAATGTGTCTATCCTTATCCCGGTACCGTACTATCTTGATTAATGTTGCCTTGTATTAAGTTTTGAAATCGAGAATATGAATCCTCCAACTTTGTTCTTTTTTTCCAAGATTATTTTGATTATTCTAGGTTCCTTACATTTCTATATGAATTTTCAACTACTTTCTAAAATTTCAAAATGAAAAACTCTTCTAGTGTTTGTGGGCTGTCACATCTATAAGTGGGTCTTTGTTTTTGCCTTCTGGGGATTTAAGAGCAAAGAAATCAAAATTTTTATAGTTTTGTGGCTTCAGTATAGTAGGAATTTCCCCCCAAAAAATTCATCCAACTGAACATTCTTTAGATTTTATCTTGAAGTATCTATCCTCTTCTTTCCCTAATGAGAGATTCTTTCAAACTGTTCAGCTTGAGAAGCTTTGCCTGCTAAGAATGATCTCAGACACTTGGCCACATCTTCCTTAATTCCAAGCTTCTAGAGGTTGTCACTGGTTAGTCAGAGAAGCAGAGGCAACAATAATTAGCCCTGTATCAATTTGCAATCTGAAGAAAAAAATATTCAAGAAATGTTCTCTAAAATCACTCTCTTATTTTAAATTCTTGATCTGAGCATCACCTAATTAAAAAGCTGTACGCCCTTACCCCCTCCTTCATCCCCACCGAGTAATGCAATGGTCTCAAGAATTCACGTAAAAACCCCCTCTCAAATGAGCACGTTGAGAGGTAAGGAAAATGGTGTTGAAAGCAGTGGAGACCTGCAGAGAGAGGAGCAGAAAGGATAAAGAGCATGATAAGGGCAGAAACCAATAGGAACAGAGAAGGGAAGAGAATGAAGAGGGAAAGGGAAAGGGGAGCTCAGAAAGGGAGAGAGAAGCATATGGCAGGTATCAATTATTTACCATTCATGTACAATAAAAAAAAATGCACTTTAACTACAGGAAGAGCACCAAATCCACTCAATAACCATTTAAAAGCATATGGAAATAAAACACAGCCATTTAGAGGGCTGTAATAAATGTGCAATGCTCTTTGTAATGCCCCTGAAAGAATACAAGCGTTAAGCCTTGGTAAATTACACTTAAAAGTAAGTGTAACATAAAAACGAAATTAGGCATACAAATAACCTCACACTTAGGCACTTTTTCAAAGTCTCCTTCAAACAGTTAATTAGAAAAGCCTCTAAGGATCATAACTTTTCTTCTCTCATATTTTCTTCTCTTAACAATAGAGCCAAGCAAATGGCAAGAGCAAATAAACAGAGATTCAGGATGCATAGAAGGTCTGCGTTATATCCTCAGCCTTGGAAAATGAAAAATGGGGAAGACAATAAAAAGCAGGCACTGTCAAAACTGTTCCCTTCACTTATTAGAGAACTGAATGAAACCCTTTAAACACGGGTCACAGAAATATGTAGATGGCATCATAGGTTCTGTTTCCCAATTACACATTTTAATAGCTTCAATGTTCTCTTCAAAATGCAATAAGCCAGTCAAAAAGTACTATTAACCTCATGTGCCCATTCTTCATTAACATCTGCTGTATAATATAGTCATGTTTCCAGTAAACCAGGTCCCACATGTTCCAGCCTTAAAAGGGAGAGAATCAAAAAAAGAGTTTGGCTCCAAGGGGCTGTAGCCATTAGATACCAGATTAAAGCAGGCACAGGGTGGGGTGAGGCTCTGGCGGAATTTGCTGTGTTCCAGCCTGCAAATTCCACATAAAAGTTCTCATCACAAACAAGAGTTCTCTCAGCAGCAATGAGTAGCACATGTCTTTTTCACCCTATTCCGTCAGCCCCCAAATCTTTTTGCATGTCTAGTACTACATAATTTCATGAATGTCGCAGCTTGGGTGTCCCAGGAAGAAGACTCTGAGACAGAGATTAGTGTGCAGGACATTTTTAGGGGGTGCCCTTGGGATCCAACACCTATGGCAGGGAACGGAAGAGAAGGAAGCAAAACTGGGCAGAGGGAGAAGTCGGGCTGCAGTGCAGTTTCGATGGACGCCTCAGCCTAACTTCTGGGGATTTCTGAAGATGGACCCACCTCTCAATGCTGCTCCATTTGGGTGAGAGGACCAAAGCTCCGTACCCCTTCATCAGTCAGTCTTTGGATGCAGCTGCCCCAGGAAGGGGGCGTGGCCTTGTACAAGGCCTCTCTCCTCACCAGAGAGAACCTGGAAGGGGCCGGCTGCCTGCAGCACCCCAGCAGCTGAGGGCATCAGACCGTAAGACGGAGCAGCACATCCTCAGGTCCACCACAGCGAGCAAACAGAAAAGGCCTTTTCGGGTTCGTCTGTTCATTCAGAAAACACTTGTTGCATCTTTTCGGTGGGCACAGCGCTGACCTGCGCTGACTGATTATTGTTTCCAGTGTGTCTTCTGGCATAGAACACAAAGAGCTTGATACTCATTGTGTCTCCCAAATTCTCTGTGAGGCAATACTGTATCAAGGACTCACCTGCCCATTTCACACATAGGAAAACTGATGATGGAGAAAAGCAATCAGCTGGAGTTTTTTACAGGTAAGCCCTCCAGTATTTAAAAGAAAAAAGGCATCCTGAGGAGACGATAGCAAACCTTGCCTAAGAATGTAGGTAATCCATTGATGTGTGGTTACAGATGGACCGGAAAAGGAGAGAGAGAGCTTATGAGCAAGTTGCCACGCTCTGGCTTCTTTCCTCCTCCTTGTCTTTCTATTTTGGCAGATGCCAGAGGGCAAGATTTAGTCCATAAATTATACTCTGACCCCATTTTCTAAATTTCATTAAAAAAACATTTTTTTCTCTTTTATCTGAAAATTCCTCTTTCAACTCTTATAAAGACACTCCTGGGTCGGTCTTATTACCCAATAAGTAACCTGCTACTGTTCACACTGACTGTAATCAAGCCTGCACCGCTGGCCTAACAATACACCAAAGTGTGCCACAGACAGCCAGCGCTCACCCTCTTGTGTCATTTTACTTAATTAACAAGTGGAACAAAGATTGCGGAAAAGGAAGAAATTTGATTACGCAGCATTGTAATGGCACTGTAGTCTCCTGTAAAGACTGAGTGGGGTCTGCCCCCTTAAAATCTCCATTTGCTCCACCACTGCACCATGGAAATGTCAGCTCGACTCCCCCTGCCGCCCACCCTGAGGTGACCTTTATTTAGCTGCATCTCTCAGTAATACTAACCCATTAGTCATGCCTGGGTCAGTGATGTGTCAATAACAGAATAATTATTGAAGAAAGCCTTAAGAGGAAGGACAGTAGCCTCAATTCAGAGTGAGCTCGACCCAAACCGGCACCGCGGCTTGTTGAATAAATGAATGGATGTCGAATAAATGGTCCCTTTACATGCGGAGACCTAAAGACTGTTGATTCCATTAATCCAGGAGGTTATTTGTAGCTGCTAAATACCTTTTTAGACCAATAAGTGGCATGGCTTTTACTCCTGCTGGCTACAACCTACCCTTTCTAGTAGAACAAATTTACTGTACTTAATGGTTCTGGCATTTTAAAAGGAAGACACAGGGCTGTTCAGACTCCCTGCACCTTTTGTAGGGGCACTGGGTGCAAAGAATAACCTCTCTCTACTCACAGGAGAGACAGTCTTGAGATCCTGAAATTAGAGATGCTTCCAAACGCCATGCTAGACCTCTGATAGAAACCAAACAGCGAGGTGTGGATAAAACGAATGAGGAACAATGAGAGAGGCAGTGTGGCTTAACAGTTAAAGGAGGAATGCAAGAGACAGACACACACACAGGGAGAATATCATGTGGAGATTGGAGTTACCTTGCCCAAAGCTAAGGAGCTACCAGAAGCTGTGAGAAAGGCCTGGAACAGATCCTTCCTTGGCTCCGTCAGAGGAAGTATGGCCTTGCCGACATCTTGATCTTGAGCTTTTAGCCTCCAGACCTGTGAGACAATAAATTTCTGTTATTTAAGCCACTTAGTGTGTGGTACTTTGTTACAGCAGCTCTAACAAACTGATACACTGGGGTCATAACTTGCAGCCAGCAGGCCTTGTATGGGGTCCTGTCCTCATCATTTACTTGTTGTGTCATCTTGGGCAAGTTACTTAAACTCCTTACCCATCTACTTCCTACAAAGGCAAGACAATAATACATGGTTTACCTACCTCACGAATCTGTTGTGGGAGTAGAAACCTTACATATGCAAAAGCACTTTGCAAATTCTAACAGAACATTATGTATGTTGTATGTGACATAAAAGTGTCTAGTATGACATTCTGTACGGTAGTACTTCCCATCCCTAAGATATGTACAAATTAGGGGCTCCAGGAGTCTATAAGGAGAGCTCCAAAAGTGTGCAGAAAATAAACAAACAAAAAACTCCCTCTCCCTAGCCATCTAGATAGGCAAGGTAGATTTGAATAGGGAATGGGGAGCTGTTGAGGTGAAAAGGAGAGCCCAGATCTAGAGTTACCTCTTGCTAATGTTATACTACAAATGAAAATGACAGCAAAGCAAGGAAATTAACACACTAAACAGGCACCAGCCAAGACCAGCTACCCAAGACCCATCCTTCCCATAGGAGTACAGAGGCCCAGGGAAGGAGAGCTGGAGTTAAGGAATATAATGCACAACACTCAACAGCAGCTTCTGTACTGTAACAGTCTTCATTAGAAGCCATATATAATATTCCCATGTTGTTGTTTTTTTAATAAGCAGGTGTTTCTTCTATATTCAATTGCCACCAGAATAAATCCTGTGGTCCTTCAGTTCCAGCTATTACGTGAAGCTGCATTTTTTTTAAAAGTCCAAGACTGTACAAGGCAATTCATTGATAGTATGCGTCCTTGATATGATACAGGGAAACTGGCACTTTACCTCTTTGGTCTTCCTCCCTATAACCTGGTCTAATCATAAGAAAAACAGGAGACAAATAGAGGCACATTCTGCAGAATACCTGCCTAGTGCCCCTCAAAGCTGGCAAGGTCGCCAAAAACAAGGAAAGCCTGAGAAACTGCCACAGCCAAAAGGAGTCTAAGGAGACATGACAGTTAAATGAATGTAGTATCCTGGATGGGATCCTGCAACGGACAAAGGACATTAGGTAAAAACTAAGGAAATATGAATAAACTACGGGCTTTAGTTAATAATGATGTATCAATATTGGTTCATTGATTGTAATGAACGTACTATACTAATGTAAGATGTTAGTAACAGGGGAAATTGGGTACAGGTATATGGGAACTCTCCATACCCTTGTCTCAGATTTTCTGTAAATCTGAAACTATTCTAAAAAATGAAGTTCATTAAAAATTTTAAAAGGCAACCAAAATTTTGCTTTCATCTTTTGAAGAGTATTAGAGAAAATTATATTTTTGTCTTACAAAAACCCTTTTTAGAAATCCCCTTTCCTCTTCTCTCCAGATATCATACAACCTAAAATTTCTCCAGAGCCTCTTGCTTTCACAAATTCCTACACACATATGCGTGTGAGCGCATGTGCACAGGAGCACGCAAACCATAGCTTTTTTGTCTCTCATCCTCCCTTGCTGATACAGTGCTATCTCCACTGTCACCATTCTCCACCCACAGGCCCTTCTTGAATGTGTCACCACCAAGACTTCTGCTCCAGCCAGCCAGTTACAGCCCTTCTGGAAACCTGGATGACACAGTAGTCCCATATACCTATTCTTTCCTTGCTGCTTGTGGGGAAAAAAATACATAAGGCATTCCCTGGAATGTATAGTTCTTCTCCAGAAGAACTATCTCCAGAAGGTCTATCAGATTTTCTTATAAGCAATTCTAGTGAAGAATGTGTAACAAATAAAATTCTCTACCTCAATATATGATGTTTTAAAAGTCAAAAAGTAAACATATCACTAATATCATTCTCTTACTACCTAGATATATGAACTAGTGTTGAGTTTAAAAAAAAAAAAATTGGCAGTCCCAGAAGACTAATTACAAAACTGATACTATTTAATAAAGCTCAGAAATAAGCAATGCTAAAGACTATATTGTTTAGACATACCTGAATAGGTGACAAAACTAATTTTTTAAGAAGCAAAGGAGTAATAAACACAAAATTCAGGATAGCGGTTATGTTCTAGGTCTTACCCTGTATAGATATTTTATAACTTGCATATATATAATCTTTGGTATGTGTAAAATAAAAAGATGTGTTTTTAAAGGATAATTAGAGCCCTACTGGTGTACTATATCAGTCAGATTCCTCCAGGCAAGGAAACCAACCTTGGGTTATTTAAACAGAAAAAGAACTTATTAATAAGATACTGTGTGGCTCACAGAATAACCAGAAGGACACAAAGGCCAGGCTGGGGGTCAGGCAAGAACTCAGGCAGCAGAGTTAGCCCTGGGAAGACACCGCTAAACACAGACACTAAAGCTTACATCTCCAAGCCACCAGCACAGGACCCTGATAAGAGCACTAGAAACTTACCACACTGCCTCTCAAAACTGGATAGGGGGACAGCTGCTGCCGGCGGGTGGCTGTGATTCTTGCTTCATCTCACCTTCTAGCTCTAGTTTCCAACTCTGGGTGGGTACATCTGATTGGTGGAGCCCAGGTCATGTGCCTGTGCCCTCTCTGCAAGGGAGGCTAGGAACCTGCTGGGCTTTTACTGTAGGAAGCAGGCTCAGTCTCCCCCAAGACTCACAAGGTAGTGAATCTCCCACACAGAGATAGTGACTTCAGATGCTGGGTGTCAAAAGAGTTGACAAATGTCCACTTTTTTAGCTTTTCAATATCAACATACATCTTTCTCCCCATGCATCTGCTTTTTAAAATATTGCTGCTTAACATAATAAAACTATCCCTCATATATTCAAGGAAGAATCACCTAATGCCCACAGTATGAGGAGCATCCCGAGATCCAGGGTCTCATCAGGTCCTGCACGCAGCTCCACGTGCAAGATCTCTGACTGTTCATTCTTACACTAGTTCCATCATGACCTTCTCCTGATATTCTGTACCCTCTAAACCAAAGTGTTAAGCTAACTCCCACCAATTCACCCTATAAACATAATGGAGAAAACAGAAAAGAAGGGAGAGGGAAGGAGGAAGAAAACTAAAGTATAAAAATACATGTTTATCCCAACCAAAAAACTGTAGCTGGTCATGAATCAACAGGTGGCATTTATGGATTCCCTATCCATTCTAAGGTTCCTCTGCCTTCACACAGAACCTCAGTTAGGTGTTTTTGACCTCACTGAGTGACCCAGGGTTTTCCTCCTGAGGGATCAGAGTCGGTGGTGGTCCTATTTGTACAGGATGATTAAGTCTTCAGTTAACTTTTGACACTGGGTGTCCACCTTCCTCTCTCTCCCACTGTAGTAGTCATCCTATTTCTTTTCTAGTGTCAGGATCAGTCAACCCAGCAACACCGTAGCCCCCCTTTGGCCTTTTCACCCAACGGTGTGAGGTTGTAATTAGAATCTGCAGAGTGCTGCTATTTTCATGAGTACATTAGGTTTCTGGGGCTGCTGTAACAGCTTACGACACACTTGGTGGCTGAAAACAACAGAAATTTAGAAATTTAGAAATACAGTTTCAGAGACTGTGGAGACCTTTTCTAGAGGTGTCTAAAATCAAGATGTCAGTAAGATCATGCTTTCTCCAAAGGTTCTTTGACTTTTCCAGTTTCTGGTGGTTCCAAGTATTGCTTGGCTTATGGCGGCATAACTTCAGTCTCTGCCCTTGTCTTCACATGGCCTCCTCCCCCGTGGCCTCTGTGTCTCAAATCTCCTTTTCTCTTATAAGGACACCAGTCATTGGATTTAGGGCCCGTCCACTAAATTCAGGATGATTTCATCTTGAGATTCTTAAATACATCTGCAAAGACCCTATTTCCAAATAAGGTCACATTCACAGTTACTAGAAGTCAGGACTTGGACATATCTTTTGGGAGGACACAACTCAACTCATTACAATGAGCATCCACAAAGGACACACCAATTATCTAACTCTGGGCTCATTCTGAGATTTCTAACCATATTTCTATTCCCCAAGCTTCTAAGTCAACAAACAGTCTCTTGTTCTTCTTGCCAAGTCCCTACCCAACCTGCAAACTATTATGCCAGCCCATGAATTAGGGTAAATCCTTATCTCAGGCTCCCTCCATTCAGACAAAGTGGGAAATGAGATGTAATGAACTGAAGGGAAGGTCTACAGACCAGATCCTTGCCCCGAAATGGAGGCAGCTCCACCTTACTGCAGCTCCACCTAGACAGGACTACTGATATCCCACAGGTGACGCTATTCAAGATGCCCTAGCCCAGTCGGTGATTGTTAAAGATTAATATTTGTAAACTGTCCAGATTTGGGACAATTATATGCTGAAGTGATTATTTTATTGGAGACATAGAACTAGTATACAACCTACTCTATGGAGTGAGACTTCCTCTGAATATATAAATGTTTACACTACTGTGAAAAGATTTTTCACTCTGAAAAGAAGCCCACCCTCTGGCCTTGAATGGTTGAGGGAGGACAGGGTTTCTGGAAAGGTGGCTTTCAGCTTCCAAACACAACCCATTTTCTATTACTTTGTGTTGCATCTCAAAATATCCCCCAGACAAGGTAAATGCAGCCCACCCCCAAAATACATGTTAGGCCATATTCAAACGTCCCATAATTATGCACTGAGAAAATATTTAACTGCACTTTTCAGGTCAGCATTGTTCTTCCTAACCTCACAGATTATTTGAATTTTAGAAAAATGAGACCAAGAATAGAGCTGAGACTTTTCGTTCCATTACTTCTGAATTAGGAAGACCTTACTATCCTCCTCCTTTGTATTTCTTTTCTCTTTACTAAGAAATTTGTTACTCATGCTGTTTCTCTGACAATCAATTCATTGATCTTCACTATTCCACTCCAGGAATATTTGAAATGCAAATAAGGTCACAGGTCTCTTTTACATTAAAAAGGGGTCATTCAGAAACAGTAAAACAGTGCAGTTCTATAAATCCCCTCTTTCGAATATGTGTACATATCACCCTTTCTTTTTCTTTATTTTTTCTCCTTGTCAAAGCAGAAAAATAAACTGTTAGCAAAAGCATACACTAGTTAATCTTCCAAAGCACAGGAATTCACTATACTGGAGGAATCTTTATTCATTTGACTGAAACCCTTCAGTTTCTTAGACACTAAACATCGGCAGACTTAGCAAAGCTCTTTGTATCTATCATCTGCTCATGCATCATTCATGTAAAAGGTGACCTGGGTCCCATTAATTTACTAGCTGATCTGAATCTTTTGGGTTACTCAGATAAGTCATTTCTAGTGGTCCTCCTTTTAAAATTAATGGAATAGAACAGAATACATGCTACTTAAAAGAACACCCTGCTGGGAATTTGTCACTAAAGTAAGGCTAATTCTTTTCTGTATTTCCCCTTTCTCTCCCACCCTCATTTTAGCTTTCATTCCAAAGGACTACATTTCTGAATTTATTTCAGATCCAGGAGTACAGAAGATCAATGTCAAGGCCCCAGTTGGGACTCAACACACATGAATTTGAATCAGTACCCACCCTCTGGTACAAAGCCTCCTTCTCTCAAAGTGCTGTCTTTCTGCCCAAGGCCTTTGGTTAAGCCCCATGAGAACAATGACCCAATCACTCCTTGGAAGTCCTGTTGATCAGAGCCTCATAGATAGTAAAGGTTTTCCCTATAACACCCTACAGATGGGAGTAATTGCTCATTTCCTTATTTGCCATGCATTTATAACTAGCCCCAAATGTGGTCCTGGCTTGAAAAAAAAAAAATATGTCTTGGGAGATTTAAATAAACGGTCACTGTTCTGTTTTAATGTCCTTCAGTGGTACCCCATTGCAGCCAGAGTTCAAATTCTGAAGCTTAACACACAAAGTCTCTAGTCTCTGCTTACTTTTCTATTATCATCTCCCACCTCTCCCTCATGTACATTTCATTTCTACTATCCTGAGCTGCTTGGTGTCTCCCATGCTTCTGCATTTGTGATATCTGGGATGCCCTCAGCCCCACCATCATCTAGTAACCCTCACTCATCCTCCAATATCAGTTCAAGCTTACCCCCCAGGAATCCTCTGACACCTCAACTCTGATATAGATATCTCTGCTCTTTGCTCTCAGTTGCCTTTTGCCTACCTCTAAAGTAGTACTTACGACACTGTCATTCAGTAAATGCTAATTCATTTACCTGTCTGCCATGCTAGTTCACAGCTTCTTCTTTCCCTAGTCAAGAAAAGCATAACTTTTTGCCAACCAAGTCTGTATTAAAGAAATGGCTGTTGGGACTGCCTAGTATCTAAAATGAGAACGGCCAAGAATTGATGTTGTATTTATTAATATCCTCAATAACAGAATTTTTTTTTTTTTTTTTTTTTGCGGTACGCGGGCCTCTCACTGTTATGGGCTCTCCCGTTGCGGAGCACAGGCTCCGGACGCGCAGGCTCAGCGGCCATGGCTCACGGGCCCAGCCGCTCCGCGGCATGTGGGATCTTCCCGGACCGGGGCACGAACCCGTGTCCCCTGCATCGGCAGGCGGACTCTCAACCACTGCGCCACCAGGGAAGCCCCAATAACAGAATTTTTTAATTAACTAGGTGATTTATCATATGGTGCAGGCCTAAGAATTCACACTATTCAATTAAATTATATGTAAAAGTTAGTGTAGTTTTAAATTTTTTAATTATTTTAATTTTCCTACATGCATTCTTTAAATCACAATTGAAGCTCTGAAAAGCTGCTTTTAGCTGCTGTCTTATAATATGACCACCTCAACTAGTGGCAAAAACATCATCCTAGTGAGAAATTATTTCAGTGCCCTGTGTTTCATGCTGTAATATCTTCCTTATGTCTCCAGGCACAATCGTTTTTGCTTTGTTTCAGTCCCCTCTATAATCATAATATTTTCTACCTCTTCACAAATTGCAGATTCCTGGGCAATTTCTTTGTTAGTCAAAACTCAGTTGCTAGTGTCAGAAAATACAGGTCAAACCACCTTTAACAGGACAAAGTGAAAAAGAGGTGGGGGTGATTTTCCTGGAATATGTAACTGAGCAATTTAAGGTACACAATTACATCCAGGGGTTGAAAAGCTGACATCAAGAATCAGCCTCTTTTCCTCTTTGTTGATATCTCTGTAACAAGGAGAAGAGATGGTCTCATCCACAGCTTTAACCTTACATTGCCCTTTCAGCTGGCAACTTTCATAATAAACCACCAGGTTCTGGAAATTTTGAGCAAAAGTCACAAGAGGAATGTTACTGGTCCAGCTTTGAGTCGCCTGCCCATCCCTAAACCAATCACTGTTGCCAATGAGATGCATTATTCTGATTGGCTAGGCTGGGTCAAGTGCCAACACCTGGAGTGAAAGTAGGTCAGCCCCATTCAAAGTACAAGGATGAGATTCCCTATAAGACAGAGGAATTCTATTACTAGCAAAAGGGAGAAAAGTAAAGCATGCTGGGCAGTCCAAAACTAGAGACAGATCCTATGTCTGCCCTCCTCCCAGTATTTTGAAAAACAAAAAGGAAAACATTCCTTAGTAACCTCCAAACATTTCTCCTGAAAGCTAGTCATCACAAGGGTGGATTATATCAGTCAAGATTCTACCAAAGACACAGAACCAATGAGATATACAGAGATTTTATATATATACACACACGTGTGTGTGTGTGTGAATATACACCAAAGATCTGTGTGTGTGTGTGTGTATACATGTCTAATGTGTGTGTGAGTGTGTGTATACATGTCTAATGTGTGTGTGAGTGTGTGTATACATGTCTAATGTGTGTGTGAGTGTGTGTGTATATATGTCTAATGTGTGTGTATACATGTCTAACGTGTGTGTGTACACATGTCTAATGTGTGAGTGTGTGTATACATGTCTAATGTGTGTGTGTATACATGTCTAATGTGTGTGTGTATACATGTCTAATGTGTGTGTGAGTGTGTGTGTATACATGTCTAATGTGTGTGTATACATGTCTAATGTGTGTGTGAGTGTGTGTGTGTACACATGTCTAATGTCTGGTGAAGGCCCACTGCTTGGCATGTAGGTGGCCATCTTCTTGCTGGGTCCGCACATGGCAGAGAGCAAAGAAAGCTCTTGTGTATCTCACATTATAAGGCTACTAATCCCATTCATGAAGCCTCCACACTCATGACCTAATTACCTGGCAAAATCCCCACCTCCTAAAATCATCACACTGGGGGTTAGAATTTCAACATGTGAATTTCGGAGGACACAAACATTCAGTCCATAACAGGATCACATTCTCTTTTATCTCCCCTCACTCAGTTCTTCTCTCCCTGACACACCCAAGAACCTATTACCATGCACATGGTAAATACTTAATAAATATGTGTAGAACAGATAAATGAACAAATTACACTTTTAGTGTCTCACTTGCTCCACTGAACATGAATGATTACTACTTTTGTCTTCGTATAGCTTCTACCAGATCTAGTAAAATAATACAGAAAAAATACTTTGAACAATGCAAAGCATCTAGCAATCTATAAAATAATTTTTCTGTTTATATTAATGAAGGTGTTACAGCAATTCATATGTTCAATTTTGTGGTCAGAATTCACAACTGCAATAAAGTTTGTAATTTTAATTAACTTACAAACTTTTTGTATGGCCCTGTGCTAGGTGCTTCTGAATGTTTTTATCAGGAGACTAGCATGATGAGAAGGGAACACTAATTCAGGTATGGTAACATACAGGATAAATTGTAGAGTGAAATGCTTTAAGGCCAAGAGACTTCAGGATTATTGTAATAGTCCAAGGCTGAAGGAGGGTGCTGACAGTGAAACTGGAAAGGAGGATGGATTTAAAATACATAGCAAAAAAAAAAAAGCAAAAATAAAATAAAATAAAATAAAATACATGGCGAGGGAAGAGTAGAGGAGATTTGGGTTAATCAGTTGCTATGGGGAGAAAATTACAACATTTGAGGCTGGTGAATGAGAAAATGATGATACCTTAACAAGGCTAGAGAAGGAGCTGGGATGGAAGGTTTTTTGATGAGTTAGTTTTATACTCATTAAGTTTGAAGTTCCAGAAACATCTAAGTGGACAATGTCCATTAAGCAGCTGATAATGTAGGAATGACACTCAGAAGTTGACTAGAAATTCAGACTTGGACATTGCAGCATGATGGGCATCAGCAAAATCCAATTTCCTTCAAAGCCTGGCCTACAGGTCTGTGTGATTAGGTGGGTCCTCTCTAGAGCATCCCCCAAAGAGAAGATTCCTACAGCCTAGGTTCTTCTAAGTGACTTTCCACTTCCATAATCTGGAATATGTAAAATTCAGGGAGAGAGTAGATACTACTTTCAAAGCAACCATGCCTCTTCAATTACCACTGTTTTTCATCCCCTGTTCACTAGAGGTACACCTTCCTCAGCAAGCCTCCATCAGCACACTTACACCATTCATACACAATCTCCTCCATCTGTACTCTAGCTTGAGGGGAGTCATTAAGTTGGGTCAGTAAATATTTATTGAGCATATAATATGGTTCACGAACTGTGTTCACATTGAGGAAATAAAGATGATTAAGGCCTACTCTCTGCCCTAAAGGAGCTATGAGTCTGTTAGGAAGACGTAAGAACAGGTAGGTAAGGACAGTGGGGGAGTAAAGGATGAAGAGATTTACTCTATTTATAGGGGTTAGGGAAGGCTTATTAAAAACAAAAAGGTGCCTAGAAGGACACCTAGGAGATCAGCAAGTGGAGAAGGTGAGAAGAAGCAGGGCTTTCCAGGCAAGATTCTGTGGCGGCACAGAGGCCATGAACCACATGGTCCACTAAAGGAACTGAAAGAGATTCAGTTGGAAGGTGTCTGGTACACAGGATGTGAGGTAGCAAATGGCTGGAGGTGAGGCTTAAGAATAGGGACCAGAAAGTGGTAGATCTTGTTTGGTACGATTTTTAAATTGCAGGGCATCAACCATTTTTGTTGAGGCCCATCACATCACCCAACAGGGTATAAACTTGGAGCACTAAAGACTATTTCCACTCACTAAAGATTTCTGTGAACCTTCTGGCTACAAGCCACCACCCCAGACTCAGCCCTTGGAATGGGGGGGAGGGGTCACCATGATTTTTTTATTCATCTAACCTGCTTTTCCTCCCAATCAAGATCTCATTAGTCCTCATTCTAGCTATCCTAAATCCTTTAGATTCCTGTCATATATTAGGATTGCTTAATTGAAAGTAATAGAAACCTATTCAGACTAATTTAAACCAAAAAGTTGACTTTGTGGCCAGTCGGAGCAGTCAAGGCGTTCATCTCAGCTGGGCAGATCCTCTACGGAGTTTCCACAAAAGGTCAGAAATCCTAACATAACAGTCACCTAAGCAACTAATTCAAAGATTCCCCAGCCTGTCTACACACAGGGCCTTGACTGGTCTTATCCTGGTTCTGGGGAATGTCCTAATTTTCTTGAGCTGGACCTCCCATAACCATATCAATCACCATACCCAGCATTCTTTCTCTGGTTTTTAACCTGTTTTTCTCCACCTAACTCTGATCTTTAAACTAGGTCATTTAGCCCCCGCCCTACCCCCCACTCACCTTCTCCAGCACAGAAGTCTCACCTTCCCGCCATGGATTCACCTAACCCACATGATGTGTATCTTTCATCCCAGGTAATAGGTTAGGACGTCACAGAAAGCCTCATTTAAATCTTTTGCATTTGTTTTTCCATCAGCTCCACCACTCTCAAACAGTCTGACAAATCTCAAATTAACAAAGATTTGTTTACAGTAGACTACAGACAGTTCTCACCTTGCATGATACCATGCTAACTCAGTTGTGTTCATACTGGAACCACGTCCTCTCTTCTGCTCAATTCCGTGGTAGCAATCTCTATTATCACTGAACCGTGTAAAACAATGACACGGTTCCGATATGCACACATTTCAGTTAACATGGTATTGTGTAAAGTGAGGACTGCCTGTATTCTAATTACATTAACAAAAGATTATCCCATATAGTCATGTATCCAACACCCCAAGACTTTCCCTATTCTGTTCAGCTCCCTCCTCAGTCTTACAGCCTTTCCAGCATCAGAAACTAGAGAGGTTGGTGGGCGACAGGGCTGGGAAGTTTCTCAGGCTACCTTTCTTGCTCATTTATCCTGTCATTTTTTATTGTTACTCTTTTATTGTTATCAAGTTTATGGGAGAAAAAGATAGCATCATATTAAGGCATAATTAGGATAATAAACGGGAGCTGTGGTTTGTTTCTGGACCGATTCCAGTTGGGTAACACACATAATCACCTCTAGCTGACTGCTTGATGATTATGACTTTGACAAAGTGGCATTATTTGCTGCTAATGGATGAGATGATGATTTATTACTAATTACTCTTTTTTTCTACAATTTTTATATTATGTTAAATGAAGCATTACAGTTGAGGTAATAAATATTCACTAGAAAAAAATGTCTAGCAGCAGAGTTCATGAAACTAGACCCTGAGGCGAGAAGCCATTTTAATTGCTCAGGCCCAGTGGTTGGAGGAAACCGTGGACTAGACAGCACATCATTAACCCTTTCTCCCACCTCTCCTGTGAGCTTCTCTTTCCTCCCTTCAGGAGTCCTCACCCCATTCCATGTTCTTCACATCACACCATCCTCCTACCCTTAGTTACACTCTTCCTCGCTCCTGATAAGGAGTGAAAACTAGTGAAAGTGAAAATTAGTGAAAACTCAAGTGAAAGAGCTTAAGTTGTGACATAACACCTCCCCTGGGTCATTTTGGACTTCAAGAGTCTTCTAGAAAGAAGAAAACAAAAAGCTTTCTAAATGTAAAGAACTAACGATAGGATTAGGATCTGGAAACGAGAGTGTACAAAGAAAGAGTCAGAGGGACAGAAGTAAATATAAGTAAATGTAAATGAGGGGTGCTAATTCTTATAAACAGTGGTGAGACCTCTGGGGCAAGATGGGGGTTACATTAACCAATTTAAAATGTCCCTTTTGGAAGAGGGACAGATACAGACCAGACCAAGGTGGTCCTAACTGAAGCGAGGGACTTGATGAGCTGATGTTGCAATGCAGAAGAATGGTATGGATACAGAAGGTGATCATTAATCAAAGTCTTGAGTATAGGGGTAGGAGACAAAATCAGAGATGAAGCAAAGCTGAGCAAGAGAATAGATTGAAAGCCCCTTGAGAACAGGCACCACCTCTTTATACTCCTTTATAATCCCCACAATGCCCAGCACAGTGTCCAGAGCACAGAGAACACTCTGAAAATGTGTGGTGACTGATTCCTTGTGGGCTGACTAAAGCAGTGAGAAGCAACATTCTCTGCATGTAGATTAATTTATTTAAAGTGTGTAGACTGCATTTGTAAAAGATGCTATATTTTTATTATTGGGAAATGCAATATCACCAATTTAAGCATTATTCTTTTATTCCCTTTCACTAGAGGTTTCCATTACAAGACAAAATTTCATATATTTTATAATTAGCACACACAGTAGTATCTGATTCCAATGTTGTACCTGTGATCAAATTTTATTGTTGAATAAGTTGCTTCTGAAGTAGGTTTATGTTATTTTTCCTTGACTGAATCTGTAGACCTCTTATTGCAAAATGGACTTTCTTATAGCATTTTTTAATATTATATGCATTTTTTTGAATTCTATCTTCAGGTTTTAAACATATGAATTACCTTATTAAGTAATATAATTAAATTAATTTAATAATGTTTTAAATTTTATCAAATGTTTATGTGTCATCACTGGGCTGTCAGCAGAAGGGACCACCTACCCCCACCCCAATCCTTAAGATCCACTAGACAAGCCTATATTCCATCAGTAGATGCAACAGTGGACTCTCACCAATGCTACATGGTCAATAGACCTGAAGAAGTAATATGCCCTGAAGGATGAGTAGGCATTCACCAAGTAGGGAAGAGAGGGTAGGATATCCCAGACAGAGAAAACTGCTTTTCAAGGCAGAAAGTCTTACAGAAGACCAAGTGTTTGGGCAATGATGAAAAGGTCACTATACCAAGAATGTTGAGTGTATGAAGGTAGAAAGGAAGAAACATTGGCTAGTAAGGCTGTTTAGAGGTAAACCAGACTAAGTATTTATATGGACAAATTTTAACCTATGAGCAACTGGAGGCTTGGAAGATGTATTAGGGCGCTCCAGAGAAATAGAACCAATATGATATATAAAGAGATTTATTATGAGGAACTGACTCACAAAATTACAGAAGCTGAGAAGTCCCACATTCTGCCATCTGCAAGCTGGAGTCCCAGCAAAGTCAGCACTATAATTCCAGTACAAGTCCAAAGGCCTGAGAACTGGAGCTGACTGGGTGCAAGTCCCAATTTCAGGGCAAGAGAAGACCAATGTCTCAGCTCAACAGTCAGGTAGAGACAGGGAATTTTTTCTCTGCATCCAACTCTTTGTTCTATTCAAGCCCTCAATGGATTGGACGATGCTCACCCACATTGGGGAGGGCACCCTGCATTTCAGTCTACCAATTCAAATACCAATCTCTTCCAGAAACACCCTCACAGACACACCTAGAATAATGTTGAACCAAATACCTGGGTAACCCACAGTTATGCTCACACATAAAATTAACCATCACAGAAACTTAAGAAGGAAAGTAGTATGATTATATCTGAACTTTAGAAAAATGATGTTGACACAGTGTATAAGATAGATTTGAAAGAGAAAAGAGATGAAAAGACCAGTTGGGAATTATCTTAGTGGGAACGTCAGAAATGAAGTGTCCAGGGAGGAGTGGATGGCGTCCATGGATAATTCAGGAGTAGAATCAACATCAGTTATAACTTATTAAATATGTGATCGAGAGAAAAAGAGGTGAGTCCAACATTTCTAATCTAACCCTGAGAGTGTATGAAAAATTTTGTGTGAAATTGTTCCATATTTTTTTGAACAATTGCCCCATCGGGCTTTGTCTTCTAAAGAACTTTGAGTTAAGTTGAGTAAAGAAATACTTATATACCACAAAGGAAAAAAAACTAACAATCTCTGTGCACCTACTAAGTGCTGGCTTTAGACTAACCAGTCATATTTAGTCTTTACAAAATCCCGGTGAGACAGATATTATTTTTCTCTATTTACAGATTGAGGCACAGAAAAAAATTAATACCTACACAAGGTCACACAGTTGGTAAGTTGCAGACCCAAAGTATTCAAACTCGGGGTTTGGGGCTTTGAAATAAATATTTTTCCAGCCCCTTATGTTCCCTCTCAGTAGAGTAAAATACATCTTCATAAAAGTTTACATTTGTGTGAGTAATTTCATCAAGGGAATTCAAAAGGGCTTTGAATTTCCACTCTGGAAATAGTAGGGAAAAGGAATTAAGTAGTCATTCTAAAATTCTGAGTACATACAAAACTCGAAAGTCTCAGGTTCCAGTAGCAGCTTTGAAACTGGCAGGTGGAGCAACCATTAGAATTGTTTTTTGTTGATTCACTTGTATTCCCCAGTGGTATTATTAGTAGCAATAAGAATCACAAAGTGTACCACCTGTAATGCATATTCACATTTAGCCAGAAAAGGACTACTTTAAAAATTCCAAAAGACATAAGTACATTTTTTAAAATTTTGCAAAAATGATTTCTAACAGGCTCTAGATTTGTTGTTGTATTAACATATCCGACTGGATTTTTCCAAGATAGTACAATGAGGATTTAATGCAACAGAGATAGGTGATTGTATCGGTTGAATGATTGATTAGCTGAACTGAATCCCAGTGATTGAGAATGTGGAGTGATGCCAGCCTTCCCATATCAACTCTTCTTTATGGATTTTGAACCCTCAGGGCTAAAAGATTCTATCCATTCATTCAATAAATATGTACTGAGTGACTTCTATGTGTCACTCAAGTTTGGTGTGCTGGAAATACATACAGCAGTGAGCAAGACAGTCAGGCACGGAGTTTACATCACACACAGTAAGGGCGGGGAGTGGGTCAGAAGGAGTGAGAGCAGCGAGAAACATGAGCAATAACTAAATAAGCATAGATAATTCCAGATAGTTGGTTCATGCTGTGAAGACAACTAAACCTGGTGACGTGGTAGAGGACTATATTGGTAGTCAGGTGGGAACTCCTGAGGGGATGGTATCCATATTTGAATGGAGACTGGAGAGTTCAAGAGAACTACCCAGGAAAGGGTCTGGGTATAAACCTTTCCAGGCAGAAAGAAGAGAACACAAGGGTCCTAAGGCAAGGATGAGCTTAAGAGGAGAAGGCCAGGGTGGCTGGAACACAGCCAGGGGAAAGTGTGTGGGAGGAGGCTAGAGAAGTGGGTGGGGCAATTCGTGGGGGGCTTTCAAGACTGTGTGTAGCAAGGTGGCTCGCTGCCCCCCAAAGATTCATGCGCCTTTTCCAAAGTGAAGAGTGGTGCCCGGGAAGTGGTTGCCTGTCGGAGACTATGTTTCCCAGCACCCATAGCTTCTAATAGGGGTCATATGACCAGTGGAATGTGAGCAGGGTGATGCGGCATTATTACTGCCACCGCAGCTAAGAAGTGGGTGTGCCTTCTCCACCTACTCTCCCTCATTGCCCAGCTGGACGCAGGAGATTCTGGGGCAGCTAGCAAATGACAGGACCACAAGATGAAAAACCTGAGTCCCTAAATCATCAGTGGAGGAAAACTGCTCTAAACCAGGATCACCTGCACGGAAGAGTGACATGAGCCAGGGGTAAAATTTCATTTGTTAAGCCACTGATATTCTGAGTTGTATTCACCACAGCTAGTATCACCTTCACTAATACACCATGATAAGGAACTCGGATTTTATTCCAACTGCAAACAAATGCCGCTGGAAGATTTCAAGGAGAGGATGGAAGTGACCTGGTTTATGTATTTAAAGACCACTGTGGCTGCTTAATCTGGGCAAGAATGAATAGAATTGGTGGTAATAACATAGGTAGAGGGGAGTGGACAAATTTGTGACCCTCTCTGGAGCAGAGCCAAGGATTTTCTAGCTGATTGGATGTCACGTTGAGGGAAAGAAGAGTCACGGGAGTCTCCCATTTGCGACTTCGTGTCATCCTCTTGCAGGAAAGTCTGAGGAGCACTCGCGCTGACATGCTGAGCTTTTTATTTTGTCTGTGTTATTATATCCATTGTCCAGTTGAGAAAACTAAATATACTTAGTAGTATTTAGAAGTCTACAAAATAAATAAATAAATAACTTCTTTATTTATAGTATATATTCTAAAGGAAACAGTAACTTGTTTTACAACCAATGAAGGGAAAATGCTAGTACTAGGTTAAGTGTTTAAAGTCACTGATCATTAAACTTTCCATTATTGAAAGTATAGCAAAACAGTAATAAAAGTAAAGGCTATATGAATTATATGGTGAATGATGAAATTCTGTCTAACAGCATTATTGCTAATGCAAATGCTGAATCAGATTTTTTTTTTTTTTAAAAAGCAGTTATTTTTTAAGCTGGTCTTTTTCAATTTACACCAACACAAATATATATTATCCAAATGCTGTAAACTGCTAGAGGTCTGAAGGACTTTAAAAATTACTCAGTAAAATGTTCTCAATTTAAAACTAGTACAACTTAGTCCCATAAAAATGCCTTGTCCAATGTCATGAAGCTAAGCAGTTTACCTGATTTGAAACCCATTGCTGAGAATCCAATTCTCAGCATTAAGACATCTCGAAACCATGTCAGAAACTAGACTCTCTAAAGCCAAGAATCACAGACAATATGTTTTACTCTATAGTAGGTTTTCTCAACCAAATAATATTTCAATGAAAATAACTGTTCATCTAAAAGGAGTCAAAGAATACCGAACTCAAATGTCATTCAACAAATTTACACTCTAATTTTTACCTATCTAATTCATGTTTCTTTAATCATATGCATTGAATTGGTAATAAGAGTGTGATACTAAACTTAGAAAGCAAACATCTAAGCTTTCAAAGCGCCTTGCTTCATCTATAAGAACCCTATGGAAGAATCTGGAATAAACACGAAAAGAATGTGCACTCATACTTTTTCATTAGAGAAACATAAAATCTTTAGTGCCACAAACTGTTTTTGTATCATGACATGGTGTTAATTGCAATTTCACCTGATGAACCAGAGCTGAGAATAAGGAACTACACTTCCCATAATCCAAAGACCCTCCCTATAGGACTGGCTTAGAAGTGCCCAAAACCTGCCCTGGAAACTTTAGCCTATCACCCACAGCCTGGCAGCCAAAGAAAAGATTCTTTAGAGAAATTCATGGGAGTAGATTTCCCAGTCCCTTTTCCATGAAGAAGGAAATGGGGGTATTCTTCCCCCCCTCCTCCCATGCAGAACACCCAGCCAGCTAGAAAGGGCTTCAGCACAACCACTTGCATCCAGAAAAAGCAGCACCTTAGTCCATGACTGATGATCGTGCAGAATGGGGCTAGAAAGCTTTTGAGAGAATCTGGACTGTCCTCCAAGATAGCAGCTATCCCTGGAGAAGAAACAAAATGAGAAGACACCAGAGTGAGCGCGCTGCACTTCTACCAGCCCCAGCAGGACAGAGGCACTCTGGAGCACGTGAATGCCAGGGAGGGGAGCCAGGCGGGCCCCGTCTTGAAAGGGCCCTGCTAGCAGGGCACCGGGATCCCAGCAAAATCTCAGTAGGGTATACAGCCAGAGCGAAGAAACTGAGAGGGCATCACAAGACATCAGCCAGAGAATACATTCCCTGTGCAGGACAAAGATCCCATGAAACACACTCCTGAGAGAACCCCAGCATTGGGTTATGTGCCACAGAGAGAATACTGGCATTTATACCAGTACCAGCCAAGTTAGAAACCGTCACCATCTAGCTCTCCACCCTACTTGCCAGCCCGACGCTGAGGAGTGTGGAAGCGGCAGTTTTCTGAGTGGAGACTTGGGGTGAAAGAGCAAAGTGGAGAACAAAAGGGAAGCCAGGACGTGCCTCAGAGCCCAGCTACTGCACGGAGGGCTCCTGTCTTCTCTGAGCACTGGGTGGGCAGTGGAGGGGGACCGGAGGTCACAGGAGGGGAAGGAGCCTCAATCATATGAGAGGTTGAAGGTGCTATTTAATACTGGAGAGTGAACCCATGTAGTAACACTTTGAAATTGACTGAAAAGCTATGAGATCTGTTCACATTGCCACCGAGGAGGCAGAGAAGAGAAAACTGACCAAGTATAATAAAGGGCAGTCGAGGAAGAAAAATAAATGTTGTTTCTTGGTTAAACGCTATTGAGTTAAGCACATTTAATAAACCAGTTAGAATGATAACAACAAAAAACCACAAACAAGGTGGTAAGATAAACATAAAAAATATATCCAGTCATAGACCACACACCTAAGATTCCTTTCCAGTCATAGACCACACACCTAAGGTTCCTTTCCAGTCAAATCCAGTTTCAAAATATTTGCAACCAGGTGAAATTAGCTTATAAGAGGACTGTGAATAGCTTTTAAACAATTTAAATATTAATTACAAAAAATAAATTTAAGGGATGCCTTTAAGGGAAAGAAAACCAATGCAAATGAAACTGAGACCAGGAAACAGATGTTACTGGGGAAGCATATTTATTAGCCATCTTCATCGTGCTAAGTGGTATTTAGAGGCATAAGAAGAATTAGAAGATATGGTTCCTATTCCTGGAACCAGCTGGATGAAATAAATCCATGCTTAAAAGAAAAAAAAAAAAAAGCTAGAGAAAAGAATAATAGAGCAAAGTAAGTATAATCAAGTGCTGTAGTAAGAATAAGAGGATATACTCCTGTACAGAAATGCACACACATGAAGGCAGATGCATGGTGAAGAGGATTTGTAGAAACAGACCATCCAGGAAGACAGAGGATGGTGAAAATGCTTTCCTGATGCAGATTACAAAACTCAGATAGAGATGATCCACGGGAGTCAATGGATATTTCCATTATACAGGCATCTGTTGGCAGTCTCATTATGGAAAAAAAAAGAGCACCTAAGAAATTGTTAAGTGGCCTTGCTGAGAATTTTACTGCTGGGAAGAATACCATGGGGAAATGGTTATCAGAATATTTTTTATGGTCAGAAGTCAGTTGGCAATCTAAACCTGTCACGATGCTTCTTGACAGTGGAAGGAAAGTGGTGATGGTATGATAGTATTTTGGCCTTCTAAATACTAAAGGAAATGAATGGAGATAGCCTGGACTTTAAGAAAGTAAGTGTACCTAAAGCTATATTAGTGAAATAATGAAGACTGAAACGCAACTCAATTGGAGAAACTATGGAGAATTTAGTTAACAAAAGGATTTCTTTGAATTCAAGTTTGACCAGGACAAAGAGCCCTTTTCTGCTTAAAACTCCAACAAGCTCTTTGCTCTCCACAGTGATACATGGCCTTGGATTTAGTTCTACCTATAAGACAATTACTTGGTCTGGGTTTCTCTTCAAACGACCTTTGAGATTCCAAAAGACATTTTAAGGTACATGGGTGTGTTTAGTGGTATAAATGATGCTCCTCTGGGGAGAAAATTTCGTGCCTTATTCCCAGACAGTCCGCCATTGCATAAGAACCCTGCTACCTACTTGTTGCAACTTGGATTTGCTGTCCACAGGCTACATTCCGAGAAATTCTTCCATTCTTTGAGTATCACAAAGCATTTGAAAGAGCAGAAGAGAACCCACTGGGGAAGGCTGTTCATGTTAGATTTTTGTCAGCTAGTGCACATTCAGTTATGCTGACCCAGATATTCTGATTTCAACTGTTTTCCACAACTACTAGAAAATCCTGATATCAGCAAGCATGTGGCCTGGCAAGCTGGGAGTATTAACCTGCGGTCCCATCAGAATTCTTCATTGTTTCAACATGGTTCAGCTGTAGTTAGCAAGGCTGTATTATTCTCTCACTTTGGATGTGATTCCTGTTGGTACTTCCACTTATAACACATGGTAGTGATACCTGTACATGGGGTAGGGCCATCTCTGTCTTGACGTTTTTATCTGGCAGTTTTCAGTTAGAAAAGATGATACTCTTTTGCACACAAAAGGACAGTGCTGAGACCCAAAGCACAGCTCTAGGTCCAATTATTTTCTGAAGAAAATAACACTGTAGTCCAGCCAAACAAGTTAGTCTGTCCGTTTACCACAAGATGTAAACTGTGGACTATAATGGACCACTGAACAGTTCAAACGAAAATTATAACTTCTGATTAAGTAGTATGGCCTGACCCGCTGAATCACCAATGTGGAAACCCGCCCCTAAAGAATGTGGAGCCCAAGATGACATGGGTGGCCACTGTTTGTGGAAACAACGTGACTTTTTTTTTTTGTCTTTTCATTTAACTCTTTAGTAACTAACCTCATCCTCCAAATTCTGCAGCAGAAACCCAATAACAATGATCAAGGAGATGTGATCAGACTCAGGAAATGACAGATAAGTTATGGGGAACAATAGGCAGTATTCATGTATTCATTCCACAACTGTTTATGGGCAATACCGTGTCTGGCACTGGAAAGAGCAGTGAATTACAGCTATGAAACCGTTGCATCTGATGTCTCCAGGACTAAAATAAAGTGCACTGTCCCAACTTTAGAAAGATGTCTGTATTACCTATGTAAACTCCAACATTAACCTTGAGTGACCTTAGATATTATGAAAACTAGTAAATGAATCACTTAGGATGTTTTTGTTGGTAAGTTAATAGAAAACCCATCTCAAACTGACATTAACAGTAAAGTTAATTTATTGGCTCACATAATGGAAAAGCCCAGAAACTGTATAGACTTTGGGGATAATTTGATTAGGGTCTGGCTCCAATTTTTGCTATTCTTTTGGCTCTTCCTTCCTCCAAGTACCAGCTTTATTTTCAAGCTAACTTCCCTCATGGTGACTGTGATAGTTAATTTTAGGTGTCAACTAAACTGGCCATGGGGTGCCCAGATTAAGCACTATTCCTGGGTGTGTGGTGAGGATACTCTAGATGAGATCAGCATTTGAACTGGTAGACTCAGTAGATTGTTCTCACCAGTGTGGGTGGGCATCATCCTATCTGTTGAGGGCCTGAATAGAACAAAAGGTAGAAGGAGAAATTTACCTCTTTTTTTCCTGCCTCACTGCATAAGCTGGAACATTTCATCTCGTCTCCTGTCCTCAGACTGGGATTTACACTCTCAGGTCTTCAGACTCAGATTGAATTACACCACTGGCTTTCCTGAATCACCAACTTGCAGATGGCAGACTGTGGGACTTCTTAGCCTCTAAAATCTCATAAACCAATTCCTTGTAACAAATATCTCTAGATAGATAGATGATAGATAGATATAGATAAATATAGATATATGTAGATAGATATATAAATAGAGATTTATGTGTGTGTGTGTTGCATGTGGAAATTTTATATATATATATGTATATACAAAATATGTATAATATATTGATATATAATCTCCACACATGGAGTTGTGTTCAGTTGACCCTTGAACAATGCAGGGTCAGGGGCACCAACCCCCAAACAGTCAAAAATTCATGTGTAACTTTACAGTTGGCCCTCCATATCTATGGTTCTGCATCCACGGATTCAACCAACCATGGATCGTGTAGTATTGATATTTATTGAAAAAAAAATCCACAAACTACTAGGTATAAAATAAATAAGATATAAGGATGTAATGTACAGCACAGGAAGCATAGCCAACATTTTAGTAATGGAGTATAATCTATACTTAAAATGGAGTATCATCTATAAGATACCAAATCACTATGTGGTCCACCTGCGACTAATAATATAATATGGCAAATCAACTATACTTCAATAAAAAGAAAAAAGGAAAAAATCCACATGTAAGTGGGCCTGTGCAGTTCAAACCTGTGTTGCTCAAGAGTCAACTGTGTTTATCTCCTATTAGTTATGTTTCTCTGAAGAACCCTCACTAAAACAGAGACAACATGGAAGATATAGTTGAGGTTCACACTCAGAAAAAGAGTGGGAGCTTCCTGAGCAATGCCCTAAAGTCATCAGCCCTCCCCTGCGTCAATCACAGTAGATAAAAGGCTGATTGATTTATACCAGTCAGAGTCCATGACTGAACCTGGCAGCAGGTAATCGCAGCCAACTGCACAGCTGCTCTTCCAATGGTGGAACAAATGCTAAAAGAGGGCCTCTCCATTGAACCTGAGCGTTCATCTCCAATATCCAGTACTAGGAACACAAATTTACCAAATGCTTCCTCTTTAGGCAGAGAACTGGCAAATTGCAGAAGAACACATGCAATCATCTTTGTTCACAAAAATCTCAGATTACGCTGGAGAGCTGAGGTGAATTTACTAATTCTCAATAACATTTCCCTGGATGGTCTGTGAAAGGTGCAAGTTACAATGTCTGCTTCTGAGAACTTCAAAGGGTTTACCAAGCTCACAGCTCCTTTCCATGAGTTCCTGTCCCTCATTCACTGCTCCCAATATTTGAACAAAGTGACTTTGAAAAGTTGGCCACAGATGACTGGTCCAAGCACAAGTACCTGATCCAAAGGCAGCAATCTATTGACTGGCCTATAAGAAGGTCTTACATAAGAGCTCAGTGCTGGGAAGGGAAATTGGATGAAGGTAGTCAAAAGGTACAAACTTTCAGTTATAATATAAAGAAGTACTAGGGATGGAATATACAACATGATTAATATAATTAACACTGCTGTGTGTTATATATGAAAGTTGTTAAGAGTGTAAATCCTGAGAGTTCTCACCACAAGGAAAAAAACTTCTTTTATGTCTTTAATTTTGTATCTATATGAGATGATGGATATTCACTAAACCTATTGTGATCATCATTTCATGATGTATGTAGATCAAATCATTGTGCTGTGCACCTTAAACATACAGTACTGTATGTCAACTGTATCTCAATAAAACTAGAAGAAAAAAAAGACGTCAGCACTGCTGGAGTCCTCTATAGTGGATGATGATTAACTGACCCAGTCAGATTCTCTAGGGGAGTTTGGATGTAAGACATACATGTCAAGAAAGAAGGACTTCCCTGGTGGCACAGTGGTTAAGAATCCGCCTGCCGATGCAGGGGACATACGTTCGAGCCCTGGACCGGGAAGATCCCACATGCCGCGGAACAACTAAGCCCTTGAGCCACAACTACTGAGCCTGCTCTCTAGAGCCCGCAAGCCACAACTACTGAGCCCACGTGCCACAACTACTGAAGCCCGTGTGCCTAGAGCCCGTGCTCTGCAACAAGAGAAGCCACCGCAATGAGAAGCCCATGCACTGCAACGAAGAGTAGCCCCCGCTTGCTGCAACTAGAGAAAGCCTGCGTGCAGCAATGAAGACCCAAAAATAAATTAATTAAACAAACAAAAAAAAAAGAAGTATGAAGAAATCTGACCTTCCTTGCACCTAACAATTTAGCCTGCCACACTTTCATGGATGCTGGCAGAAGACACAAGCCACCCGAGTCAGAGACAAAGGACTTCTTATTCACAGCACAGCAAGCAGCATAAGCTTCATATTTGCTTTAGTTCCCCTTGTCCCTCACCCCTTTAGGTCCCAAAGGGGTGACACAGAGAAGCCATGTGATGCAGTAGGTTTGCGTCACAACTAAGGAACCTCAAACTTAGGAAACCTAAATCTTTTATAATGGGTTACTAGCAAACCTTCCTACCTTTGCCCCCATTATTAGACTGAATGGCAAATAAAGCTGCCCTCTGTTCCAGAGGGAGACACTGTCACTATCTTCCAAGTCTGCTCGCTGTACAAATATCCATGAAAAGATAGTCTAGGACAAAAGTCGTCGATGCCTCTGCTTGCAAGATGTGCAGAAATGCAAGAGACCCACAAAGAACTGTCTCCCAACAACAACCTACAATAGAAAGTTGTAGAAACCGAGAGACACACAAAGAATGGGCAACAAGTACTAACACAAGGCAGCAGAAGTAGAGAGAAAGAAAATAGGAATAAAAACTATTTGATAGCAGCAGAAGAAATAAAGGACACAGCATCTCCATGCCAGTGGAAGCCTGGTGGTATTTATAAACAGGAACTAGAGCTGTTAGGGAACCATTGACTAAAACTGCCCACCCTGGCCAGGCACGATAATAACCTGCTTGCATGAGTTATCTCACAACAAGAGGTCCTGATAAGGAACACAGAACTGACAAGCTACTGACAGCCAGAAGAATTCGGGAGGGGCCAAGAGGAAGGAGGACACCCCAGTCCATAATATGTCCTGTCAACCTCCCAGAAACTCTTGCACTGGAATCCATCTTGACTGAGAAATGCACTCACTGCCAGGAAGGGCCTTGAATCGGACCAAATATGGGCACAGGCAAGATGACTGACCAGAGACAACCCAGAAGGGTAACCCCACCACCATAAACCCTGAGACTGTGAGTCACATGGCAGAGCAGTTCTCCTGGCTTCTCTTACCCTGCTATTCTCTGCTCTCCCTTCCTTTCCAATAAAGTTTTTTGCTTTGTCTGTATATGTATGTCTCCTTGGATCATTCACTGCTGAGTGTTAGACAAGAGCCCACCCTCGGGCCCTAGAAGGGGTCCCCCTTCCAGTAACAGAATCATATTCTCTCACTGAAATTGAATCACGCAGCGTTTGTATGGAAGTTATCAGTGAATGTGAACAACAAGCAACATTTACAATCATTTTGAGAGTGGAAATTTCTCACATTGTCCACTAAGGTAACTCCTCCTCAGAGTTAAGTAAGTCAAGCTAGGATCTCTGGCTGGGTCTGGCTTAGGGGGAGTTTAGGAGATTGTATCAAGTAGACATGAGCTAAATGCTGGAGGTGATTCACCTCAGAAAGCTAAGCATTGGAAAACCATCTCTATCACAGTAGCCATTTATGTTAAAGAAATTGATTTTGAACTGTTTTTAGCTTCCTGCATTTTATCTCTTATTTTGCATCTTAATCCAACCTCCTTCTCTAGACAAGAGGTGTTTACTGTCATTTGTCAGGGGCAGTAATGGCCAGATGATTCTAGATATATCCTTGTTCAAGTCAACACAACAATTATCTCAAAGGGGAATACATATTTATTTCAAACACTAAGTTGGCCTCTGTTTCCTATTTGTCTAGTTATGGTTAGTGCATTGTACTTTATCTCCCAAACTACAAATATCTCACATTTTTTGCATTATGTGTACACTCCAAGCAGGCGTCTTAAGTTGTTACTACCTCTTATTTATATCGCAGTATTTTATTCACTCCTACAACAACAGTTAAAAAAAAAAAAAAAACCTTCCTGTTCATTGATAATTAGATGTTTTGCTTCATTTGGATTTCCTCCAACAATCTTCTGTTCAGATTCAGCTCTTATAATTAATTACCCTCTTGCTGAACAACTGAAAACTGAAGTCTGACCAAAGTACATCTCATCCCACACAGATGTCCTCGTTACTCCACAAAAGGTTAATTAATCATAAGAGGTGCTTTAGAGCAGGAGGCGCTGGAAGAAATTCAGAGCTAGTATCTGGCAACATAGAAAAACCACCATCATGCCCATTGCTATTGAGCTCACACTGAGAGAATCGTTTCAATGGAACAAAAATTCAACTGCACAAAATAGCTGGTGGATATAATATCATGCCTCAAATAATGGAGCATGCCACTTCCCAGTCACTGATGATTTAGAATCCCAGACTGCCTGTGAGGGAAGGTCAGCCCTGTTTATCCTCATTTAGCAGAGGTGCCTGAAACTCCCGGATCACAACAATGGCAGAAGCAGTCTTCATTGTTCTCCTCCTTTTGGCTGGGTGCCATTTCATCCTACGAAAGAACCCTCCTCACCAGCAGACTACACATAGCCTTCCAAATACACCTTCCACTTTCCCAGCTTGTGGTTTTAGTCACGCTAATCCTCCCAGTCCAGGAATAGACTTGCCTTCGTCCACTGTCTAGCCAAAGCCTATAATTCAGTCAAGAGCCAGTTCAAATACGTCCTCCTCATAAACCTGCCCCTAGAACATGCCAACCCACAGGAAGTACTTCCTCTTTTGACCTAGGAGCAGCTGTGGTACAGTAGAAGGAACACAGTCCTGAACAACAGAAAATATATGCAATATTGGCTCTGTTAAATGTGTAACTTTGAGCAAGTTGTTTAGCTCCTATGACACTCAGCTTTTTGTTCAATAAAATGGGAAGAATAAAAACTACTCTGTGGTCTTTATCATGGAGATTAAATAGAATAAGGTGTATGAAAATGTTCATCATTTTGTTGCTGCTCAGCACTTAGTTTTTTGCTTACTTGATAATTGACCACTCTTGTGTTTTCATTTTCTTTAAACTTTCTTTGCTTTTCTTCCCTTTAACAAGAGATGAGAAGGAAGGTCACATTAGTGGTCCTTAAGACAGTAACCCATCAAAGTAGTCACACTAATGAGAATAGGAAGATGGTTCCATTTTTCCAAATTCATAAATTATGTGTTCTAAAGATCTAAGGACTTCCCTGGCAGTCCAGTGGTTACAACTCCAAGCTTCCACTCCAGGGGGCATGATTCCTGGTCCGGGAACTAAGATCCCGCATGTCACGTGGCACAGCCAAAAGTAAAATTACATTAAATTAAATTTTTAAAAAAAGATCTGCGAGAAGACATTTCCAGACCCTGGGGAGGAAACTGCCAGGGTTGCAGAGAAGGAAAAGAGGTCAGGACTCTGAGACCAAGAATCTGAACCCCTCACGTCCAAGCACTGGGGGATCCATTTGTGGTACTGGGAGTGGCTGTGAATTGAACAGGGAGAGAGTCTGCTATAGGAGATAATCCTGATTGTGGCTCCCTCACCCAGGCAAGGTGTCTCCTACCAGCATACTCTCGTGGCCAGTGAGAGAGACTGCATATGGTTTTCCAGGGGCCCTGGGAGTCAGGAAAGAGGGCTCTATATTCTAGAGACGGAAGGGAAGCGATGCTCTGGTGACAGCTATAACTTGTCTCATCATGTCTCATAAACTGTCAGCAGGCTTTTCTCCCCAACTCGATTTTATGCTCCTAGAGGCCAAAAACGAGCTTTACGTTTTGTGTATTTTCCTCAGGCCCTGGCTCAGGGTGCACGCAGACGTTTCGGTTTGTTTCCTCGGCCCTCACTAGATAAGCCACTTTTCCCTTTTCCCTCTTCCATGCATTGTTTATTTAGCCATGATTTAAACCATAAGAAAGTGGATTCTAAATCATTGTTGAGGATTCTAGATGGTTGATGTTTTCTCCTTGCTGAATGATTCCCTCCATTTCTCTCGGAAGCTCCCATCGAAACAGAGAATTAATGAGCTTGAGGGAAGGAGAGAGTGAGAAGGGAACAAGAAAGAGGCTGGGATACGTGGCTATGTATTGGGAGCAAAATGCGCCACTTGTCTTTCAAGAGTCAGATTCTGGGAGAAAAAGATGGCAATTCTCATTCACGGTGGGCAGCAAGGCGGTAATGCTGCTTCTGCAAAGTCAGATCTTCCCAGCCTCCTTGTCCACCATGTTTCCTCAGCTCTCATTTGCAAGTCAGTCTTGAACTGACAGTATGAAGAAGATTTCCTTCCTGTCTAAGGTGTCAATCTGTAAAACATATTGATGGAAATAGATAACAATTTGCACTCAAAGTACCTGTGTTCAAGGGTTCACATCTCTTTTCAAGCGTGATTGTGCTTCAAAGATATTTAGTACTTATCAATTATCTTTAAAGATGCCCAAACTGAGTCAGCAAAGTCAAATATGAAGTTTAGCCAAATAGAATTGGAACCCAATTCCATCCTTTGTATATATGTAGTTATTATTATTACTATCATTCAACAGCATTTCTGATGCTAATACAATCCACTATACAGAATTCAGCCAGCACCTGAAATGCAGCCAGGGAGACAATGTTTAATAAAAAATAATTCTGAGACCACAGCACTTCCAGTTTTTGAAAGCCTTAAAATAAATCCCAAATTTATTCCTAATGGAAATAAATCATAGGATCCAAGGTACAAAATTATTTCCACAGCTGCTCCAATAAACATCAGAAAAGGCCTTGCCAACTCCTGACTATTCAGGCTACTGTTGTACAAAAGGGGAGCTTTTTAAAAGAATAACCTTTATCTAGCCTCATAAAAGGCTACTAAGTAAGCATTACCAGGTTCCAAAAAGAACATGTTCAATTTCAAGTCTTCTCAAAACCTTCTGGTTATATTTACTCACTTTTTCAATTAGCACGTGCTTGAAGACCTGAAAATTTTTCTCGCTGCTCTAATTTAGAGTCAATGACATAGATACAGATGAAGATGGAGACCTAAAGAAATATGGAGAGAGAGAGATCTTGTCTATTCCGCTAACCAGATTGTTAAGCTGCTCATGAATCCTAACTGCAGCTAGACCTTCCCGTATCTTCCACGTAGGTAACTACTACAGTTTGCCCATGGACAGGGCTTTATAAATGCATGTTGATTGGTGGCTCAATGTAAATATACAAGCTAATTCTGAATAGATGGAAAAGTAATGGTGAGCTCAAGAAATCATCCCACATCCTTACCCTTCCAGTTGTAAAAAACAGTGATTTAAACTATAGAGACTGTAAAATGATCAGTGGTTTCCAGGGACTGGGGGACATGGGAGGAATTATGAATAGGTGGAACATAAAAGATTTTTAGGGCAGTGAAAATACTCTGTATGATACTATAATGATGGATATATGTCATTATCCATTTGTCCAAAACCATAGAACGTACACCACCAAGAGTGAACCCTAATGTAAACTCTGGACTTCGGGTGATAATGATTGTGTCAATGTAGGTTCATCAGTTATAACAAATGTACCACTCCGATGTAGGATGTTGATAACAGGGGAGGCCGTGAATGGCCAGGGCAGGGACTAGATGAGAAATCTCTGTACCATCCTCTCAATTTTGCTATGAACCTAAAGCTGCTCTAAAAAAGTTAAAATCTTAAAAAATAATATTCCTTCTTAATTCTGTGTAAAGACATGCATGCTGGCGCCATGCACAACTCCAGAAGGAAGGAGGACCTGCTGCACTCAGGATGTTCCCTGGAGCTACCAGCAGTAATGAGGCTTTCAAAAGCAGGCAGGCAAGGGAGGCAGAGAGAAGACAACTGCTGTGACAAGTGGAGAAGCAACTCCATGGTCCACAGTTATGTAGGTTGTAGATTTCTTCCCCCCCAGTGATTTAAAGTGATATAATTGGAGCTATATTTGGCATCAGAGAAATCTGGATTCAAGTTCTAACTCTATTACCAGATGAGTGTACTTGAGCATATTATTAAATCTCTCTAATCCCCATCTTCATCATCTGTAACATTGGTGAAATAGGAGCTTTGTTGTGTGAATTAAACATGCTAATTCACTCAAAGTGCATTAACAAGAATTGAACATTCAAGCATTGTTAGTTTCTTTGCCTTTCTGACTTCCTTCTCTACCAAGGCGTGGTTTTTCCATAAAAGCAGGGCTGGAGAGATCACTAAATGACGCCACTTCTCTCTGTCACAGTATTTCTCAACTTTTAAAAATCCACATGCCCCTTGATCGTACAAAAATTCACTTTCCCACATCCATTGTTGAGATTTATAGCTTTGACCCCTAAAATGGGCTGGGAAATTAACAAGGCAAATAATACACGAATATTCCCCATATCTCTCTGTCCAAGCCACACAGAGTGCTGTGGAAGAGCCCACATGTCTGCGTGCGGGTGAGTGTGGGCGTGTCTCAGGGTGAAGTTTTCATTCGCTACTCTCCGGTTGCACCGCCAGAAGAATTCAATTATTCCCAGAAGTCAGACACAAGTCAAGTCAGCTGTTTGGCTTAAAGAAACAAGACGCAACTTAAAGCCCCAAATGGAAAACCGGGGAAAGAAGAAATTGTCTGGGTGATTATATAATCGCTGAAGTTCTTGCCAGCAACCCAAGACAGGCTCTCACCACCTGATTGTTTTTCAAGAAATACAAATGACACATCACCTTGTTCTGTGATTCATCAGTAGGCCAGCCTGCTCGGTGCTTGCATTAGACCATGTGGATCCAGCATTGGGAAGGGCAGGGAGGAACTGAGACAGACATCTTTTAGATTTCCTTCACTCCTTACTCTGTCTTCATCCTGGCAGGAATCCGCCAGCCTTGTTCAATCGCATTACCCAATTTGTACTATTTGTGAGACAAAGGGCGCCGTGGGGCTTGAGGTGCCTGTTGCAGTCATAGGGTTAAGCAATGTCAGGAGAACGTTTCCACGATTATCTGTTAGTCTGGGACAGAAAGAAGAGCAGCAGCAAGGTTTGTATAGCAAACCTCCAAAGAAGTCTCATTGGGAGCTGTGGGGAGACTTTGGGGAAAAAAAGCTTTGGAAAAAAAGATGTGTATTCAAAATAATTTTAATAAATGCCAAAAAATCAAGATCTCTACAGCCTATCTGTAACTAGATATCCCAGGTTATCTTTTTCATATTCTGCAATTTCATCTTCTTGATATAAGCTGCATTCTTCTAAATTGGTCTGATCCAATGCTAATCACATATACACACATACACAGCCATTTCCAAAAAGACTAAAAAAACCTTTTCTAGTCATTAAATCTGGGCTAGAGTAGTGATCAGACATCTCAGGGTAACCCTCTAGGATTTGTGGCTTTTTTCTTTCTGAAACCATTTTAACATACAGAGGTCATTCTCTGGCAAAGAAAGCAGAGCTCAGCAACTGCTTTATCAGAAGAACTCACAGGCATTAATTTCTAGCAAAGCTAACCTATCGCCGCGCTGGGCAACACAATACACCTAGATACCCACACAGGCATGTGCGTGGGCGCATGCACACATACACACCCGGAAATTCTGCTCTATCAGCCTCTAGTCCTTCCTGCCTGGATCTGGGAGGGACAGACTAAACATGTTCACCCACATTTACATTTCCTGTACTCAGAACAACCAGTTAGAAACACGGTCTCACTTTTCCTTCTGTTCTTTGAGCCGTCTTCCAAAGAGAAAATCCACTTGTACAGGGAAAGTGTGGAACAATGCCTAGAAATAGACACTGGGGTGAAATTAACATTTTGCCTTTGACCTGAATTAAAAGCAGCAACAAGCAAAATTGGAAAATAGAATCGCTCCATCTCTTAGCCATGTCTGGCTGTCTTCTCTCCGTGTTTAGTGCTAAGGATACAAGATGAGTCAGACAGACCCAGTCTCTGCTCTCATCGAATTTACAGAACAGTGGCAGAAACAGACAAGTCAAGAGGCAATTTCAGGACAGGGTGATAAGTGCAAAAAGAGCAGTCAGTTAAGAATGCCCTTGGAGTGCAGAGGGGAACATCTAACCCTGGAAGGTGATTAGAAGTTAGATCAAAGAGGGGAGGAGAGTGGAGACCACGGTCAGGAAGGAAAGCCCTTCTGGTTCCTTGTGGCTAGGGTGTCTGAAAAATTCTACAGGGATGTGGTGAGTCATAAGGCTTTAGGGCTAAGTGTGGATCAGATAATGAAAGGCCTTATAAACCAGAATAAAGATCTGGGGAGCCAGAGTACTTTAAGCAGGGGAGTGACATGATCAGATTTGCTGTTTTAGGAAGAGCACTTTGCAGTAGAGAGAATGAATTGGAGAGCAGTACAGTTAAAGGTGGGGAGAGCAGTTAGAAGGCAGCTGAAGTAGTCCAGACGAGAGCTGATGGCAGCCTGGCTGACGGACTTGACAGTGAAGATGGAGAGAAGTGGACAGATTCAAGGAGTCAAGTTCCTACCTTCCCTCAAACAGGTGAACGGGAATGATGCACTGCAAGGGGGAGGGGGACGTGACATTGTGCCTAATGTCCTTCAAACACAAATAATCGTTTCACATTTTCTCTTAGAAAATCACCATCTGTCATTCATCTTCTTTACTTAAATTCTTAGTAATTGAAAGAAATATGAAATCTTTCATTTATTTTGAACCCAGAAAGGTCAGACAGTTCTCCTGGCCAATACAAACAGTTCATTTTGTAATCATCCAGCATGTATTTTCTACGGGACCTGCACAGCCACTATTTCACTCCTGGCACTTGTTCATCAGTCCACTTTCTCAAAGTGAATGAGTGAGCAAATGGCAATCAATGTTCCCAATAAAAGTTTTAGGAGATAATTACAGTGACGGGAAATGTAGTCATTACAATAGTCATGCTGAGTTTGTTGTGATGCTACTAATCACACCAAGTTTTCTGATTTCATGTAAATTGCAGGTAACTTTACTCCTGTAGGAATCTCTATTAATAGATAATATTGTTATGCTAATAGCTGCTTAAAGTATAATTTAAAAATTTTAAGTGATCTGAGCCAGATATTTTAAAACACTATAATAACCTAACAAATATGAACCAAAAAATAAACCTTATCACATTTAAGGAAATTACTTTTAAAGAGAGACACCTGCAGTTTACCCATTAAAAATAAGAGTTATACTCCACGGGACTGATTAAATGATGCACCTTTTTTCAATTACCCCACAAAACAGAAAGTCCAAATGTTCCACTATCTCAGCTCCTGTTTATTGCCAATGGATGACTGTTTATACATGCACACTACAATTATGGAGCATACAAAGCTGTGCCACCATTTATTCGTTCACTCAAGAAATATTTACTAGGCACTTACCCTATGCCCAACACTATTCTAGGCACTGAGAACCCAAGAAAAAGAACGGAACATGCTGACAGGCCAGAAGGGGTAACTTATATTCAAATAAATATGATATTTACATATGTGCCAAATAGGGACAAGTGCAAGACACTAGAATGCTATAGAGGAAGATGCCCTTAATCACGGAGGGCTTCCTAGAGGAGGTGATTTTTAAGTTGGCTCTTAGCAAAAAGCTAAAGAGCTTGGCAGACAAATCCAAACAGTGAGGCGATAATCCAGGAAAAAAAGAAAAGGCTGTTCAAAGGTACAGAGGTCCAAAATGGAACAGAGTGATCTGGGAGCTGCAAGGATAGAGCACAAGGTCCATTAGAGAAGGATCAGGAAAAGACTTCCGAGGGCTTGGTATGCCAGAGTAAAGCCATTAGAGTAGAGAAGAAGCACAGATAGATTGTCTTTGACTTGCCCTGTAGAAAAAGAACATCTATGCAGCTAGGACACCATTTTTGTATTTAGTTTATCGCAGTTAATGGTATAGTAACCATGTTTCCAAATCATGGTATGGAATAGACTACTGGAAAACAAGACTGTCCTTAGAAATTCAAATATATCCCCCTTCTCTCCTACCTTCCCTTCCCTAACTCAGACTCTGCCTTCAGTCTTTGGCTTTAGCATCACTTCCTTAAGATGTCCTCCTTGATCACTCTGATTGGTCAATGACCCCACATCTGTGCTGAGCTGTGTTGAGAGTAGGCTGTGGCCTATACAGGATCATGTGCAGGTTGCTGAAAAGCGCCCTGCCGCTTCCTCCACTCTTTGTACAGTCACATTCACACACACACACACACACACACACACACACACACACACACACACACCACTCACACACACACATGAAGTGCTGAAAAGCCTCAACACTTGCTAAGGGCTTGGTCAGTGTTATCTGGGAGAGCCAGTTAATTACCTAGCTTAAGTTTAACAGGAAATAGTTTATCCAATTAACTCTAGCTTCATAGTCCTAACGTCAAATCAGGACACCAGGAAACTCCATTTGACTGGGAGTGTGGATGAGGGGTACTGGGAAGGCGGGGAGCAACAGGGTAGCAGGAGAGACACTGGGGGGAGGAGCCTTAGTGGAGGGACAGGAAGCAAAGGGAGCCTGAAGAATGAGGACACTGCAGGGGCTTCCCCTGTGGCGCAGCAGTTAAGAATCCACCTGCCAATGCAGGGGACACGGGTTGGAGCCCTGGTCCAGGAAGATCCCACACGCCGCGGAGCAACTAAGCCCGTGTGCCACAACTACTGAGCCCATGTGCCACAACTACTGAAGCCCGCGCACCTAGAACCCCTGCTCCGCAACAAGAGAAGCCACTGCAATGAGAAGCCTGCACACTGCAACAAAGAGTAGACCCCGCTCGCCGCAACTAGAGAAAGCCCACGCACAGCAATGGAGACCCAACACAGTCAAAAATAAATAAAATAAAATAAATTTATTTTTAAAAAAAGAATGGGAACATTGCAGAAGAAGGGGGTAAGAGCTACTGAGAACTATCTCATGGCACAGAGCATCAAATTCTTCATGTAGAAAATTCCAGAGATAGCCAGTTGCCTGACAAAATAAAAGCCACAAAGAACTTCCTGTCTGAATCAGGGCTTTTTGGCTTCATCAGGAAGTAGTACCCTGTTTTTCATATCATCACATTTCTGCCACATACATCGCCCTTTGACTCCTTTAAAGCAGTCCTACTTCCACTGAAGTTTGCAGTCTTCCCTTTGCAAATACCGAAAGCCCCACTCAATCAGGGCAGCACTACCATCCGTACTTAGGGATTTTAATCTTTCCACATAAATCACTCCCTCCAGCTCTTTAATCATGTGTGACAACTTGCAGGGACTGCATCTCGTTCTCTGATTTCCCTGCAAGGTCTTGCAAGCTAAGCAGGGTTAATCTGAGTCAGTAACTTAGATGCAAGACGCAAGAACCACACAGGAAATGCACAAAATGAGTCAACAGACAGCACATGTCTCTCTGACATCCGCCTCTTACCGTCTGGAAGAGGGGTTCCCTGGGTCTAGAAGCCTGCTGTTTTCTGAATCAGGGGGCCAGCCTTCGAGCATCACAGCACACTCTCCTCGCCTGTAGAAACTGGAAGTTGGACCAGGATCCCAAAATCCCTTTTCACTTTGCTATGCTCTACGCTTACGCTCCCATCTTCCTTCAAGAGGCAGATTGTCCTAACCAGAGTAATATCAGAACCAATGAGGTTTGTATGGCAGGAGGACTTTGAGCAAAACTAGGAAGAATTCCGGACTTTATCAAGATTCCCAGGCCGTAGCTGCAGGAATGAGGCTAGCTGCCAGCCCTTTATTATTCTGAACCAAACACTATTATAGCCCCATACTTCCTTACCTCTTAAACAGAGCCTCTTGGTGATAACATATGCTTCCTTTGCCTCTGAATGTGATGTTGAGATCCCTGTGTATTCGCTTGATCTACTGATACAGGACAACAGAGAGGTCTCCAAGTGCCAGTTCTTGTAATAATATGTAACATTTACCTGAGTGCTTAATCATAACAGGCACTCTTCTAAGCACTTTGCTCATAATAACTCTCAACAACCCTACAGGGAGATGAGAAATTGAGCCACAGAGAGGCTAAGGAACTTGCCAAAGGTCACACAGAGAAAAAGAGGCAACTCTGGGACTGAACACAGCTAGTATGATCCCAGAGCCCGTGGGGATGATTCTCCTTCCTGTTCTACCTAGATCCTTTGGTACTACCGAGTTTTCTTCCTCTAAAGGAAAATTGGGAGTATAAGAGCTTACAAGCAAATTATTTCAAAATATATTAAAAAATAAGGACCATGGAAGATGATACCCTCAAAGTAGAAGCACGAGCCACTGGCTTTTCCTGAAAATGTGGGAAGGAACATAGGGCAGTGAGGATGATTCAGTGGGGAGTGGAGACGAATTATTTACTAGTGGATCTCACAGCCCACTTCAAGGTGAGGAGAAGACAGTTGGTTAAAACCAAAGAACTCTGGGTAGGAAGTGATATCGTTGACTAGAAAGTAGTTGAAGTGATGATCAGGGATGTTAGGGGAGGGGGAGGAAGTGAAGAAATTTGGCACTGAAACAAAGTGGGGAGATCAAGGTCATGGGTGTCCCTCGACATGAATTATCTCACTTAATCCTCACAACCATTTTAGGCTTCTCCGTCATCTCCATTTTTAAAATGAAGATGTTTAGTCAAAGGAAAATGAAGTGAATTGCCCAAGGTCACACAGAGGTAAGTGGCAATGCCTAAGAAACAGGCACTTGTCAGGCAGCCTGACCCAGAGGTTGAGCTCCCAGTCACTAGGCGCTGCCTTCATGCCACCCTGGGAGGAGCAGTGGAGAGGAGAGAGATTCCAGACGCAAGAAACACCAGGAAAAACTGGGGAAGCAGGGCTTGGAGGCAGCACAAGGGCAGGGGTTGGTGGGCACACAAGTAGGTGAATCTTAAAAAGGAAGACTGGAGTTTGTCTTCCTCTGAGATAAGAGGGAAAGAATAGAAACAGCGTGAGCACACAAGAGCGTTCTAGCAAGGCAGGGGAGGCTAGCTCGTGTCCCATAGGTCTCATTTTCTCTGTGAATTAGAGCAAAGGTGTCTGCCAAGGTCTCTGATCGTAGAGGGCCTGGGTTGGAGCTACAGTTTAAGACCTTGGCATGTCTGAAGCAGCTGCTGAGCTGGGCTTCCCCGCGAGTGAATGTAAAAGACTCAGCAGCTCTGGGGCCCTTTCTGAGCTTATGTTGACTTTATAGTGGAACCATTTGCCCTGATTTTGTGATTTTCTCCAGCAATGGCTGGAAGTACAGGAATAGGATTAAAGAAAATGACTGAGGTCCTCCTTAGTATTGGGGACTACTTGCAAACCCACGGATGCCCCAGGGTGTTGAAATTATGCAGTTTCTTCCAAAGAAGAAAAGTTTGAGGGTCGATAAGCCATATGGGGAAAGGCCAAGGCACACTGTACCTAAAGTATAGCCTGTGGTTCACAGCAGAGACGCTGGTATCAAGTGTGGGTTCAGCTCCCATCGGTACCTCTTTGCTAGCTGGTGACCTTGGATAAGTTACTGACCCTCTCTATGTCTCCATTTTTTTACTTGTCAAAGGGAGTATTAGTTGAGCAGACTTCATAAAGCTGTTGTGAGGATTAAATAACACATATAAAGCCCTTAGCACAGTGTCTAAGACATAATAAGTGGTCAATAAATGTTAACTTTTATTAAGGCTCAAACAAGGACTTCACTGATACTGTTAGTTACTAATGTCCTCACTGATCAGCATTCACTACTAGAAGCATGGCATCTCATGCATATACACGTGTGCCCTAAGTCATGTGAGAGACTAGAATCTCCCAGTCATCGGTGGTGGCTTTAAAATGTCCAGCTGTGCTGACTAGATCTTGTTTTCAGATAGAAGCAAAGTGGTGGGGTAATGGACTCTGAGTTCGCTCCTAGGGAAGGTAGCCAACTGTTTCCTATTTAATGCCAATAAGACCTTGACCTTTCCTGCTATGTCAGCCTTCCTCTCACAAAGCAAATTCAGACCACAAGTCTAGCCAGAAAGTCGATATTAAATTAAACCTAGAATTTTAAAACATAGCCCAGGTCTTTCTCCACAATTACAATCCTTTTTAAGCATTAGATTTTCTGTATGGGTCCCAAAGAGTTGCAGAATAGAACTAGTATTGTTCATCCTTCTTCCAAATCTCTGTAGTCTATTCAGCATCATTTCTTTTTATATTCTCTTAGGTGTACGTAATACTTGTTGCCTGGGATAGTGTTCTTTTTCTGCATAAACAAAAAGATTTTCTTGAAAATGTGATTAGAATACAAATGCCTTATGCATTTAAATGTGTTAAATAGCTACATTCTAAACTTCCTAAGAACTTCCTTTTCATGAATGAGAATTTTTTTTTTCTCTTTTTTTGGAAAAGAGAACTAATAAAATACAGAAGCCGGGCTTCCCTGGTGATGCAGTGGTTGGGAGTCCGCCTGCCGATGCAGGGGATGCGGGTTCGTGCCCCGGTCCAGGAGGATCCCACATGCCGCGGAGACTCTGGGCCCGTGAGCCATGGCCGCTGCGCCTGCGCGTCCGGAGCCTGTGCTCCGCGACAGGAGAGGCCACAAGAGTGAGAGGCCCGCGTACCACAAAAAAAAGGAAGAAAAAAAAAACAAAACAGAAGCCTAATGACTAAGAATATCAATGACATTCCTTTCTCTAAATTCTTACGTTGATTTGTGGTGTCTTCCAGGCCATGCCTCTAATTATTGCAGATGTTACTGCCTTCTTCCTCATTTGGGCAGATTAGGAATACTTTGCTTCTCCCACAGTACCTAGCAAGCTCTTAAAAGTAGACAAGTGACCCAATAAAAACATTTTGATTGACTGAAAATACTTTTTGTTTAATTAATTCATGGAGATCAGGGACCCAGGCAAGTAACTGAATACTAAAGCAGGCTAGGTATGGGACAATATGGAGTAGTGTGGACTGAGGTTATATAAAAAATGCATGTCCCATCTAAGGGGACAGCTGGAACTCAGCTCCACCTCACTCTTGCCATGTAGCAATGCAGGCCCTGTGTTGCTAGATGTTCCCATTTTTAGGCAGAAGATAGATATTTAATGTGAAATCTCCCAAATTTTACATGAGGGCAACCAATTTAAAAAATAAAAATGTTAATACAATGCAGGCCCAATATAACACATCTGTGGAACAGGTTCAGCCCAGGCCCAACAATTTGCAATATCTTAGTTAAAGGAAATTCCTGAGAAATTATGATAATTCAGACTCTCCTTATCTATCCTTTACACCAGACCCACCTGCAAGCAGCTTTGTGACCCCGGCCTGCAGTCCTATCCTCCGTCTCTGCCCATTGCCAGTCACAGTTGGACTGGCTCTCGTAGCAAGACTCATCCTGAGTCAGTACAGAGTGACACAAGCCACATTCACACAGCCCACTGAGCCTTTTGACGGTGTTGTACAAAACCGAAATGATGGTAATTGGTAGAGAAGATGTCCAGGTTAAATGTCGTGACAAACCTTTTTAAAGACCTGGATGATTTCATGACTTTAACACAGCATCAGCAAAGCCACCTGAAGGAATGACATGGCTAATCAAGAGTCATGCATCAGATGTCAGCGGCTTGTCTGCACTGGTGAGGCAGGAAGGGTTGAAAGGAATATCCCATTCCCCCCAACAACATCAGCCCCAAATTAGTTGTGATATATAGCAAAGATTTCTACTTTCCTGTGAAGCTCAAAAACAAGTTCTTGCTAACGGAAGAATATTTTACCCAATAAAAGGTTGTATTCTTGACAGAATTTATGAATTTTCCTTTGGCATAAAACCCTGATTTCATTCACCACTTGGAGCCTTGGTAAGGCTCAGTACTTTTCTAAAATAAAGCACTACTGAAATTCCTGAAGATGGATCCTACATCACATCAACCTTTCTCTTCCCAGCACCTGGCACAACACCAGTCACAGAATCGAGACTCGACTAATGTTTATTTAATGAATTAATTAATGATGGAATGATTGAACTCAATCCATGCCTTAAATGGTCTTGCTTTATAGTAATGCTGGGGGAAGGGGATTAGAAAAGAAAGAGGACAAAGATCAGCATCTTTAAATGCAGCATGCAGTGCTTTGTTTTTAAAATACTTTAGAGAATTGTGTGGGAATTTATCTAATCCACTCTGTCAGGAAGAAATCTGAAGACACACTCCCCGCCCCCCTGGTAAATCTTAGAATGTGCTGATTTGAGGTGGTTCCAGAAGTGAAGCTGAAACAATTAATTGCGGTATTAAATAAACACTTTGTGTTCCCTTGAAAATCTTGAACAAGAGCCTCCGTGTCAGGGAGGGAAAGACGCTGAGGCATCAGAATCATGAGAGAGACATTAAATTTCTTTCTGCCTGCAGACCTGTGGATTCCAGTGTCTGCTCCCCTACCCTGCAAAGTTCACAGTTCTTTACCATGACACTGAGCTTGACAGAGAAACTGCAGGTACTTAAGTGTGTGTCTGCATTGCAACAGATGTCAGCATCATGTTTAGAAGGAAATTGAATTACAGATGGAAGGAGCCTGGGAGTTGAGAGCATCTGTTATAGGAATCTGGATTTGAAAGAATACATTTGAAAAATAAGTCTCTTCAACTTCCGAATGAACTAAAATCTTTCATGATTCCCACTGCCATTTTCCCTCCTCTCTCTCTCTGATTTTTAGAAAGAGTGAGAAAAGACTGAAATTTTTCCACACTGTCAAGGCGGAGAATATTATTAGAAAACATTTCAGAGAATACTGGGTGCTTTTTTTAATCAGTAGTGGAATGCCGCTTAGAAATGTTAGAATATCCTAAAGATTTTCTTCAAATAATCCTAATATCCTTGCCCTAATGAAAAGCATCATGTTGTCTGGGAATTTTTAGAAGTGATCTATCATGCTTGCTCAGCATAAAACACCTAGAACCTGCATGTGACCTTTTTTGTTGCCATTGTGCATTTTGTTTTAGTTAACATGAGAAGCGGCCATTCAATCCAAGTAGTTACTATCATTTTATTCAACAAAGTCTCTCTGTGAGCAAAGAATTCTCAGAGGATAGTTTATGGCTCTAAGTAAAACCATTCCTGATAAATATACTCCTTAAAATGCATACAGGACACAGCTCACTCCTTCCTAGTTGTGTTCCGACAATGGCTTACCTCACACCTGACAAAACCTGTTACAGTTTTGTGGGCTGCAGGCTGTGGCAGAAATGACAGAGCACATGCTCATTTTCATCCAGGTCTAAACGGCAGCTTCCAGGCTCTCACACCCCTCAGTTATTCCCAGTCTCATTGCCACTTGTGAAAGACGCGTGATTTACAGATTCTAATCAGCGGGACAGTGATAATCTGTGACCTCTTCATATCACCCTGGAGACCAGCTCAGACTTCGACCATAATGATAACTATGCCCAAGTGCCCTTAAGCCCTGGTAGGACTTCCGTCTGGCCTGCCCAGTTCCCACCACCACCATGAGCTTCAGTTACCCCCTCAATGTCCTCTAAAAACTCGTTGAGATCCACGGTCCTTCCATGTTGCCCTCAGTATCGTTCCCACACCATCTGGTGCTGATTCAAGCTTTTCACCAATCAAAAGTGGGTGAAGAGAGATGAGAGGAAAGTGGAAGGTTTTACCCCAAAACAGAAAGCAATTAAGCAAGGATAGATCTGTACCATAAAGACAGGATAGTTGCAGCACCAGAGGTGACTGCTTAAATATGGCTGTGCAAAGAGCTTTGTAAATGACCTAATGGAGATCATTGGAACTTAGAGCTGGGATCAATTATGCATAAAAAGGAATGGTATACCTCCTTTTACTGGACTTTTGAAGAGCCTTCACCATTACTCCCTGCCTCCGAGCAGTGACTCTGTGCTCACTGAGGAGGAGAGTCTCCTGTGTGAATGAGGGTTCCTGTGGGTGTGTTGTATGCCGCTTTCCCACCACCTTCACTCTAATCATGATGAATGTGATAGTTGGGCACATCTGGCTAAAGACAGGAGTGTGAGGCAGCCACATCTGGAGTCTGGCGTTATTTCATCTCTAATTTAATAGCTGACTTCCCAGTTCTGAAGCTGACAAAGGACTTGAGCATAGAAAAATGAAAGGATGATCACTAAACTTTGTTGGCTTCCAAGCACTTGCTCTTGCCTTGGGGAAATTTATATCCTATTCCACTGAAGGCACTGCTCAAGTGACAGTCATAACTCAATAACAGTGAGCGCTCACAAGATTTTCCAAAGGTTGACATTCTTACTGACATTTCTTTAACCTGTGGTTTGGGTCAAACCTATACTGCAGAAATTCCCCTTTATGCCAAGGGCGTGAGGTCATCAGTTCACTAAAGAAAAAATACCCATTCCCACTTTCAAACTTCACAATCCCTTTTTATTTTCTTTGTCTTCATTAATCTTATTGATCCTCTCACTTCCTTGCACTGTTCTGAAATCATTATTTATTTTAGTTAGTTAGTTAGATTTTATTTTTGTTTTTAGGACAGCTTCAAAAGGTCTGTGCTAAAATCTTTCTCAGAGCTGCTGCCAGTTAAAATAACTTTCTCTTCACCTTCTCTTTTTTGAATAACGTCATCTCATAGGCATATCTTGATCTTCACATATAAATCCCTCATTTTAGGCCTTTATTCTAAAGTTGACAGTTTAACTTCATAATCTTTGCACAGTTTGACAGACCAAAGAAATTCACTATAAAACTCAGGGCTTCTGTTTGTTTATCTTTGAAATAGAATTCTTTACATGGATCTAAGGTGACTTTATTAAAATACCAAACTGAAAATATAAAGTAAAATACTATGTAATTGCTACTTGTACTATAATCTTCAATAAATGAATTTAGCTCACACTTCTATAGATAATACCAAGGGTAGTTATTCAACACAGAAGTGACTGAATAATAGAAGATATTAGAGGCTTTTGAAAATTCTATTCCACTTGGAAACATCTAATGAGCTCACACTATGTGCACAGTGTGAGGCAGGGTGCCAAAGGGGTTAAAAAGGAACTTTAAGACAATCGTTGCCCTCTTAGTTTTTCATCATCTAGGGGAAAAAGTAGACCCATAGACACAATATCATTCAGTAGAACCAAGGTCAGAGAGAACTGGAAGAAGGTTAAGTGTGAGCCAAGCCCTGAATAATCAGATTCTAAAGCAGAATATGTGTCTGCCTGTGTTTGCTCTAAATCCTGCCCCAAGAACTGGTAGCTTCCTCTCCAGGTCTGCACCCAGGACGGGTGACCTTGTGGCTGGGGAGCGTCCATTCCAATTTACTGTATTATTGCCAGCTGAAGAAAGGCAGGTGACAGTACTCCTGCTGGTGACCTCCACGAAATACAAATGGAGTAGGTGAGCCTGGAAAGGGTTTATGAGTCCTGGTGTCAAAGGTGAAAAGTCAGAGCGCAATGAAGCCATTGGCCAAACTCTGGGAGTGGGCGAGCGGGAGGGGCAGTGCGCGGACTGCGCTTTCCTCTCAGCACACCCTTCCCGGTCCTACAGCCCAGGCAGCAGGGGTCAGGAACGGCGGGAAAGTGAACGCTTTGCTGGTGACCAAGAAACTCGCCGAGAGGCCTCCGATCCCCTTCCATCACTCTTCAGACACGCCAACCCCTCCCGCAGCATTGCCAACAATCCACTTCCGACTACCTTTTTATGACTTTACAACACAGTTTTTCCTCGAATTTTATGGCATTTCATTAAAGCCACCAGAAGGTGATACTGCCCCTTTTCTAAGAGTGAAATAAATTCAAGTTTTATCGCTTCTGGAAATGCCGTAGCAGCTGTCAGGACATTTGATAGATTTTCTCAATTACAGGACTTGTGGAGCATTTTATACTTACATCTGCACGAAGCCCAATATAGTAGATGTTCGTCTTGCCTCCTTCTTTATCTCATGCATCTTTTTGCTCTTAATGACCAATTTGTTATTTTTCTACTTTTATTTCTCCTTACCTCTTTTTTTCTGCATTTTGTTTCTCTTTTTGCTGTTTGGTTTAGAGAATGATGCATTTCTCGTACAAACTTACATTATTTGTGAAAGAAAAGGAGAGGGGGGAAACCTAACTAGGGTCTATAAAGAAAAAAGAAGTCAGTTAAAATTTAAAAGTGAATCAATTTTCCACGGGGGGAATTTACTGTTGATATAAGGTGCACTTTGCAAATGCAGTATTTATTAATGTGACATGACATATGTTGAGTTTTTTCCTAATGGGATAGAGGCTTTAGACTGTGTGACTTTTTACACTAATAAGGCTGTTCATTGGTGTTTTTCTTCATTATCAACATAGAGAATGTCAGCTTTCAATGACAACTTCGTGGATTATTCAAAACTGCAGAACCTTGGTCCCAATGGATGCTAAATAAATTAAAAAGGCTAATGTGTAACAAAGACCATGGCAGTAGAAGGTACCGACAGACTGTGGGTATGGCACATAAAACTTATTTCATTGACTTTGAATGTATCATCTTGCAGCAGAGCAGAGACTTCAGAAAGTAAGTGGGTGATCAAAATGTCTTTTTTCATAGAAATGCTTTCACTTAAATAATATTTTAAGACATTGGAGTACTTTTGCAAACATTACAAAGTATAACCTCCTCAGCAATCCTGGAGGGTAGGTAAGCTAAGTGTTATTATCCGCATATAAAAGACGCGGAAACTGAGGCTCACAAAGCACCAGGGCTTTGCCCAAGGTCAAGAGCAGAATCTTAGCTCCAATCCAGCTCTTATAAATTCCAATGTTTTTCCTCTATTGTTGATCCCCAACAGTACCTGACACTCCCAACAAGAAACAGTTAATTCCTCAGTTTCTGTATAGAACACCCTAGTAATTCCTCACAAGCATATGTGACTTTAAAGTTTTTTTTTTTTCTTTTTTTTGTAACAGAGATCCTATTTATTTTATTTTTTTTTTAACATCTTTATTGGAGTATAATTGCTTTACAATGGTATGTTGTGAAGCTGAGACTTTAAAGTTTTTAAAATGTGCTCATACCAGCCTCTCTGAATTTCTCCTCAGTAACTCTTTTTTTTTTTTTTTTTTTTTTTTTTTTGCGGTACTCGGGCCTCTCACCGTTGTGGCCTCTCCCGTTGCGGAGCACAGGCTCCGGACGCGCAGGCTCAGCGGCCATGGCTCACGGGCCCAGCCGCTCCGCGGCATGCGGGATCTTCCCGGACCGGGGCACGAACCCGTGTCCCCTGCATCGGCAGGCTGACTCTCAACCACTGCGCCACCAGGGAAGCCCCTCAGTCACTCTTTATAGCATTAGCTTGTTTAATATTTTATTGCCTAAATCACAGTCTAAAACTGTATTTCTTATTTATTTGCTCACCCATTTGTATGTTTTGGTTATCAAATGCTCTGTAACAAACCACCCCCAAAACGTAGTGGTTTAAAAAAACAATTCATTGTTTCTCACAAGTCTTGTGATTGACTGGGCACTGTTGGGTAGTTTTTCTGCCTGCCATGGTGTAGCTGAGGTCGCTTACGTGGTTTCGTTGAGCTGGGAGCTTGGCTGGGACTGAAACATCCAAGATGGACTCTCACCCTCCAGGCACTTCCTGCATGTGGCCTTTCAATATTCAGTCACTGAGTCCAAGCTTCTTATAGCATAGCATCTGGCTTCCAGAAAGGAACATTCAAAGAGCTAAAGCCCCAATCTGCAAGCACTTTTCAAAGCTTCTGCTTGCATCCTGCTAACCTCTTACTGGCTAAAGTAGTTCACCTGGCCAAATCCAAATCAATGTGAGAAAGAACTACCCAAGGATGAGTGTCATGTGGTGTGAATCATAGGGAGCCAACAATGTAACAGTGTACTCCAGTGCTTAGAGAGGAAACTACTAGAATGTCAACTCTATGAGCGCAGAAACATTGTCATGCATACTTCTACAACCCTAGCATTAGAACAGTTCCTGGCAAACAACAGAAGCTCAATAAATATAAATATTTATTAAATAAACATTTTTAAATAAATTAATAAATGAAGGAGACACATCCTACGAACTGACAGATTTTATTAACTTCATCTCCTTTTATTAAAGCCTAACTCCTTATGTCCCCCTCTAGTTATTACCCATCTTAAAGAGTAACTACTATCCTGACTTCTAACACTACGAACGAGTTTTGCCTGTTTCTGAAATGTTATATAAATGGAATCATACAGTATATATACTCTTTTTGGGTCTGGCTTCTTTTGTCACCATTATGTTTGTGAGGTTAATCTGTAAAGCTGTAGTTATTCGTTTTCATTATTGTATAGTATTCCATAGTGTGAATATATCATCATGTATTTATCCATCCTACCGTTCATGGACATTTGAGTTGTTTCCAAGTTGGAGCTATTAGAACAGTTTTATTCAGTTTATTTATTTTATTTTATTTATATTTTATTTATTAGAACAGTTTTATTATTATTTATTCTCAAAATCATATTCATGATTTTGAGTAAAAGTGTGCATTTCTCTTGGGTATATCATGTCTAAGTGGAAGGGCTGAATCATAGGATAAGCATCTACTGAGCTTTGGAAGATATTTCGTAACAATTTAGCCAAGCGGTTGTAATGTACATTTCACCAGCAACATATGGGTGTTTAGCGGTTCCACATTCTCACCAACACTTAAAATTATCCATTTTTTTCATTTTAATTTTCTGGGGCTGGGTAGAGGTATCACATTGTGCTTTTAATTTGCTTATCCCTGACAACTGATAAAGACAGTTTATTAGTTTGCTACGGCTGTTGTAACAAATTACCATACATATGGTGGCTTAAGCCAAAATAAATTTATTCACTTATAATTCTGGAGGCCAGAAGTCTGAGATCAAGGTGTCAGCAGTGCTGTACTCCCTCTGAAGGCTCTAGGGAAAAATCCATTCCTTGATTCTTCCAGATCCTGGTGGCTTCTGGTGGCACTCCTTGTACTAAGGCTACATCGCTCCAGCCTCTGCCTCTGTCTGTGTGCCTTTTCTGTGTATGTCTGTGTCAAAACTCCTGCTGTCTCTCTCATAGGGACACATGTAATTGCATATAGGGCTTACCCAGATATCTTTTGCCATAAAAGGTGATATTCACAGCTTCTGGGGATTAAGAAGTGAATATATCTCTGGGGGGCCATTTTTCAGCTTACAGGTAGGCACCCTTTAATTTGTATGTTCTCTTTTGTGAAGTTCCCGCTCAAGTCTTTTCTGCTGGGAGAAAAGACTTATTGATTTATTAGTTCTTCTTTAGTATCCTGAATACAAATTCTTTGTCAGATGTTTTGCAAATGCTTCTCTCATTCTGTGGCTTGCCTTTCCACTCTTCTAATAGTTTCTAATTCTAAATGTGGTGGAATCCAAGTTCTCTTTCTTCCTAATAGATTAATAAATAGGTTCAGAGAAGCCCTATAACTTTTCCAGGATGTGTATCTAATAAGAGGGAAGCGCTTCTGCTCAAAAGTGTGTCCACATTACCAAAGTTTGTAAATGGATCAATAGGGGTTTTCATAGCTATAAAATAGCAAGGTACTTCTAAATGCTTCCTTGGACATTCAGAATTTTCACTTTTTTTTTTTAACATCATTATTGGAGTATAATTGCTTTACATTGTTGTGTTAGTTGCTGCTGTATAATAAAGTGAATCAGCTATAGATATACATATATCCCCATATTCCCTCCCTCTTGTGTCTCCTTCCCTCCCACCCTCCCTATCCCACCCCTCTAGGTGATCACAAAGTACGGAGCTGATCTCGCTGTGCTATGCAGCTGCTTCCCACTAGCTATCTATTTTACATTTGGTAGTGTATATATGTCCATGCCACTCTCTCACTTCATCTCAGCTTACCCTTCCCCCTCCCCATGTCCTCAAGTCCATTCTCTACATCTGCGTCTTTAAACCTCTCCTACCCTTAGGTTTTTCAGAACTATTTTTTTTCTTTTTTTAGATTCCATGTATATGTGTTAGCATACGGTATTTGTTTTTCTCTTTCTGACTTATTTCACTCTGTATGACAGTCTCTAGGTCCATCCACCTCACTACAAATAACTCAATTTCATTTATTTTTATGGCTGAGTAATATTCCATTGTATATATGTGCCACATCTTCTTTACCCATTCAACTGTTGATGGACACTTAGGTTGCTTCCATGTCCTGGCTATTGTAAATAGTGCTGCAATGAACATTGTGGTACATGACTCTTTTTGAATTATGGTTTTCTCAGGGTATATGCCCAGTAGTGGGATTGCTGGGCCATAATGTGATTCTGTTTTTAGTTTTAGTTTTTTAAGGAACCTCCATACTATTCTCCATAGTAGCTGTATCAATTTACATTCCCACCAACAGTGCAGGAGGATTCCCTTTTCTCCACACCCTCTCCAATATTTATTGTTTGTAGACTTTTTGATGATGGCCATTCTGACTGGTGTGAGGTGATACCTCATTGTAGTTTTGATCTGCATTTCTCTAATGATTAGTGATGTTGAGCATCCTTTCACGTGTTTGTTGGCAATCTGTATTTCTTCTTTAGAGAAATGTCTATTTTGGTCTTCTGCCCATTTTTGGATTGGGTGGTTTGTTTTTTTGAAATTGAGCTGCATGAGCTGCTTGTATATTTTGGAGATTAATCCTTTGTCAGTTGCTTCATTTGCAAATATTTTCTCCCATTCTGAGGGTTGTCTTTTTATCTTGGTTATGGTTTCCTATGCTGTGCAAGAGCTTTTAAATTTCATTAGGTGCCATTTGTTTATTTTTGTTTTTATTTCCCTTTCTCTAGGAAGTGGGTCAAAATGATCTTGCTGTGATGTATGTCATAGAGTGTTCTGCCTATGTTTTCCTCTAAAAGTTTTTAATGTCTGGCCTTACATTTAGGTCTTTATTCCACTTTGAGTTTTTTTGTGTGTGTGGTGTTAGGGACTGTTCTAATTTCATTCTTCCATATGTAGCTGTCCAGTTTTCCCAGCACCATTTATTGAAGAGGCTGCCTTTTCTCCATTGTATATTCTTGCCTCCTTTATCAAAGATAAGGCAACCATATCCTGTTTCATTGATCTCTATTTCTGTTTTTGTCCCAGTACCATACTGTCTTGATTACTGTAGTTTTGTAGTATAGTCTGAAGTCAGGGAGACTGATTCCTCCAGCTCTGTTTTTCTATCTCAAGATGGCTTTGGCTATTTGGGGGCTTTTGTGTTTCCCCACAAATTGTGAAATTTTTTGTTCTAGGTCTGTGAAAAATGCCATTGGCAGTTTGATAGGGATTGCATTGAATCTGTACATTGCTTTGATTAGTATAGTCATATTCACAATGTTGATTCTTCCAATCCAAGAACATGGTATATCTCTCCATCTGTTTGTACTATCTTTAATATCTTTGATCAGTGTCTTACAGTTTTCTGCATACAGGTCTTTTGTCTCCTTAGGTAGGTTTATTCCTAGGTATTTTATTCTTTTTGTTACAACGGTAAATGGGAGTGTTTCCTTAATTTCTCTTTCAGATTTTTCATCATTAGTGTATAGGAATGCAAGAGATTTCTGTGCATTAATTTTGTATCCTGCTACTTTACCAAATTCATTGATTAGCTCTAGTAGTTTTCTGGTAGCATCTTTAGGATTCTCTATGTATAGTATCATGACATCGGCAAACAGTGACAGTTTCACTTCTTCTTTTCCAATTTGGATTCCTTTTATTTCTTTTCCGTCTCTGATGGCTGTGGCTAAAACTTCCAAAACTATGTTGAATAATAGTGGTGAGAGTGAACAACCTTGTCTTGTTCCTGATCTTAGTGGATATGCTTTCAGTTTTTCACCATTGAGAATGATGTTGGTTGTGGGTTTGTCATATATGGCCTTTATTATGTTGAGCTAAGTTCCCTCTATGCCTACTTTCTGGTGGGTTTTTATCATAAATGGGTGTTGAATTTTGTAGATTTTTCTGCATCTATTGAGATGATCATATGGTTTTTATCCTTCACTTTGTTAACACAGTTTATCACATAGATTGGTTTGCGTATATTGAAGAACGCGGCATGTGGGATCCTCCCAGACCGGGGCACGAACCTGCGTCCCCTGCATCGGCAGGCGGACTCCCAACCACTGAGCCACCAGGGAAGCCCCTCCCTTGCTGCTTTTAATATTTTTTCTTTGTATTTAATTTTTGATAGTTTGATTAATATGTGCCTTGGCGTGTTTCTCCTTGGATTTATCCTGTATGGGACTCTCTGTGCTTCCTGGACTTGATTGACTATTTTCTTTCCTATATTAGGGAAGTTCTCAACTATAACCTCTTCAAATATTTTCTCAGTCTCTTTCTTTTTCTCTTCTTCTTCTGGGACCCCTATAATTTGAATGTTCGTGCGTTTAATGTTGTCCCAGAGGTCTCTGAGACTGTCCTCAATTCTTTTCATTCTTTTTTCTTTATTCTGCTCTGCAGTAGTTATAGATAAGACTATTTTATCTTCCAGGTCATTTATCCGTTCTTCTGCCTCAGTTATTCTGCTATTGATTCCTTCTAGGGAGTTTTTAATTTCACTTATTGTGTTGTTCATCATTGTTTGTTTGCTCTTTAGTTCTTCTAGGACTTTGTTAAACGTTTCTTGAAGTTTCTCCATTCTATTTCCAAGATTTTGGATCATCTTTACTATCATTACTCTGAATTCTTTTTCAGGTAGACTGCCCATTTCCTCTTCATTTCTTTGGTCTGGTGGGTTTTTATCTTGCTCCTTCATCTGCTGTGTATTTCTGTGTCTTCTCATTTTGCTTAACTTACTGTATTTGGGGTCTCCTTTTTGCAGGCTGCAGGTTCGTAGTTCCCGTTGTTTTTGGTGTGTGCCAAAACAACGGGGGCTAAGGTTCATTCAGTGGGTTGTGTAGACTTCCTGGTGGAGGGGACTGGTGCCTGTGTCTGGTGGATGAGGTTGGATCTTGTCTTTCTGGTGGGCCGGACTGCATCCAGTTGTGTGTTTTGTGGTGTCTGTGAACTTAGTATGATTTTAGGCAGCCTCTCTGCTAATGGGAGGTGTTGTGTTCCCATCTTGGTAGTTTTTCGGCATGGGGTGTCCAGCACTGTAGCTTCTGGTCATTGAGTGGAGCTGGGTCTTAGCGTTGAGATGGAGATTTCTGGGAGAGCTCTCGCTGATTGATATTACATGGGGCCAGGAGTTCTCTGGTGGTCTGATATCCTGAGCTCGGCTCTCCCACTCAGACGCTCAGGCCTGACACCCGACCAGAGCATCAAGACCCTGTCAGCCACACAGCCAGATTCGTCTGGACTATCCAAGGTGGCAGATGGGTCCAGAAACTTCTTCTGCTACCAGGCTATGGATCCTCATAGAGTTCACGTGAAGGAGAGAAGTCTGCCCTGGGTCCCTTTTATGGTCACCAAAAGTGTCAACTGAAAAAAACTGCTGGTCTGGAGAGTCTCCTGGTGAGGCTGAGGGTGGCTCTGGCTCACAATGGGGACACAGACACTAGCCTATCGGCAGCCACACTCAGAAGCTCCTTCTACCCTCTCACATTTTTAAATAGCAATTTTTTGAATTAAATTTTTAAATTCTATTTGGCTTCTTTGCAGAAATCGACAAGCTGATCCTAAAATTCTTATGGAAATTCAAGAAGCCCAGAGTAGCCAAAACAATCTTGATAAAGAAAAATAAGTAGAACTCACAATTCCTTGTTTCAAAACTTACTACAAACCTACAGTAAGTAAGACAGTATGGTGTTGGTATAAGGATAGATCGATGGACTGTAGATCAATGGAATGAATCTTAGAGTCAGAAATAAACCCACATATCTTGGTCAATTGATTTTCAATAAGGGTGCCAAGACCATTAATGGGGAAAAATAGTCTTTTTTAAAATTGGTCCTAGGACAAATAGCTAAGCATACAAAAGAATAAAGTGAGACCTCTACCTCACACCATATGCAAAAATTAACTCAAAGTGGATCAAAAGTCTAAATGTAAGATCTAAAACTATAAAACTCTTAGAAGAACACACAAGCACAAATCTTCATGATCTTGGATTAGGTGATGGTTTCTTACATACAAACAATAAAAGCAAAAGCAACAAAAGAAAAAATAAATTGGACTCTATCAAAATTTTTTAAATTTGTGCTGCAAAGGACATCATCAGGAATGTGAAAGGACAGCTAACAGAATGGGAGAAAATAGTTGCAAACTATATACCTGCTAAGAGACTTTTATCTAGAATATAAAAAGAACGCATACAATTCAATAATCAAAAGACAATTAAAATAGGCAAAAGATTTGAATAGACATTTCTCCAAAGAAGATATACAAGTGGCAAATAAACATATGAAAAGGTACTCAAACCATCAGGGAAGTACAAATCAAAACTACAATGAGATACTACTTCACACCCGCTGAGATGGTTAGAACCAAAATGACAGATAATAACAAGTGTTGGCAAGGATGTGGAGGAATTAGAAGCCTCATACACTGCTGATGGGAATATAAAATGATGCTGCTATTATATCTTTTTCTCAGCAATACCACTTTGAAGAAGAGTCTAGCAGTTAATCAAAAGGTTAAACACAAAGTTACCGTATAACCTAGCAATTTCACTCGTAGGTATATACTCAAGAGAATTGAAAACAAATGTATGTCCACACAAAATCTGCACATAAATGTTCATAGCAGCATTATTCATAATAGCCAAAAAATGGAAACAACCCAAATGTCCATCAGCTGTTTAATGGATAAATAAAATATGGTATATTCATATGATGGAATATTACTTCTCCATAAAAAGGAATGCAGTAACAACACATGCTACAACATAGATGAACCTTGAAAGCATTATGCTAAGCATAAGAAAATGGTCCCAAAATTTATGACTGCATGTATATGAAATATTCAGAATAGGCAAATCCATAGAGACAAAAAGTAGATCAGTGTTTGTCTAAGGATAGGGAGATTGTGGGGCAAATGGGAAATGAGTACTACTGAGTACAGGGTTTCTTATTGGGCAATGAAATGTTCTAAAAGTAATGATTGAACAATTCTATAAATACACTTAAAAACACTGAATTGCTGCATTTTAAATATGGGAAGATGGTGCTCGCTTCGGCAGCACATATACTAAATATGGGAAGATGGACCAATACATTCTTTCTTATTGTTCTATAATAAACCATCTTTAAGGCAAATTCTATTCATTTGAAAACTTATAACAAATTTGGCAGGACATTATCTGACACAAAAGATTCATGGTGTAAATTAATAGTGTAAATGTAAAATTTTATGAAGAATGTTTAAGAAAATTCACTGTACTTTTTTAAAATGCAACTTTTGTCTACCTTTATAGTTTTACTTACCAGGTGGCATTGTAACTGACTATCTATATGTATCTTTTCCTAGACAAAAGTCCTGTCTGTAAAGAACTCAGAGCTTCCTTATTTTCACATTTCCAGTGCCTGCTGCAGTGCCTGGCAAATAGTATACATTCACTCAATAAATATTTACCAAAGTCTCGCTGTTTCAAAGTACCACACTCTGAATACTTCTGACTCCATTTGCCTAAAAGCAACTGGTATGCACACAAAAATCATTCCTTTTGATTTGCTCTGTATAAACAACTTTATTAGGAAAATTTTTGCTGTCTTCTAGTTATATGCTTCTGTAAGTTATTAAACTTCACATCCACACTTTTTTACAAAATGTGTTCTAATTTTTTTCACTAATTCAGTCTTTTCTAAAAATTAATCTGAACAAGTGCAGCTTCACTGTGCTAAACCAGTATTTCTGTTTTCAATTTTGATTTGAAATATGCATATTCTTAGATCCAGACTTCTCATCCCTCATATATTTACCCCGGATTGGTCATCATGATCCATGAAAGTTTATGAGTTGGAAGTAAATGTAAACAAACTATAGGTTATATTTGCTTTAGAACCAATGTTAGCACTTATTTGGGGTGGGGAGTACATAGATGTTTGTTAGAATATCTTTTGTATTTCCTGCACAAACATTAGGAAGCTACCTTGAAGGGTGTTGAGTGAGAAGTTGTTCTGAGCCAGACAGGAAGATCTGGCAGTAGGCAGGAAAGCCAAGCACGAGTAGGTCACACATGCAGAAAGGAAGTCGGTGAAAAATGTGGGTGAGAGATCTAGTGCTTTGAAGGCCAGCATTGGACCCATCTTTTAACTGCATGTCATAGTGAGTTGGTAGTGTTTTTCATTTGTGGATCTGTGTTTTGGTTTGGTTTTTTTCTGTTCTATGGTCATTTGGTTTTTATATCTACTAAATACCCAGAAATCACCCTTCAATTCAGCCTTAAATACATTCTCTTTAAAAAGGACAGACGTGTTCATAAGTGATGAGCTTTCTACATCAAGCTAGAATCCATTCTCCTACAGCGTTATTTCTGTTTTTGTTTTCTTAAACTTCTCTGACACAGTTCCTAAATTGTTTAGGGTGTTGCAAGAAAAAAAATAAAGATAGATGGTCAGATAGAAATTTTTATAATACCCAGGGCAACAACAAGCAAAGAGAGAGAGAAAAAAGTCCTTCCAGATGGTAATTAGTTTTATTCCACACATGAGGTTGTATTACTCCTGTCTTGGCAGGCAAAGGTTAGCATTCTTCATAAGTTTTATCCCACCCACAGACCAATCTAATTATAGTAAATAATTTTCTCAATTCACAATTCTGCTTTACTCCCACCTGCCCATTTGTTTTCTATAGATTTGCAATAAGCTACTACAAAATTGCATGTTTCATTACCAATTCAACATCTCTCTAAAAGTGATGCATCCCTAAGTCAATTCCTTCCTCACCCAGTGTCAAGAGCACTGTATTCCTCAATCTTTCACATCATAAAATCTCTATTCAATAAACAGAAGTTAACTTATGATCAGGGAAGGGGTGGTTGTAATAGTTTTACAACACTGGCAATATTACAGAAACAGAGAAGCAATATTTTATTTGTCAGTGTGGGATGGCAGAAAAAGCACTGGATTGAGAGTCGGAAGATCTAGAGACCTGTTTGCTGTGCAACCTTGGGCAAGTCCCTTCATCTTTCTGAGCTTTAGGTTCATCATCTATAAAAATATACCCCATCTTCTAAGATTATTTGGGGGCTCAAAAAAGAAGTTAAAATATTTGAAAATTGTAAGGAGGTGCATAAACATGGGATATTATTATTGTTATTATTTAAAATAACATACAATGCTCTAAAGGCCCAGCTTCCACTCCATTGGCAGGTAACTCTACAGCCCTAAAGAAAACACCCAAATTGAACCAATAATATATGCCCCCATTATTTACTATTTGTTCCCAAATAAATCCTCCTGCACTCTCCTTGCATGGGTTTGTTTTTTGTTTTGGTTTGGGGGTGGGGGATTTGTTTTCTTTTGTTGTCTTTCTATCTGAGTTACTGATTTTGTAGCTTTCTTCAATAAGAAGTGAAAATTTTCATAGGCAGAAATTCATCTCCATACATGCTATCATTCCATCATTTCACTGCACTAACGGAGACAGCCTACAGAACCTTAAACCTTTTTTTAAAGACCCCAATGATATATGAACATTCATTTCCAAGCACTCCCACTAGAGTCATTCTAATCCGGGGGGCTCTAGGGACTGTTTGAACGTGGTCTATATGAAGTCGTTTCTCAGGCAGTTCTTCTCACTGTCATGTAGCCAACAGGCTGAATCAACCACATGCAGTAATGAAAACATCCTGTATTTATAGGAGTATTTCTCCAAGGAACATCCTTCAGTAGGAATGCCTGAAAGAGTTCTAAGAATTGAAGGACATATTTCAGACATGTCTAACCTGTCTCCGAACCCCTATAAAAATGGTCAGGATACCAAATTGTGCCTTTCCCCACCTTGTGCTGTAAAATGAAATGGGACAGTTGTTTGGCTTTATGGCTCTCGATGTCATTGTGTCTTTTTGTTATTACATGGGTGTAAAAAAATAAATAAAAATAAGCTATATTAAGCATTATGCCATGTCACTACCTCACGAAGCAGCTACATAACTTCAACTGTGAATTTTGTTTTATCTTAAGGAATTTTTTTAAATATCAGTCTGCACAAAATAGTCTACAGGCATGTAATTTTTAGATTTTTCCCCCCAAACAAAGCTCTTGGCATCCAGAAATACTGGAAGGAGAAAAAAAAAAGATATGAAGGATTTGTAGCAAACCAAGTTTACATTTTCTCTTCTTTAAAGTAAAGGGGAGTTGGATTACATTTGCTTTAAGATCCTTCCACTGCTAAAATTCTTGAAACTCATAAACAAAAGAGCAAACTAAGTAGTTAATTATTTCATAATAGAAGATTAAATAGATATTTTTCAAAAGCTTTCCCATGGGTAGCCTCTATGTAAAGTGACCTAAAAGAATGGTTCCCAGGATTTCTGGAACAAGCAGTTGTTTATCATTTCCATGGTCATGGGCTGGGAAGGGGGTTGTGGAATTCCTCTGGAAGAAGGTACTCACATACCAGTAGCCCTGAAATGGGCATACATTTCAAGAAGGTAGACAAGATATAAAACCCTACTTAGGGGCTTCCCTGGTGGCGCAGTGGTTGGGAGTCCGCCTGCCGCTACAGGGGACACTGGTTCGTGCCCCGGTCCGGGAAGATCCCACATGCCGCAGAGTGGCTGGGCCCGTGAGCCATGGCTGCTGAGCCTGCGCGTCCGGAGCCTGTGCCCCGCAACGGGAAAGGCCACAACAGTGAGAGGCCCGTGAACCGCAAAAAAAAAAAAAAGAGAGAGAGAGAAAGAGATCGGGAAAATAACTCTGCTTTGATACCCATCAAAATGGACCCAGTAGACCCAAAAAGCAAACCGAATGGAAGAAGTGGTCATTTTTTTCTTAACATCTTTATTGCACTATAATTGCTCTACAATGATGTGTTAGCTTCTGCTGTATAACAAAGTGAATCAGCCATATGTATACACATATGCCCATATCCCCTCCCTCTTGCGTCTCCCTACCACCTTCCCTATCCCACCCCTCTAGGTGTTCACAAAGCACCGAGCTGATCTCCCTGTGCCATGCAGCTGCTTCCCACCAACCATCCATTCTACATTTGGTAGTGTATATATGTCCATGCCACTCTCTCACCTCGTCCCAGCCCACCCCTCCCCCTCCCCGTGTCCTCAAGTCCACTCTCCACGTCTGCATCTTTATTCCTGTCCTGCTGCTAGGGAACCTTTTTTTGTTTGTTTGTTTGTTTGTTTAGATTCCATATATATGTGTTAGCATACAGTATTTGTTTTTTTCTTTCCGACTTACTTCACTCTGTATGACAGTCTCTAGGTCCATCCACCTCACTACAAATAACTCAATTTCATTTCGTTTTATGGCTGAGTGATATTCCATTGTATATATGTGTCACATCTTCTTTATCCATTCATCTGTTGATGGACACTTAGGTTGCCCCCATGTCCTGGCTATTGTAAATAGTTCTGCAATGAATATTTTGGTACATGACTCTTTTTGAATTATGGTTTCCTCAGGGTATATGCCCAGTAGTAGGTTTGCTGGGTCGTACGGTAGTTCTATTTTTAGGTTTTTTGTTTTTTTTTTTTTTTTTTTTTTGCGGTACTCGGGCCTCTCACTGTTGTGGCCTCTTCCGTTGCAGAGCACAGGCTCCGGACCTGCAGGCTCAGCGGCCATGGCTCACGGGCCCAGCCGCTCCGCGGCATGTGGGATCTTCCCGGACCGGGGCACGAACCCGTGTCCCCTGCATCGGCAGGCGGACTCTCAACCACTGCGCCACCAGGGAAGCCCCCTATTTTTAGTTTTTTAAGGAACCTCCATACTGTTCTCCATAGTGGCTGTATCAATTTACATTCCCACCAGCAGTGCAAGAGTGTTCCCTTTTCTCCACACCCTCTCCAGCATTTATTGTTTGTAGACTTTTTGATGATCGCCATTCTGACTGGTGTGAAGTGATACCTCATTGTAGTTTTGATCTGCATTTCTCTAATGATTAGTGATGTTGAGCATCCTTTCACGTGTTTGTGGGCAATCTGTAAATCTTCTTTGGAGAAATGTCTATTTCAGTCTTCTGCCCATTTTTGGATTGGGTGGTTTGTTTTTTTGATATTGAGCTGCATGAGCTGCTTGTATATATTGGAGATTAATCCTTTGTCCGTTGCTTCATTTGCAAATATTTTCTCCCATTCTGAGGGTTGTCTTTTTATCTTGTTTATGGTTTCCTTTGCTGTGCAAAAGCTTTTAAATTTCATTAGGTCCCATTTGTCTATTTTTGTTTTTATTGCCATTTCTCTAGGAGGTGGGTCAAAGAGGATCTTGCTGTGAATTATGTCATAGAGTGTTCTGCCTATCCTTTCCTCTAAGAGTTTGATAGTGTCTGGCCTTACATTTAGGTCTTTAATCCATTTTGAGTTTATTTTTGTGTATGGTGTTACGGAGTGTTCTAATTTCATTCTTCTACATGTAGCTGTCCAGTTTTCCCAGCACCACTTATTGAAGAGGCTGCCTTTTCTCCATTGTATATTCTTGCCTCCTTTATTAAAGATAAGGTGACCAAATGTGTGTGGGTTTATCTCTGGGCTTTCTATCCTGTTCCACTGATATATATTTCTGTTTTTGTGCCAGTGCCATACTGTCTTGATTGCTGTGGGTTTGTAGTATAGTCTGAAGTCCAGGAGCCTGATTCCTCCATCTCCATTTTCTTTCTCAAGAATGTTTTGGCTACTTGGGGTCTTTTGTGTTTCCATACAAATTGTGAAATTTTTTGTTCTAGGTCTGTGAAAAATGCCATTGGCAGTTTGATAGGGATTGTATTGAATCTGTAGATTGCTTTGGGTGGTAGAGTCATTTTCACAATGTTGATTCTTCCAATCCAAGAACATGGTATATCTCTCCATCTGTTTGTACTATCTTTAATATCTTTGATCAGTGTCTTATAATTTTCTGCATACAGGTCTTTTGCCTCCTTAGGTAGGTTTATTCCTAGGTATTCTATTCTTTTGTTGCAATGGTAAATGGGAGTGTTTCCTTAATTTCTCTTTCAGATTTTTCATCATTAGTGTATAGGAATGCAAGAGATTTCTGTTCATTAATTTTGTATCCTGCTGCTTTACCAAATTCATTGATTAGCTCTAGTAGTTTTCTGGTAGCATCTTGAGGATTCTCTATGTATAGTATCATGTCATCTGCAAATAGTGACAGCTTTACCTCTTTTCTATTTTGGATTCCTTTTATTTCTTTTTCTTCTCTGATTGCTGTGGCTAAAACTTCCAAAACTATGTTGAATAATAGTGGTGAGAGTGAATAACCTTGTCTTTTTCCTGATCTTAGAGGAAATGATTTCAGTTTTTCACCATTGAGAACGATGTTGGCTGCGGGTTTGTCATATATGGCCTTTATTATGTTGAGCTAAGTTCCCTCTATGCCTACTTTCTGGAGGATTTTTATCATAAATGGGTGTTGAATTTTGTATAAAGATTTTTCTGCATCTACTGAGATGATCATATGGTTTTTATCCTTCAATTTGTTAACACGGTTTATCACATAGATTGGTGTGCGTATATTGAAGAACCCCTGCATTCCTGTGATAAACCCCTCTTGATCAGGGTGTATGATCCTTTTAACGTGCTGTTGGATTCTGTTTGCTAGTATTTTGTTGAGGATTTTTGCATCGATATTCATCAGTGATACTGGTCTGAAGTTTTCTTCGCTTGTGAAATCTTTGTCTGGTTTTAGTATCAGGGTGATGGTGGCCTCATAGAATGAGTTTGGGAGTGTTCCTCCCTCTGCTATATTTTGGAAGAGTTTGAGAAGGATAGGTGTTAGCTCTTCTCTAGAGCTTTGATAGAATTCTCCTGTGAAGCCACCTGTTCCTGGGCTTTTGTTTGTTTGAAGATTTTTAATCACAGTTTCAATTTCAGGGCTTGTGCTTAGAAAAGCACAAAAGGTTGTGCTTTTCTAAGAGTTTGTCCGTTTCTTTCAGGTTGTCCATTTTATTAGCATATAGTTGCTTGTAGTAATCTCTCATGATCCTTTGTACTTCTGCAGTGTCAGTTGTTACTTCTCCTTTTTTATTTCTAATTCTGTTGATTTGAGCCTTCTCCCTTTTTTCTTGATGACTCTGGCTAATGGTTTATCAATTTTGTTTATTTTCTCAAAGAACCAGCTTTTAGTTTTATTGATCTTTGCTATCATTTCCTTCATTTCTTTTTCACTGATTTCTGATCTGATCTTTATGATTTCTTTCCTTCTACTAACTTTGGGGTCTTTTTGTTCTTCTTTCTCTAACTGCTTTAGGTGTAAGGTTAGGTTGTTTATTTGAGATGTTTCTTCTTTCTTGAGTTAGGACTGTATTGCTATAAACTTCCCTCTTAGAACTGTGTTTGCTGCATCCAATAGGTTTTGGGTTGTCATGTTTTCTTTGTCATTTTTTTCTGGGTATTTTTTTATTTCCTCTTTGATTTCTTCAGTGATCTCCTGGTTATTTAGTAGTGTATTGTTTAGCCTCCATGTGTTTGTATTTTTTACAATTTTTTTCTTGTAACTGATATCTAGTCTTATAGCGTTGTGGTTGGAAAAGATACTTGATACAATTTCAATTTTCTTAAATTTACCAAGGCTTGATTTGAGACTCAAGGTGTAATCTATCTTGGAGAATGTTCCATGAGCACTTGAGAAGAAAGTGTATTCTGTTGTTTGGATGGAATGTCCTATGAATATCAATTAAGTCCATCGTGTTTAATGTGTCATTTAAAGTTTGTGTTATCTTATTTATTTTCATTTTGGATGATCTGTCCATTGGTGAAAGAGGGTGTTAAAGTCTCCTTCTATTATTGTGTTATTGTTGATTTCCCCTATTATGGCTGTTAGCATTTGCCTTATGTATTGAGGTGCTCCTATGTTGGGTGCATAAATATTTACAATTGTTATATCTTCTTCTTGGATTGATCGCTTGATCTTTATGGAGTGTCCTTCTTTGTCTCTTCCAATAGTCTTTATTTTAAAGTCTATTTTGTCTGATATGATAATTGTTACTCCAGCTTTCTTTTGATTTCCATTTGCATGGAATATCTTTTTCCATCCCCTCACTTTCAGTCTGTATGTGTCCCTAGGTCTGAGTGGGTCTCTTGTAGACAGCATATATATGGGTCTTGTTTTTGTATCCATTCAGCCAGTCTATGTCTTTTGGTTGGAGCATTTAATCAATTTACATTTAAGGTAGTTATCAATATGTACGTTCCTATTCTCATTTTCTTAATTGTTTTGGGTTTTTTATTGTAGGTCTTTTCCTTCTCTTGTGTTTCCTGCCTAGAGAAATTCCTTTAGCATTTGTCGTAAAGCTCGTTTGGTGGTGCTGAATTCCCTTAGCTTTTGCTTGTCTGTATAGATTTTAATTTCTCTGTTGAATCTGAATGAGATCCTTGCCGGGTAGGGTAATCTCAGTTGCAGGTTTTTCCCTTTCATCACTTTAAATATGTTCTGCCACACCCTTCTGGCTTGTAGAGTTTCTGCTGAAGGATCAGCTGTTATCCTTATGGGGATTCCCTTGTATGTTATTTGTTGCTCCTCCCTAGGTGCTTTTAATTATTTTTCTTTTTATTTAATTTTTATAGTTTGATTAATATGTGTCTTGGCATGTTTTTCCTTGGATTTATCCTGTATGGGACTCTCTGTGCTCCCTGGACTTGATTGACTATTTCCTTTCCCATGTTAGGGGAGTCTTCAACTATAATCTCTTCAAATATTTTCTCAGGGCTTCCCTGGTGGCACAGTGGTTGAGAGTCCGCCTGCCGATGCAGGGGACGTGGTTCATGCCCCAGTCCGGGAAGATCCTACATGCCGCGGAGCAGCTGCGCCCGTGAGCCATGGCCACTGAGCCTGCGCGTCCGGAGCCTGAGTTCCGCAACAGGAGAGGCCACAACAGTGAGAGGCCCGTGTACCCACCCCCCCCCCAAAAAATTTTTTTTCTCAGTCCCTTTCTCTTTTCTCTTCTTCTTCTGGGATCCCTATAACTCGAATGTTGGTGCATTTAATGTTGTCCCAGAGGTCTCTGAGACTGTCCTCAATTCTTTTCATTCTTTTTTTTTTTTATTCTGCTCTGCGGTAGTTGTTCCACTATTTTATCTTCTAGGTCACTTATCTGTTCTTCTGCCTTAGTTATTCTGCTATTGATTCCTTCTAGAGAATTTTTAATTATTTTATTGTGTTGTTCATTATTGTTTGTTTGTTCTTTAGTTCTTCTAGGACCTTGTTAAACATTTCTTGTAGTTTCTCCAATCTATTTCCAAGATTTTAGATCATCTTTACTATCAATACTCTGAATTCTTTTTCAGGTAGACTGCCCATGTCCTCTTCATTTCTTTGGTCTGGTGGGTTTTTATCTTGCTCCTTCATCTGCTGTGTGTTTCTCTGTCTTCTCATTTTCCTTAACTTACTGTGTTTGGGGTCTCCTTTTCGCAGCCTGCATGTTCGTAGTTCCCATTGTCTTTGGTGTCTGCCTGTGGGTAAGGTTGGTTCAGTGGGCTGTGCAGGCTTCCTGGTGGAGGGGACTGGTGCCTGTGTTCTGGTGGATGAAGCTGGATCTTGTCTTTCTGGAGGGCCGGGCCACATCTGGTGTTGTGTTTTGGGGTGTCTGTGAACTTAGTATGATTTTAGGCAGCCTCTCTGCTGATGGCTAGGGTTGTGTTCCTGTCTTGCTCATTTTTTGGCACGGGGTGTCCAGCACTGGAGCTTGCTGGTCATTGAGTGGAGCTGGGTCTTAGCATTGAGATGGAGATCTCTGGGAGAGCTCCTGCCGATTGCTATTACGTGGGGCCTGGAGGTCTCTGGTGGACCAATGTCCTGAATTCAGCTCTCTCTTCTCAGAGGCTCAGGCCTGAGAGCCGGCCAGAGCACCAAGACCCTGTCAGCCACATGGCTGGAGAATATGGGCTATGAGTTGGGTGTCTGCCATTGCCCTGTTGTAGCTGTGTCTCAGCTGTCTCCAAAGGTCACCCAGGTATATTGGGTTATTCCACCATTCCTTAGAACTTGCACATGCCAGTCTGGGATTCGTAGATGTCCTCCTGATACTCTTCATTGAAATACCTATATTCATGGTGGTGAGAGATATGCTAATAGTGTTTGCTGTCTTCAGTTCAGAGACTGGGACAGTCTGAGCCTTCAGAGCCTTCATGTGGCCACGTCAGGAGCAGCTGGCCAATGATCCCAAAGTGATAACCTGTCAGATTCCAACAAGTCTTTCTGCAGCCCCCAAGCAGTAGTCCCAAGCAGCCACTCCACTCAGCTGCAGCACTCTGACTGGGGAACACGCTGGGACCCTCAAATGAGGATTTCTGCCAGCCCTAGAGCCTGACTTGCCCACCCAGGCAAGGAGCTGAGGAGAGCATCTCCCAGCCCCATCTCACCAGAGGAGCAGACACCTGGAAGCTGCCCCAATAGAAGAAGTTTTGTACCTCACTTTGGACTTTGTGTGTATGTATGATAAGCATCTTGGACTGAGCTCTTTTAAGTAATATACTGTTCCTCAAGCCCTTCTAGATGTTGCAAGGTTACAGGATCCTTATTACAAACTATAAAGTCCAGAAGAAGAAACTGAAACCCAGAGAAGTAAAGTAACTTGCACAAGGACACACAGCTAGCAAGTAGCAGAGCCAGGATTCCAGCCCAGGGCTGCCTGACTCCAAAGACTGTGTCTCAGTCACCACACAACACACTTCTCACTAATGGAAACCCTCCTGCTATGCTTCCTCTGCCCCACTGATGTACATGGACTGTATAAAAATTCAAATTTCATCATTCTTTTTAAAACAGTTATTTGTGTTGATGGTGTGTTTATTCACATATTTCTAGGTGCACCATAATATTTGAAATAACTTTTTCCACTATTCATTTCACATTTATTCAACACATAGCTCCTGAGTCCCTAAGCCAAGCTAGGTATTGTGGCGGGTGCTTTAGGAAGTCACAGTCCAGTGGAACAGATCACATTGAAATGAAAATAAGTGCTTGGTTTCCCATTGTACAGTAAGGCGTAACCAAGAGATTAGAGCTTGCTTATTGAGCTGCAATCCAAAACCACATTATTGGGCTATAATTTCCTATTTGATTGACAAGAAAGGACTGAACAACTGGCCCAAGGTCAAGCAGCTAGTCAGCGGTAGTTCATTTCGCTTACTTTATTGTCTCTGACATACCAGGTTTTCATGATTCACCCTCCCTTAATAGCCTTATGTAATGTTCAAAACATATTTTATGTTTTACAGACATTTTTTAAATTTAAGGCCAAAGAAGCAAAAGCGTCAAAAGCTAACATTGAGCTGGATCACATTTTTACTGCCAGCTTTAAGGACAGCAGAGAGCCTACAAGGTTTGGCTTTCCCCCAAGCATGTTTCCAGGCTATGGGAGCACTTAATTCTGTCCTAAATGCATGCTGTGTCCTCATCTCCTCAGTAGCCCTCTATCTGGGCTAAAACTTAATTGGTTTGGGTTGGGTAATTCATAGTGCCTCATTAGGGCATCAAAACACATACTAGGCTCTCTAGTAATTTTCTCCCCTGAAAGAACATTGATTGCCTCCTTCATTGGGAAAGGAATTAGCTAAAGGACTCTTGGGTTTGTGCAAAGAGATTAAGCCCACAATGGATAATTTCAAAGTATATTGTACAAGCAGATTTCTTTGAGCCCATCTGCCGATCAGTTTTCTCTTCTCTTGCTAAAACTTCCTGCACACCTACCCAATAGCAAGTTGAGTGTTAGTTACCTTGCAGAAATTATATAAACTGTAAGTATTTTAGTTTTCCCTTGCCAGTCTCCCAGTTTTCTTTTGTCTGAGATGAGCTTTGTTAATGCACTGATAGGAAAACCACCAAAAAGTGGTTTTTCTGCTGAACTTGATTATTAATTACTCTGCTTCCCACTCGCAATAACAGGCTGGGTCAGTGCCTATCCATATCCACTCACCTCTACACATCAAAGGATGCTAACTGCAAATATCTGCAATTCTCTACTTAGGTTTTCTGGTTTCAAGAGATGGGTCTCCTATAGGACAAGCCTAAAGTGCTTGAGGGTTGATGCCCCTGGAATCAACAAATGACAGAGAGTATTTGGTGGATACACATCCCAGCTTCCTCAACTCTCAGTTGGGATAGTTCTGAGGTATATTCTACACTGTCTTCCAGGGTTCCTAGGCGGAACAAGCTCCAGTTACCCAAAGTGATGACTAGCCTGATAATGCACCCTTTATTGGCCTCGTTCCTTCCTGTCCCACTTACTCACTCCACTACCAGTGTTTCCTAGGCTCATCTCTCAAAAATATCATCTCTACTTGACTCCTTGTCTCAGGGTCTGCTTCTGAGGATCATACGGGAAAATACTTGGGATTGTCCTGACAATATTTGACTTCCACCATCTGACATTTAAATCTTGAAGCCATTGAGATGCTATCCTGCTGTGGTGCAGTGGAGCTTTCTCAGTTGACTCAGTGTTCATCCTACAATCCAGACATACCTGGATCTGGGGTTGGATCTGGGGACTAATGGAGTAAATTCACCAGGAGCCTTTTTTCATTAAGGTTCAAGGAACTTCCTGGGAAATAACTTACCCTAAAAGAAGAAAGAGTTGAGCCTTACCAAGTTGGTCCAAAGACTTTAGATCAGTACTGGTGGGAGGAAGGGATGTGGGTTGAGACAGTATTGAGTAGTATGTTAATATACCTTCTACATTCTCATAGGCAGGACATCCTTACTCCATACCCATGATCTTCTGAAGGCCCTCTAGTGGAGAATGGTGAGGGCGAGGAGAGGGAAGGCAATGAAAAAGAGGGAGAAAAATAAACTAGAATATATGAAATGGCTGCTTTCCTTACAGTTGCTAAAGGAGGTCAAAACAGAAACTTGCTCTTCTTTTTGTTATTGTATCCTAGTTTTATCCTCAGATCAGTGTGTCATGGGGAAATATTAGTAAAACTTCGATCAGCTTCTCATAAATATAACTTTCTTGATAGAAGCCTGGCTTGGTACAGCAAAGACATCTAATTCCTAAAAACCTACCAACTCTTCTCTCAACATCATATTCTGGGACTTTCCTACTGGAAAACAAAATAAAGCCATTCCCTTCTCTCCAGTCATACAAATTATGCATTGGGCATATTGCCACTGATAGTCTCAAGAAGGCTGACCTGCTGGCTTGCTCTCTTATCCCTTGCTTTCCTATAAAACTGATATGACCCCTAGTATCAGCATGAACAAAATTGTGAATGGGACCTACTCATGGCTTATGGATTCTGAATCCTCCAGGAGCATCCCACAATGCCCCTGTCTGTTGGTTTTGCCCTTGAGTATCTAATTTAACTGACAAATCTGAAGAATCACATGGAAGCAGCCACCTCCCCAGCGACTTCACAGATGGGAACCCCACAGTGTGTAAGTTATTCCAGCAAGTTTGACATTAGCTTATGTTGAACATTTTCCTGACAGGTCTGCTCATTTCTTAACAGCATAAAACAACTCACTGTTATTAGGCATGAGTCTCCCTTGACTTGATAAATACCATGGCCCTATTTCTGGCTGTTTTTATGGACGTCCTAAAGGCATCTGAATATGGCATTTTACATTTGGCAGACGCTGATCAACAACAATTTTTTCTAATGAGTCTTGGAAGCCTCAGCCTTAAATGCACAGGGTCAAATATTCCAACAAGTGAAGGATATCCAGCTCTACGGACAAGTGCACTTTTGAGGGTGAATGGAGGTAGGGAGGACATTCATATGGCCTGAGCACATGTGGGCATGTTTTGCAAAATCAACTTAGCTGCAAATTTAACCTGAAATCAAATCATGTCTTGACATTATGCCTGGCAGGCATTATATAGTTGTTAGTTTCAATCACAAGAACAATTACTTCAAGTTATGATACAGACCACTTTTTAAATTCCTCAGGCCAGCAAAGTCTTCCTAGGATACAGCTAGCTGCAAAAAAATCAGTAGATGAAAGAAGTGCAATACTTTAAACTTTCAGCTTTTATTAACATTTTGTCAGTCAATTGGCAACAGGCACAGAGACCTGGCACTACACCAACACCATGTGCATGGTGCCGAGAGAGTGCAAATGAATGCGGAAGACATGACCCGTGGGCTCAGAAAACGTGGTCTACATAGAGAGTCAGACCTTACTGAATAAGCATACCCCAAACTGAAGAGAGAACACAGAAGTCTATGTAAAGACGAGATAATGAATGCAAAGCACTTAGTTCCATGCCAGGGAGACCCACAGTAAACACTAAAGGTGGAGTAGCTATTATGGTTATTTTATTAGAAAGCTTAAATTCATAATTACATAAATACTGAGAGGAAACAAACTCAGGTTGGGGGGGGGAGTTCTGAGTCAGATTATAAAAGTTTGGAGATTCAGGTTGGAGCAGAGAAAACACAGGGCCCCTTCCCATCAGAAAGAGCTGATTAAGCCACAACACAGTTGCAGAAGTGAGCCGATTTTATGCAAGGGCAGCAGGTCTGGCTAATCTCAAACAAAGATTCCATCAAGGAGAAGTTAAAATAAGAGGTTATTGAGACGGGAAGGTGGGCAATCACCTTAACGGGTAGGCAGAGGAGTTTGGATTTAATAGAGTGAGAAAATAAGGATCTTTAGGCAGGCCAGCCACATAATTTTCAGAGCCCAAAGCAAAACAAAAATGTGGGTCCCCTTGTTCAAAAATTATTAAAAATTTCAAGACTGACAGGAGAGCATTAAACCAAGTGTGGAGCTCTTCTGAGCCTGAGCCCTGTGTAAATACACAGGTCAAATGCCCATGAAACCAGCCTTCTCTTTCAGAGTGCGATGGTGAGTATATTTCCCAAAGACTATGATTCTAGCATCTACTCATGCGACGCATTGAAAAGGAAAATATTTGGGGTAGAGAGATTCATAAGGTGGCTCTTTACTGTTATTTGTCAAGAAACATTGCAGACAAAAATCTGAGAGAAGTTGACAATAGAAAAGACGTAAGGCATAAAGGAGAATGAGGGTTTGAAATCACTTCAAGTTAAGCAGGAGTATTTAAAAAAGGGAAAATACAGAAATACTGAAAGAGTGCTTTTAAATGACCAACTTATTTCATTAACTGATGGCATTAATCCCTCTGTAAAATGTGCTGACTGATGTCCCAGGACACTGTATGCTAGCACTAGATGGAAACCCAAGAGGGGCAAAGGTTTTTGTCAGCTTTGTTCATTTCTGTACCCTCAGGAGCCCAGCATATAGTAGTGTCTGGCAAACAGTGCCTGGCATGTAGTAGTCACTAAATAAAGATTAAATGAATGAATGAATGAGCCTGTGTTGGTATACTCCTCTCTAAGAGACTCTGTGATTCTACTCTAAATTGAATTCCTTTATCCTTATCTAAAGTCAGTTACTTTCCCAAACCTGTTAATGCCACTTGTATTTGTTATTATAATCATATACTCTATTCAACTATGGAAACCAGTGAAGTGTGTCTGTGAAGAGAGTTTTTATAAAAACTTGACTGAATCATTGGAAAGACTCAATAAAGGAAGGTTATTGGGGGAAATGTTATCAATTAGATGTGGAAAACATCACAAAAGAATGGGGGAAATAAATAAAATTCTAGAATTCTTGACTCAGATTGCTTTGCTCTAAGTTCTCACTCCACTTTAAACAGCCTAAAATGGGAAACTGTAGCCTATTATGGATGTGTTCTATGTAGGAAAGACTTTGCAGCCTTCTCACAGCAGACTCAGGCTCAAAGAAAAGACCTTAGCCCTACATCAAAAGACAGATGAAAGACTGTAAGGTTACTTATTGCTACCATTTATTGAGTACCTACTATGTGTCAGACATAATAATATCTTCTCTACCCACATTATCACTGATTTAGGTGGCAACACTGCCAGGTAGTATCCTTAGCCCCATTTCATAGACAAAGAATCTGATGCTCATTTGCTCAGTTAGGTTGTTACTTGCCTCAAGGCTACACAGAAAGTTCCAGAGCTGGATATAAACACAGAATCTTCTGGCTCCAAATTCCAGGATCTTTCTACCATGTAACACTTAAATAATTTGCTCAAAGTAACTGAGATCTTCCTACTGTAAACCTAATTTACTTTCCATTACATCAAGTTAACTGAATATTTTAATGAACTGACCAACCACTGAGTTCTGATTGCATCAGATAAGAATAAATCAAAATAGGGGCTTCCCTGGTGGCGCAGTGGTTGAGAGTCCGCCTGCCGATGCAGGGGACACGGGTTCGTGCCCCGGTCCGGGAAGATCCCACATGCTGTGGAGCGGCTGGGCCCGTGAGCCATGGCCGCTGAGCCTGCGCGCCCGGAGCCTGTGCTCCGCAACGGGAGAGGCCACAACAGTGAGAGGCCCGCGTAACGCAAAAAAAAAAAAAAAAAAAAAAAAAAGAATAAATCAAAATAAAATTGAATAAATAGATGAATATATAAGCAAACTAACTTAAAGGAAATAAACTAAAATGTCAGCATACTAGGCCAATGGCCTAATTATAGATTAAAATTTTATGTAATATAGTTATAGATAATAGTTTATATTTTATATTTATACTTTATTTATTATTTTACACTTACATTTAACATATATTTTAATTTCTACTGACCCCATTATTTGTGTTTTCTATCCTGGGAAATCCCTTCCTGATACCAGGTTACCTGGGAGGCAAACGTAATCAGAATGCTGATTGGTGAGCACAGACTGAAAATTACTTTGGAATGATGTTCTATGCAAACTCTAGAAAAACCCAATGAAGTATCCCTACTCCATAGCCAAATACACTGCTTTGATGACCAGACAATGGTATTCCTAAATTCAGTACCCTATCACCATCAAAAGTTCCTTTGCGGTGAGGAAAGTGATGAGGAAGAAAATTGATAAGCTATATATAACAGGCAGAATGGCCCCCCAAAGATGTCCAAGCCCTGATCCCTGGAACCTGTGAATCTGTTTCCCTATGACAAAAGGGACTTTGCAGATGTAATTAAGGTTATGGATATAGATTATCTAGGTGGGCCCAATCTAATCATATGAACCCTTAGAGGCAGTGAATTGCATTTTCTGTCATATACCTATTTATATGCTCTACATCTCAACATTAAACATTTATTTCTTGTATAATTAGGAAAAAAGTGTTGTCAATTTAGATGAAAAGAAAATAAGGGAAATAGAAAAATAACTCCCAAAACTATAGGATCTGAGAATGGAGCAGGCTGATTGGAGGTAGGCAGAGGAGGAGATGGCAGACAATGTATTTGTCAGGACTATTTAGGTGCAAGTCTTAAAAACTAGCTTGGGTCATGTGCCCATCCTTGGGTCAATTATAGTTTCCAGAAGGGTAGTGCACTAACTCTGGGTGGAAGAGCCACCGAATCCATGTGGAGTGTGGGACAAGCAGATACCCAAAGAAGGGGAGAGCCATTAACAAAAGCAGGAGTAAAGAAATGCTTACTAGGAGAAACAGGCTCCCTTCCCATGTCTCTAACCCTAACAGAAGAAGAGGCATGGCCAAGGGGACATAAAGAATGGTCAGAGAAGAGTAAAGATCATGATGAGCTCGGTTTTAAACACATTCAAATCTTGGTGCCAATGTTGCCTCCAGTGTAGATACTCTAAAGGCAACTTGAAATGGGATAATAGGTAATAAGATTTGCAAACCATCTGCAGTGACATGGTAACTGAAACAGTTTTACCAGAACTCTGTATGTCAAGGGACAAAAATCCACCTCAAATTACTTAAGAACCAAGCAACTGAAAAAGTCCAGAGTAAAATCCAGAGGCTCAGCTGGATCTACATGCTCAAAAACTCAGCTATCTGTCTTGCCCCATCTTCTCAGTTCTGCTTTGTCTGTGTTGACTTCATTCCCAGGTATGCTCTTCCCACAAGACGGCAAGAGAACCTCCAACAATCTGAGCATTCATCTTACCAGTTTGGTGACACCAGTGGAAAGACAGCCTTTGCAACTCTTCCCAGAAAAGTCCTGGTGTCCTTTGGACTGCTTTTTGGCCACATCTTGAACCAATCCCTATGGCAAGAGAGAAAAAAAATATATGGATGGGTCAGCCCTGGATCATATGCCCAACACTGGAACCAGGAGGAAAGGCCGGCAAAAGTGTGTCAACGGAAAATGAGAGATAAGCATGAAAAGTGGGCCCAGAGAAAAGTCTTTCTCCCTTTCCTCTTTCTTTTGACTTCACCATGGTCCCCACCCAGGATGCCGATTGAGGTGGTCTGTATCTTCTGCTGGGCACTCTATGACAGCTTACTTACGTACCCAGATTAGATTTGTACATCTATCTCCTTGTCATTATAACATAGGGAGTGGTTCAGTGTCCTGGACCCCGGTTTGACACCTGTACAATCCTCCCTTGATGAAAATCCTGATGCAGTTGGTTTTCCTCCAAATGTATGCAAAACACATTATGCTCCTTTGATCACAGTTATGCAAAGAACCAGATGTTTACTTTTCATTATCTTACAGGTAACAGTTGGTGTTTGAATGACCTACCTCGTACTTCACTGTCCTTTTCCTTTGAATTCTGTTATGGGGTGTGTGTTCACATGCACAACTGTACGATTTTTCTCAGATGATTTTTCTTAGATTGAACTTAAACATACTAACATAGTGTTTCGGTTTTCTACTGCTAAAGCAACAAATTACCACACATTTAAAGGCTTAAAACAATCCTCAAAACAAAACATTTATTATCTCCCAACTTCATGGATCAGAAGTCTGGGCAGAGCATGACTCAACTGGCTCTTCTGCTCTAGGTTTCACAGATCAGATCAAGGTGTGGGCCGAGCTGCTTTCCTGTCTGGAGGCTCTAGGGAAGAATCTGCCCACAAGCTTATTCAAGTTGTTAGAATTTTGTTCCCTGGGGTTGCAGGGTTGAGGCCCTGTTTGCTTAACGGCTCTCAGCCAAGGGCTGCCCTTCACTCCTAAAGGCCTCTCTTCAGGCCTCATAGGTGGTTCCTACATTCAGTACAAGCAGCAGCACTTCAAACCCTCCTCATGCTCGGAATCTCTCTGATTCCCTCTCCTGTCTCCGATTCTACCACGTGTCTTCGACTCCAACCAGAGAATCTTCTCTGCTTTGAAGGGCTTCTGGAATTACACTGGGCCCACTTGGATAATCCATGTCTATAATCTTCGCGGCAGATGCAAAATCCTTTTTGTTATACAAGAAGGTATATTCACAGGCTCCAGGGATGAGGGCTTGGACATCTTTGGGGGACCATTCTTTTACATATAGCTTATCAATTTTGTTCCTCACCACTTTCTCCACTCCAAAGGAATTCATACTTCTGATGGTAAAAGAGTACCAAACGTTGAGATTCCATGATCTGGTCATCAAATCATCTATTCAGTTGTGGAGTATGGATATTTCATCGGGCTTTTCTAGAGTTTACATAAAACTTCCTTCCAAAGCAATTTTCACTCTATGCTCACCAGTCAGCATTCTGATTAAATTCACCTCCAGGTAAGATGATATCAGGATGGGACATTTCAGGATAGAGAATGCAAATAATTCAGTAGAAATTAAAATATAACTATAAATTAATATATAAATGTAAAATTATATATACTGATAAATTAAAATGATGACATTCGGCTGTCAACTGGAATTGATCACGTGAGTCAATAACCAAAAGAATGATCGTGTCTAGGAGTACTTAAAAGACTCAGCGTCCTCACTCTAATGTGGTGGCTCAAATGAGTTGATCCCCTGAGAGATTGTGTCACTAGGGCCATACATCAGCCTTATTGTGGTCTCCCTCCCCACAAATCACCACTGAACAGAGATATTGGAAAATAATTTTTATACAGATGTTAACAGACATAACATAATCATAGGACCTTCTCCAAGAGTGTCTATCAAGACAGAAGAGTCAGTAGACCAGGATCTTGTGAGAAGACACTGGTTATTAGTAGGCAGGGATGAAGAAAGGGGTAATGGATATCCCAACCTGGGAGGAATGAGCCATTCTGTAAGAGGTACTTCTTAGCCTGCCTCTCTTAGCGTCTTGACTGTAATTGTTAATGAGATCCATTTGGCATCCCGGGCAATTCCTGGGGATGTTATTTATCAATGGATATTATAAATATAACTAATGAATCCCACCCTGTGGAATGGGAACAAAAACCCATGTGCATATCTGTACGCATATATATGCATACACATATTATACTTGCGTGTATATATTTAAATAGGATTCTGTGTGGGCTTGGTGTTCATTTCCAATCCCTTAGGGCTCTGCTGCATCCCATGCTCATGCCATCTGTGTGGCCAGTGGATCTCCATCAGAGTCCTAAATCCTGCCCCTTTTGTATTCGTGCCATCTTGGTTGTCAAGCTGCCATACTTTTATATTATCATTTGACACCAAACACTACTTTTCCTAATTTGTCATGGCTAAACTTCTGGGGAATGGCTAAACTTTTTGTCATGGGGAATGCGTGCTCCCCATCCACTGCTTCATCATGTCACATCAGAATTCTTGGAAAAAAGTACTACTTTTATTACTATATTACTTTCTTCTGTAATTTTTTTTACTATTTTTGTACTTTTTTGTTTACAGTTATTTATTGCTGTATTACTTTTTTCACTCTGCTAGAATTTCTGCACTAACTGTAGACTCTTAAATCACCTGTTTAGGAAGAGAACCTGGAGGTCAAAGAGGAAAGAAGAGCCACTGGCCAAACTCCACTTGCAGCTGGACACCATGAATATATCATAGAACAGGTTGACTGCCTACGACTTTCATAAAAGCTTGATTTTCATTAGATTTCCCCTCCAACTTTTCCATAATCTAGGCTTCCTACCCTGTGTTAATTATAGTTCTGACCCCAAACCAACAAACTAAGAGGCTGCATGTTGTGATGGAAAGTGTGCTCGACCAGACGCCAAAAACTGTGAGGTTTGGGGCCAACTCTGGAGCAAACCAGCTGTGTGACCTTGAACAAGTCACTGCATCTCTCAGAACCGTTGTTCCCTCACTTCTTTAATGAACAGTTAATAAAATTATGCCTATGATTTCCTCCCAGTCTACGTTATGTTATTCCTTGACCCTGATTCCCTTTCTTCTTACAAGTAATATACTCTATATAACAAGATAATCTACGATTCTTATAAACCAGGCTAAGTTTTTATTACTACTTCCTACTAAACATAAATTACTACTCGTGAACTATATAACACTAAAAATGAACACTACATGCAATTTCAAACACAATTTTGTTAAATTTATTTCAGGTATGATTCAGCAAATGAGGTATTTAACATACCACTGTGAGGGTAAACCTTGGTTTTAAACCCCAGCAAATAAAAACTGGATCTGAAAAACTGGAGCTAAGATTGGCTGGGGTCCATCATCTTTATGAGAGTAGAGGGACTTAGAATATACCATTTGCCTAAGGACCAGGCAGATAATCTGGAACAAGAGGGCAGGGGGTGGTAAATTGGTAGGAAAATTAAAGATACATTTTCCCCAGCTGTTTGATTTTTCACGCTGTTGAGTTTTGAGGCTATAGTATGTAACTCGAATATGAAACATCCCTGGGAGGAAAGGAACTCATTTAAAATTATGTTAGTTGTAGAATTATAACTAGGTGTAAAGCAAAGAAAGTAGTTATCTATTATTCATTCCTTCTGAATAGACATTTCCTGTCTGTGAATACAAAGCATGACTAGAATTCACTTGCTGAAACTTGGAGATGCTATGAGAGAACATTTCATTTTCATTTGATCTGCCCTTGTGTATGATAATGGAGCTTCTTTAAACTACTGAGACGTTAGTCTGTTCTCCATATATTGCACCCCGGAAAAATTACTCCTTCCCTTGGCCCCATTGGGGTGGGGAGGGGGTGAAATTAACCTCAGAGAGTTTTAGTGTCTTGCCCAAGGTCATCCCAAGGCTCTGTCTCCTTAGGCAATTCTAGCCACAAAAATCAGTTAAGCTAGTTAGCTATGTATCTATATGTGACTGCCTACATTACATGAAGGATTTCTCTTACTGATACCTGATGCCACCCAAGCAGCACGCCAGATTGACCAAAAATTAACCTACCTCCTTGTTCATTCCAAGTGTCTCTAGGTATTGAGTGAGCCTATGAAGGTGACTTCTCTTTAGCATGGTGATTGAAAAGAAATGTCTTGCTAGAGACAGTGTGTGGAACATAGATGTGTGGACACAGATGAGCCTCATGCTCAATTGCTAAATCAAGTGCACTGTCTCCTGACCAAGGCCTTGATCTGAACCAAAGCATAAAACCACAGGCTGCAAGAACCTCCCTAAACAGAGATAAGACTTCCTTTGGTTATCTTCTTTTGTTTTTTTTCCTCCAATTAAATTATGCACAAAATCAACTTTAATATTCAGTCAGTTTTGACCTAGAATCTAATCTACTTATTTTCTAAAAACTCTTAAATCAGAACATAATCTCATTGAATTGATGTGTCATCCAGTTCAAGCCCTCCAAAGATTGATGGCTAGGTGGATGGATAGGTGGATGGATAGACTGGAAGCTAAAAGGATGGATGGATGGATGAATGGATGGATGATGGATGGATAATAGATGGATAGATGAAATGGATTAATTCCTTTTCCTGGACTAGAGTTACTGGTTCCAACCTCTAAGAGTACAGAAAGTACCTCTTCATGTAGATACCCCCTTGCTAAAATCCTGCACTGATTAAAAAGTGAATGTAAATTTTCTCTGATGAGCTTTTTATCATGTTCATGAGAAGGAGAAGTCTGATATACAGTAGTAAAACAAAAATAAACAAACCTATAATTTGGAGTAGAAGCTCTGGGGAAAATAACAAGGTTTTCCAATCTGCCAGATCATAATTAACAGTGTAAAGAACTAAAGGGAAGTTCAGGAAGGAGTGCTTAAACCGCTTTGTAAATTTAAAAACAAGTAATGATCTCCATTGCTGTTCTCCAGGTTTATTCAAATTTGGACAATTAGGACAATTAAACATAAAACAGAGACAGTTCTAAAGAGGGAGCTGCAACAAAGCAGAATAATTGCTGGTACAGGCTATCAAATTTACATTAAAAAAGATTAAAAAGCTGATTTCCATTTAAAAAACAAGATCAGGCAACATCTAAAATAGATAACACAACCCGCTGAGAAAAGCTCTTTTCATCAATAAAGGAGAAGCAAAGGTGATTATACATAAGAAAACTAATCTTCTATATTGCTTTAATCACCTGAAACCACTTTAACTGTTTGTTTGGGAACTGTTATGTGAAGAAAAAAAAAATATTACACGTAAAAGTGTCTAATTTCCAGGTTTCAATAAAACATAGACACCATCAAGATCATGCCCACACATTCTCTGTTCATCACCTGCCCTCTTCTCTAGATCCTGTCTTCTCTTGGTTACCAAATTTTTCACCAATTGCAAATCCACCCATTCTAGAACTTGAAAACTTGCCATGTAATTGGCTTAACAGATGCTTCCAGAATAGCAGTTCTGTTTATTGTTACAGCATCTCATGAACAAAGTAGATTGTAAAGCCTTTTCCTTCCTGGACTCAGTGCCTACATAGCATTTTGAGCTCTTTTCAAAGCAGAGAAAGAGCATAATTACCTGAATTTTAATATGTGCCATGTTGTTAATCACTACAGTGTGTGCGTTTGCAAGAAGAGTTATTTATTCATTACTTCAGTGCTTTCATGATTTGAGCTTGAGGAATCAGAAACACTTAAACGGAGCTCAAAGTCAGGGGATCGATTGCCATATTATATTGTTATTCTTAAAACTTCTCGTTAAATCCCCCTAAAAGTTAAGAATTACAACTATCCCAGTCATGAATTTGGGTTGGTTAAGAAAAATGGAAAGAAGTTAAAAATTGGGAGACATTCCCATCTCAGTCCATTTATACAGAAGCAATGAAATGCTGAAGATATCAAGAGCTTTCAGTATACCAAATGATGAGGTTCAGGACGTGCTACCCCAAAATATGGCACCTTGGCATATGGGATAGTTTAAGCTGAAGGAATTTGAGAACAGCAGGTGCAGGAAGGACTTTCTGACCTTCCCCCAAAGCAGGTAATAAGATGGTCATGTGAGAGATGCCCTCCCAAATATGTCCTCCCTGAGGAAAGGAGCATCCTTACCTCCAAAGATGGAGGGATGCTGAGAGCAACCTGAACCTCACTAAGTTCCCCCCATTTACCACCCTTAACTCATACCCCTCTGTCCTATCACATTTTACAACTCTCCACTCTTCATCAAACCTAGGGTAAAAACACTCAGCATTAACGGTTTCTTCAGGTCTTCACTCCCTTATGAATGTTCCCATGTCACATAAAACTTACATGAGATAAGTGTCTATGCTTTTCTCTTGTTCATCTGTCTTTTGTTATAGGGGTCCCAGCCAAAATCCAGAAAGGTAGAAGGGAAAGATATTTTTCCTCCCCTGCACAACAAAGCACAGACCAAACAACATGAATAAAAACAAAATCCAACCTTAGGGCAAGAAAGGAAGAGACGGATTTGACTTTAAACTGTTTCACAAGTCCTCTCAAAACTTGTACATACACTTCTCTAGCCCCTGTGTCTTCAAACTCTTCCTGTGAAAACTCACTGTTGTATGTTATTTATGTGGAAAAGTTCCAAATGCATGTATTGGTGAATGTTAATTTATGATATCCTGTATCTGATTTATGTAGAAGCAACACTTATAAAAAGCAACACAAAAGGTAGAGGACAAAATACGTTTAAAGACAGGCCATCAACCCTTACATACATAGAATGAGACAACACCATAATATGAACTCAAATAATAACAGAATTCCAAAACTTTAAACCTCTCCTGATATTTGTGGTTATACTAATATATCTCTTTCCATGCGAATAATCCTAAAACACTTGCCAGGGATGAGAGCTGCCTGGGATTGAATCCAAGAGAGAGAGTAAGCTGAAACTAGATTATACCATCAGTTTTGCCACTAATGTTCTCTAGGACTTGAGGTCAGTGGCTTAACCTCAGAGCATCTTAGTTTACCCATCGGCAAAAGAACCTCAATGGCTTTCCTGCCAAACTCTAAAAGAAAGTGAAAAGATAAACTAGAAACTGCAAATCACTCTGAACCCCTCAGATAAAGGTCCTATAAATATTTATTACTGCTATTATTCTTACAGTAAAACATGCTTCAGCCCCAGATACAACTATTTCAGCTACACATGCCATGCAACCAGGGAGAGAAGACAAAAGCTTGCTTTCACTAAGTAGCCATATGAACCGGAATCTAGTCAGCATTCACCTGTGTAATATTTTTAAATGTCCACAATATGTTAATATATTAAATATATAAAAGACACAGCCCGTACTTTAAGAGGTATGCAAGGTAAAAGGGAATACAGGGCAAAACATAAAAAATAGTAAGACATAAAAACAAACAACAAGAAGTGCTGTTAAAAAAAAAAAAGAACAAACAATGTAGATGAATCTCACATGTATTTAACAAGTGAAAGTGAACAGATCTACACTGGATGATTCCATTTATATGAAGTTCAAGACTGGGCACAACTAATCTATCATTAGAAGTCAAAGAGTGGTTGCCTCTTACTGCTGGTGGATGATAACAGATTGAGGAGGCACATAGGGTGCAGGAAATGTTCTAGATCTCGATCCAGGTGGTGGTTTCCTGGGAAAGAACACATGTAAAAATTCATCATACTACACACTTAAGATGTGTGCCCTTTATGTACATTATATCACAATTTTTTTAAATTTTTAAATAAAGCAAAGCTATAGGTGCCTTAAGTTTGGGCATAGTTCTGTGGAATTATAATGATGGATGTCAGGGGGATGGCAGGAATGGCTGGAGTAGCAGAGGAGGGTAGGGTCCCTCAGACAAGGTTTTAGGAGTGTGGTTTCCATGTGATGAGGGACTTGATTTGGCAAAGAGGAAGGGAGAGAGCACTTCCCACAAAGGAATAGCAAGAGGTGCCCAGATGGTCCAAGACTATGTTTCCGAGTCATCAAAAACACCATGGACCTATGACTACAATGGAAGGCTCAAGAATGAAAGATCTGGCAAAATGCTCTCAGCTGAACAAATAGCGAACAGTTCTATGACTCAAGAATTTTGGTGACATAAGCTATCCCAAGACAATAAATCTAAGATTTAGGGTGAGAATATTTAAAATCTTCTCAGAACTGGAGAAAGTTGGAACTCAAACAACTGTTGTTGTCCACAGACGTGTCAGAGGCAGTCATCAAGATGGCATCTATTTATTCCGAGGGCATCCTGAGAAGCAGCCGTGGGCAAATCAACCACCTACACGTAAGAGGACGAGCACCTCTCTCTATCCACCTCTCACATTTACCATGTCTTCAAAGAATAAGATTGGGAGAAGGGCTGAGCTCCCTGAAGCAGAGCCTGAGACTGGAATTCAGGGATATGTGATTTACCGAGGATGGTAAACAAAAGAGCTGTCAGGAGGTGAGGGAAGCAGGCTGGGGAAGAGGAGATATGAAGAGTGGAGGAGGGGAGGCCCCTGCAGAGGTGTACCCCTTTAAGCAGGGAGTTTTGTCTTTTGTACCCATCCTGTCAATCCTTTACTACAGGCTGGGTGGAGAAGACATACACTTCTCTAGCCCCTGTGTCTTCAAACCTCCCACAAAGAGGCTCCTGATAGCCAAGGGCAATTCTTTGGAGAAAGGGTTGCTGTGCCAAGCTGGTAGAGGGATCTAGGCTGGACATCGTTCACTACAGTAGCTACTTGAGCACTATGTCCATCATCTTTTTTTTTTAATTTACTTATTTATTTATTTTTGGCTGCATTGGGTCTTTGTTGCTGCATGCAGGCTTTCTCCAGTTGCGGCGAGCAGGGGCTACTCTTCATCGGGGTGCGCGGGCTTCTCGTGGTGGTGGCTTCTCTTGTTGCAGAGCACAGGCTGTAGAGCGCAGGCTCAGTAGTTGTGGCCCACGGGCTTACTTGCTCCATGGCATGTGGGATCTTCCTGGACCAGGGCTCGAACCCGTGTCCCCTGCATTGGCAGGCAGATTCTCAACCACTGCTCCACCAGGGAGGCCCAGTCCATCATCTTTAAATTAGCAGTTCATGTCAGCAATCAGACCAGCCCATCACTTTCACACCGTCCTCATGATTTGCACAGCCATTGTCTAAAAAAAAATCACTGGGTTTTCCTACAGAAGAAATCGCATCTCAATACCAAAGACGTAGATTAGTTTCAGTGATACTTCAGATCTCTTGTGTTAGGAGCAGTAGTAAAACAAAGTGATTATAATTAATGCTAGGCAGTGGCAACAGGCTCCAGTTTGCCTTCAGAAAAGAATTTCCTTCAGATCTCAGGAAATTTGGGAGTAAGAGAGGAACAATAAAATTCGGGAGGGGGACAGAAAGTGTCTTCTCTCAAGCCATAAATCATAGAAATTGAATTAGATCATCTCAAATTGAGGGACAAAAAGCCAGTTATAGATCCATTTCACGACACTGGCTGACATGGATTCCATTTGTGACTCGCTGAGTAGCATTACTTATTCTGAGTGCTCCTCTGACAATGCTAGCACTTAACATGAAGACGTGTAATATTACAGGAGGACAGGGGAAAAAGCAAAGTCTGACGGTTTGCCTAGAGAGCAAACTCTGAGTGTCAAGCATTTCTAAAGCCCTCTCTCAGGGTCTCTGTTAAATTCTGCTTTTTGCATAGCTCAAAATTTATTAAAAACCTATTCTCTTTCCAGATACAATTAACACAATCAAACCATTTTAATCTCAACCTTAGGGCAACAGATCACTAGAAGGCTAACCATGTGGTAACCAGATGAGTCAGGGATCCAGCCCTAGGTGGGGGTCAGGGGGAGCAGAACTGCAGAGAGGGGCTAGGACCTGAGAGCTATGGCCTCCAGGTGAGGACCGCACCCCCTTGGAAAGCAAGCAGGATGAATAAATACCCCCAACTACTCAGTTCTCCTACCTTCTGATCACCTGTCAGTGCCACCCTTGTCTGAATCCATCCAGAAGCCAGGGAATCAGGGTCTCCCCCCATGCAGTCCACACCGGCAGAGAGCAGGCTGGGGAAGGGTGGCGAGTGGACCTGGGCAGTAGACAGATAATATCCAGCACGGTATCCCACTATCCTAAACATGCAACCGATACCTTTTATAAAGTTTAGCAGTCACAGTTCAAAAAAAAGGAGTTAGCTCCTTCAACTTATTCCTTGTGGGAAGCGCTTCCTGTATCATTGATAATAACAACTGCTAGTTATTTTAGTTTATTTCATCCTCATAATAACTCCGTGTGGTGGGTAAAATTGCTTTGTTTTGTAAATGATCAACTTGAGGCTTAGAGGGACTAAGGAACTGGCTTCACATGACACAGCAACGAAGGGAAGGAGCAGTGATGAGACCCAAGAACGCTCTGATGTCATAGCCCACAAACGCTCCTCTGCCCTTCTTCCCTATGACAAAGATGCTGCCATTGTTCAGATGCTGCCATTGTTCAGAACACTTTAGAAGGCCTCCTCTGCATTGCTTTTAAAGTGCTCGTAGACGCCTTCCCCCTCCCCCAAATCAGTCACATTACTTTATAGTCACACACTTTTAAGAACAGCCAAAGAAGATGGTGATGATTCATCCTCATCACGTTCACCAGATGTAAGGCCAGATGATACTTGAGTATTTCTAAAAGTCAAATTAGATTCACCCTCTAAGGACTGAGGATATTAAAAGTAAGCTCTGGGGCTTCCCTGGTGGCGCAGTGGTTGAGAGTCTGCCTGCCGATGCAGGGGACACGGGTTCGTGCCCCGGTCTGGGAGGATCCCACATGCCGCAGAGCAGCTGGGCCCATGAGCCATGGCCGCTGAGCCTGCGCATCCGGAGCCTGTGCTCCGCAGCGGGAGAGGCCACAACAGTGAGAAGCCCACGTACTGATAAAAAAAGTAAGCTCTGAATGACAACTCCCAAAAAGAAGTCTCAAAAGCAACATCTGTAATGCCGGACAGCTCAATTGAGGAAGTGGTGCCTTTAAAACTGACAGCAGTTGTCCCACGAAATAATCCCAGGCCTCCTAGAGAGGCCCACTGCTTATCTACAGGAGCTGGAAAATTGGAAACAACATAAATCTTTAAAAGCAAACGTGTTTGTGTACTACCTGCCTCAAACCCACCCTACCCTTCATCAGATGGAAACCAACACAGAGACAGGAGCCAGTTGCCTTGCCCACCTGCTCTACACAGCTCTGTGCATGGAGCCTGGCACATGATAGACCCTCAGATATCTGTTGAATGAATGAATGAATGGAATTCCTCTTCCTTCCTAGAGCATATCCTTTGTGTAAATATCCCATACCCTTTTGTGTCATTCTGCATGAGGAAGAACTGACAATAACGATGAATACAAAGTGTTTTGCTCCCTCACTTCTGAAGCCGGCCAAATCACCTGCAGAATTACCTATGGGAAGGTGAGAAAATAAATGCAGTAACCCCCTACTCCTGCATCCTCTACACCACACTCCCACACCAGCTTCCCTCTCTCCCTCACACACTCAAGTGTCAAAACAATTACCAGTTCTGTTTGGCAGACATCAAGCATCCTTTTCTTACAGGCCATCCAAAAAATAATGAGTATTATTACATCTCCTCCACGGCCATGTAATCGCCTAATACTAAAAGTGCTAAGAGAGATGGCGTTTTGGTGGTTCACATCTAAAATTTAGACAATCAACCATGAATGCCTCAGGCTGATCACATGCTGGGAGAAGCAATAATAATACGTCTGGCCAGATTTCCCTGCCAACTGGAAGGCCCAGGTTGGGGAGCAGATGTGCTGTGGAGGTGATACATTTGGTTTTCAGTGGGGAGGGTCTGTGGGTCTCATCTGTCTTCGGCACCCCTACTGGTCAGCTCAGAGCTCAGCACTAACGCCAGCTGCTTAAGGCCCTGCTCGTGTGTGAATCCTCCAGTCACATGGAAAGAAGCGTGCCCGGAGAAGGAGACAGCCCTGCAGCACTCTGAGCCCTAGTGGCATCGACAGGCTTTGTTCACAGGCTCCTCTTTTCGATGTAGCGTCAACCCCACCTTTCCCCACAGCCAGAGTTTGGTGGCATTCTTTTAGGTGATTGCAGTGTTCCCTTGTTACGCTAGGGAAGTCTAGCTCCCGCTTATACAATCAGCCTGTGTCGGCTGGAAGCCACAAATGACCAGCTACAGAATCAGTAGGCCTCTGTCGCTGCCACACGAGGGAGACCCCGAGCTTATCAGCAGCATCGTGATAAGTACCTATTTGCCTGACATCTCCTCAATCAATAACTTTGTTATTGTTTGCATTATCTGACTATAAGTTTGGTCAATATACCCAGCTAATGGGTAATATGAGCCAGGATTGCATTTCAATTTTTTTTTTCAAGTTTAACTCTCTCTGCGCCAGCTGGAAGGAGTCACCAAGTGAACCTCGCCAGCTCTACGTCTGCCTTTGCTGAGTTTCATTCAACCCTCCAAGACATGGGCTGTCTTGAGACAAGGAAATTAACGTTGCCCAGGTCTAAACCAAATTGAATAAACCCTGCCTCTCTTTGCTATTATTTTTATTAGGTTTTCACAAGGATGGGCAGATGGTTTTGCGTGTCTGTGTCTGTGTCTGTGTGTGTGCGTGTGTGTGTGTGTGTGTGTGTGTGTGCGCGTGTTTCCTTCACTTACTGCACTGGAGAGAAGAAAATCAGCTAGCTAGTGTATGGATCAAGAGGTACAATGCAAATGGTATTAGCTGGTTGAAAAACGGGTATGGGTTTAAACAGGTTTTGAACCCATCTACATGATTAGCCGAAGATAGATGTGGTAACACCATAAAATAAATAAAGGAAATAGAATAAAAATAAATATTCTGGAATCGTGTCACAAATCAGCTCTGTGCACCACATCAGAAAGGCCCCAGCCATTGTGTGGTGAGAATGACTAACAGATGGCCCGGCACACGGCGGTGGCTCCAGCTGGCCCCTCACCCATCTCAGGATTTCACAGGGCTCTCAGAGGAGATCAGGCCCAAGAGGTTAAACTAATCATAAAAAAAGAAATAAAACTTGTAGTAACAACAGTGTGCAATGCACAGAATGCTTTGATTTTCTTGTCACATTAAAAATATTTACTGGTTTCTCCAGTCCAGATTTAGTGGCAACCCCGAGTACAGAGGGAATAAACAAATTACTCACTTACCAGAGTGAGCCTGGTAGCATTCATCGCCTACTCCATCATTCTGCCTTTGGGTGCTTTCTCTTTTTTTTTTTTTTTCAATTGGTTATAATAAGTTATTCATATATACCTGCATTGGTAATGGGGTATAAATATATAGATCACAGGAGGGTTTCTTTTTTAATAAATGAACTTTAAGAGTGTGCTACAGGATTTTGAAATGGCAAACTGTCGCGTCCTGGTTCATGGACTCATGGAAGCCCAGGGCCAGCCTTCAAGCACGTGCAGCCGGGCCCCTGAGTTTATAGCTGAGGGACGGCCCGAGTCAAACAACTCATCACCTCAGCCTCAGACCCAGCTCCCTGCCCTCAGCAGGTCTCCCACACACCTTTCCACTCAGCTGTCCTCATTGCCCCGCTTCCGATCCCTCAGCTGTGCATGTCTTCGCCATTCACTGGAGAGGGCATGGGGGCAAGGGGGAGCCGCTTGGAGTGAGGCAGACACTTGACCTCTATCACAAACCTTGAGGGTCGTTCAGGCTGTCTTTGTAATTTTCAAGGGAGAGGAAAACAGGAAGAAAACAAGAAGGTGCCAGAGAGGAAGGGGTCAGATAACAAAAGTACGGAAGGGGAGTGGTCTTTATCTATGTACTCAGACACAGGAGATGCGAATAAACGCCTCCCCCCAAAGCTCTCCTTCCCTCCTCCTCTGACTATGAACTTAACCTAAAGTCCTAACAAGAACTGATCAGCTAACAAATAGATCCAAAGGGGCTAACAGGGTTGATGTGGATGTATCATGGGCAGTAATGAGTCATAGAAAATTATGAATGAAAAACAAGTGTAATCAATATGTGACAATAGATGTGAGGGGGGATGGTAACGATTCCAAGGCACTGACTCCTTTGTTCCACATCAGGACTGATGGAGTTTCAGACACCCTACCCACAAACTGGCACCTTGGTGCACTGAGTATCTTAAGCTGACGGAGTCTGAGGAAACAGTAGGTGCAGGAAGGACTCTCTGGCCTCCCCTTGCCTGTCTCTGCTGAAGCAGGTCACAGCCTCATGTGAGAGGTGTCCTCCCTGTACCTGGAGGGAGGAAAGGAGCATTCTTTTTTTTTTTTCCTACATCTTTATTGGAGTATAATTGCTTTACAATGGTGCGTTAGTTTCTGCTTTATAACAAAGTGAATCAGTTATACATATACATATGTTCCCATATCTCTTCCCTCTTGTATCTCCCTCCCTCCCACCCTCCCTATCCCACCCCTCCAGGCGGTCACAAAGAACCAAGCTGATCTCCCTGTGCTATGCGGCTTCTTCCCACTTGCTATCTACCTTACATTTGGTAGTGTATATATGTCCATGCCTCTCTCTCGCTTTGTCACAGCTTACCCTTCCCCCTCCCCATATCCTCAAGTCCATTCTCTAGTAGGTCTGTGTCTTTATTCCTGTCTTACCCCTAGGTTCTTCATGACATTTTTTTTTTCTTAAATACCATATATATGTGTTAGCATATGGTATTTGTCTTTCTCTTTCTGACTTACTTCACTCTGTATGACAGACTCTAGGTCTATCCACCTCATTACAAATAGCTCAATTTCGTTTCTTTTTATGGCTGAGTAATATTTCATTGTATATATGTGCCACATCTTCTTTATCCATTCATCTGTTGATGGACACTTAGTGCTTCCATGTCCTGGCTATTGTAAATAGTGCTGCAATGAACATTGTGGTACATGACTCTTTTTGAATTATGGTTTTCTCAGGGTATATGCCCAGTAGTGGGATTGCTGGGTCATATGGTAGTTCTATTTTTAGTTTTTTAAGGAACCTCCATACTGTTCGAAAGGAGCATTCTTATCTCCCAAGATGGAAAGAATCCCACCCAACAGGCCTGGCTAAGTCCCCCAATTACTACATTCAGCTCATACCCTTTGCCCCACCATCTCCCTCCACAGCTCTCCACTCCTCAACCAACCTGCCATAAAAACACTCCGTTTTAACCATTTCTTCAGGTCCTCATTTCCTTATGGAGGCTCCCATGCCACATAAAACTCATATTAAATAAATGTGTGTGGTTTTCTCCTGTCCATCTGTCTTTGCATCAGTTTAATTTTCGGACCCAGCCAGGGACGCTACAAGCGTCGACGAAAACTTTCTTCCTCCCCACGTGACATGTATCACCAGAGCCCGTGCGCTCTAGACCGGGATGTACCACAGTGACCTACACGGATCTGCTGGACTGAATTAGTTATGTCTTCAGCCTTCTTGTCTTCTGGCTAAAACCAAATGCTGTGATTTCACGTTTATGTCCTGCTCTTTTTCTTTTAGTCATGTGATCCTGTCTTTAAATTTGGGGAGATGTGGAGAGAGGAGGCCATTGAGAGATGCTGCATGAACAGTGATCACGTAGTCCGTGAACCTCAGAGAGACTTCAGTGAGAAAGCAGGGACCCACTGGGTGTGCGGGCCTTCCTGCGTGGGCCCTGCTGAGTTGGTGACGTACTCGGTGCCCCAGCCCTACTAACGATATGCTCATTGCCCCTTCTGAGTGGACGGGCTTTCCTTTGTGGCAGACTCCATGGTCTAGGATCCCAAACTCTGACCAGGTTTCCTCATTCATGAACTGGTAGGTTTTAGTTAATGATTTACGCTTTCAAACACTGAGTCTCCATACAGGATTGACTCGAGGCTTCCCAAGTGCCTGCTGGTGAATAACAGGATTCTGTAGAAATAAGTTCCTTTTAAAAAGTCTGTCCTTGGCACTGTAATCTGAAACACAGCACTTCAGACTCTCTGGCCACCTTCATGTGTCTCTTGCCCACAGAATTAAGTTGGAAGATCAGAGCCGTCATCTGTCTCCACATGTGATTTCTTGCTTGTCAGCTGGACAGGGAAGTGCCTCATTCGAGTATATGGACGCTAGTCCTACTAACACATTTCCAAGTTCTCTAGCTGCCACGTTACTTGAACCGGGTCAGCTCTGGGAGGGAGAGGTTTGCTTTTCCTTCCTGTAACCTCAGGACTGATTTAATTAAGCATCTCCTCCAGCCCCGATTTATAGTCTGAAAAGTGTTCTCACAGCAGCCTTTCGATGTGCTATGTTTTTCAATGAGCTGAAATGCAATGTTAAGTGGAAACACCATTCTGAGTATCTACTGCCACCCTGAGAGCAGTTCCAACAAGCACATTAGTCTCCGAATGTTTAAGGGCAAAGGGTTGAATAAATGAGTGGTCGTTTCCTTTAGTAACTTAGCACAGTTCTCGAAGTCAGAGGAGAGGATGACTAAATTCCCCATGGGCTCCTGGGGAGGGCAAAGCTTCACCCCAGCCTCCTGCTGCGAGGGAATAACCATTTATTTATAAATAAAGGGTTTATAAATCACAAATTCTTTTTTTTCCAAGATTAAAACTAAAAATAAGAAAACCCTAACACATAGGGGTGGAGGGATAAAGGAGAAAGGATGTCACAGCGTAACTGTCCTCAGTCTGTCCCTAGGGACTTTTTGTTCTACCATCAGGCCCCAGATGTCCTCCCCGTTTGACAGTCCTGACCCCCCAACCTGCCACCTAGGAATGAACGAAGCCAAATTTCCCATAGGAAATGCCCTTTCCTAGTCTCTCAAAGGCTTCCACCTCAAAATGAAATCTGACAAAAGAAACAAATTAGATTAAATTGCAGCGCTAAGGGCTTCAGATTGCTCAGATAAAAGACTCAGCAGAGCTGTTAGGACTAAGCAAAATCATCTTCTGCAACCTGGGGGGAAAATACATTTTCCTTTCCTTCAGCTGTTCTTGCTGGCCGTGGTACAGTTTTCAATATCATCAGAAGATAATGAATCGGCAGTGGGAGAATGGAAGGACCAAGGGAAGGACATCAACCCGAGTTCCCACAGAAGCCAGGCCAGTAATATGTGTGAACGAAACTGGATCGGTGAGAAATTTTGCATGATCTCTCCAGATTTTTAAATGTTAGCAATCCATTCTATTGAAAACAAAAAATCCAGCATGGTTCCTTCAGTGTTTATTGAGCACTCTCTATCTTATGCATCCATGCTGTTATTACCTTCTGTTCGCCAATGGGGAAAAGCAAGTCTCTAAGTGGCAGAACCAATACCTGCCCACAGCTTGGGCAATATTTTACCCACTAAACTGCCTTGGAGTTTTATAGATAGAGAGACAGAGCCCCCCTTCCCCCGGGCTTAACTAATGTGACCAGGATCATAAAAGAGTCGGGTGAATTTTTTAAAAATAAATCATCAAACTACAGAAACTGAGAGGAGAATGTGAATGAAATGTGCTGGAAAAGAAAAGAGAAAAAATGAAACATAAGATAGGTGCCATTGCTGGATGACAACAGCCTCAAACTAATGGCTGAGATAAAGATGTTTTATTGAAAAAACTGCAAATTTTTAAACGTAAATAACGCTGCTTCTATTATTAGTCCTTGTGTTTGAAACCGAAAGGTGGAAGAAGCTCATGATGTATCTGCGAGCTTCAGATTTAGTCTTCGTTCTGGGATTTATGTAGGCAATGCTGCCCTCTCTTGGCCAATGTCTTAATAACATGACTCTGTGTTTAAATCGGAACATTTTTTGTTTCTATTATTTTCCCAAAGTACTTTGAAGAATTTTGCATCCATTTAGCATCACATATAGGCATATGATATATTATTTATACAGCACAATATCCTCTCAAATTTTTTTTGAATTTTATAATTTTATTTATTTTTTATACAGCAGGTTCTTATTAGTTATCCATTTTATACATATTAGTGTATCTATGTCAATCCCAATCTCCCAATTCATCCCACCACCACCCCACCATCACCACTTTCCCCCCTTGGTGTCCATACTTTTGTTCTCTACATCTGTGTCTCTATTTCTGTCCTGCAAACCGGTTCATCTGTACCATTTTTCTAGGTTCCACATACTCTCAAAGTTTTATATATAACTTGGGATTGGGTTTGTATCATTTTTACATGTGTTTTATAGAGAACTGGAGGAAATAAATGGAAAATAAATCACGTTGCTACTGGGCTCCTGAACTTTCAGAACTCAGTTCCTCAGGGAAGAAATGTTTTTCTCATGACAGAAAACTTAGACGAGCTCCAGAGCAGAAAATATTTGAGTGTCTCTAATCTGAACACTCTCTGACAGAAATGACTATGCCATTCCTTTCTAAGGAAAAGGGGTTATTATATTTGAAGGAAACAATAGATCAGTTCATAAATATATTTTTAGGTAAAAACAACGGTTGGCGGTGGTGAATAGAAAATCACCCTCTGGTTTCCTGCAGGGACAGATCATTTATACCTGGAGAAATCGCAGACCACGAAGAGATTGCCAGGTAAGAGTTACCATACCAAGAGTAGACACTGCAAGGCAATTTTCTTAGACCTGAGTGACAGCTCTCAGAATCACTAACGGAAGCCTGCTGCCTCCCAGCCTGTGCCATGAGCACCTGCCCTATGAGAGCCACACCTACATGGAAGTCACGATGTGGATGGCAGGTAGACCATCTAGTGACCCTAAAGAGAGAAAATGTCTTTTACAGAAATAAGGTTGGAGAGCGTTGTGCAAAGAGGAAGAAATAGAGCCACCATCAAGGTCCCTCTTGAAGAATATATGCAAGTGAGAGGAGAAAGTTCACTCACCAAATCCGATTGCTATTCTTGGTGGAACTCTAAATCTGAAAACATATGGAAGCCAAAGCTCAAAAATGCCAAGAGTAGACTGAGATCTGCAAGGCACACTTCATTTGCTAACATACTAGCGTGGCTTGTTTGTTTGATCAGAATATTTTACATAATAATCCAATGTTTGCTTTCTCAGTAACATCAGAAGACCTGGCACGACTGGTGCTCTCTTTCCACTAGAGCTGAGGAGTGGAAGCCCCCTTGGATGGAGCATGCCCACTGTTGTTTGCCAAAGTCCCCACCACTCCCTGACCCACACCCAGCCCTTTCCCTTGATTTACAGTTCTTGTCTGTGCCTTGTAGGCCTTTAAGTTATTTACCTTTCTGCTCTAGCTCAGAGAATTATGATGCACACATTTATTCGTTAGCAGCCACAGAGCTCAGCAAATTTAAATAACACTCCAACTTGAGGGAGGGGAGGGCAAAGTTTGCAAGCACTAATTCTGATTTATCTCTTTTCATTTCACCTACACTTTCCCTCCATTGTCTCCCTTCATGATTACAACTTCCCTAAGGGTTTTAGGCATTACTTGAGTTAAAAGTTATCTCTAAAGCACCTCAAGTTTCGGTAAAGAAAGTTTTAGTATAAATCTATATTTAAAATAACTAAATCAGACTAATGGAAAGCACATTGAATTAGGAAGCAGAAAACCTGGGATCTTATTTAAACATTTTCCCCTGATAAACTCTGGAGCATGAAATAATCCACTTAAACCCTCTTTACCTTTTAATACTCCATAAATAAGAGATAATAATACTTGTTCCTTCTACCTCAACGGGATTTTGTAACAATAACCATAAATCAGAAGACAGCTGAGTCTACAGAAGAAAATCCTATAAAGACCAAGACAGCATTACAATGATGCAGCAATAGATGTAAACTAAATACTAGAGTGGTATTCAAAGATAAAAAAGGGGCTTCCTTGGTGGCGCAGTGGTTGAGAGTCCTCCTGCCGATGCAGGGGACACGGGTTCGTGCCCCGGTCCGGGAAGATCCCACATGCCGCGGAGCGGCTGGGCCTGTGAGCCACCGCCACTGAGCCTGCGCATCCGGAGCCTGTGCTCCGCAACGGGAGAGGCCACAACAGTGAGAGGCCCGCGTACCACAAAAAAAACAAAACAAAGAAAAACAAGAAGCTGTTTTAAAAAAAGAAGCTGTTGCTCTATAAACTTATCTTTGGAGAATATACATCAAAATGTTAATAGCAGTTATATCTAGGTAATGGGATTTGGGATATTTCCCCCTTTGGCTTAACTCTAATTTTTTACTTTCCCTATAAGGAACATATGTAAGCTGTGTAATAAAAAAATATAACAAACAATAATGAAAAAGACAGAGATTGGGAGAAAGAAAATAAAACCCTACATTTTTAATTTTAAGGGACTTGAATAATCACTGATTTCAACGGCAACCATATATAAAATTTCCTTTTATAGTAAGTATATGTCTTATGTTAGAAATCTGAAAATTAGAAATCTCCTGAGAAATATTTTTTACTATATTGCTAGCTA